>NW_020954599.1:37065153-37117884 GCF_900497805.2 Vombatus ursinus | reverse complement strand
ACACACACACACACACACACACACACACACACACACACACACACACACACACACCATACACTTCTCTTCCTTGAGGAGAAAATTGTTTTTTGTTATCTATTCTCTAGAACCATCTCTGACTTTTCTATTACTCAGCATTCATCCTCCTTTTAGTGATATGTCTTTAAATTACTGTAGTCTTTGTGTACATTGTTCTTTTGTTTCTACTTATTTTGTTTGTATCAGTTCATGGAAATCTTTCTAAAATTTTCTCAATTCTTTATATTCAGCATTTTTTAAGGCATACTAATATTCCCTTATATTCACATAACAAGCTTTTTTTCCAGTCATTAATGGACACATGTTTTGTTTTCAGTTATTAAGTATGGAATTATGCTACCAAGAAGCTAGATGACCCAGTAGAAAGAGGACTGGGTCTGGATTCAGGGAGACCTGGATCCAAATCTTACTTCAGACACTTACTTGCTGGGTGACTCTGAGCAAGTTACTTAATCTCTGTCTTCCTCAGTTTCCTCAACTCTGAAATGGGGATCATAATAGCCCCTATCTCCCAGAGTTGTCCTGAGGATCAAATGAGTTTATATTTGTAAAGTGCGTAGCACAGTGCCTCACATATAGTAGGCATTTAATAAATGTTTATTTCATTCTTTCCTAGGACAAAAAAAAACTGCTATAGATATTTGGGTGTATATTGGAATTGTTTTGGTATCGTTAGCTTTCTAGGATTAACGTGCCTAATTGAAGGGGTTTCTAGTTCAAAGGTATGGCTGCTTTAAACACTTTTTCTTGAAGAACTCCACTTGGTATCCAGAATGGTCTCTAGGATTTCTGATTTCTATTAGTAATATTTGATGCAAATATGTTTTGACACTTGAATGTATCCTTTCTTATTCTACATTCATTTTATTTGTTAAAAAAAAGCTATGTATTTGAATAATAAAAGTAGCTATACTATTATATTTTGTGCTTTCTCTATCTCTTGTTTGGCTAAGAATTATGCATTTAAACAGAATTATGAAATATACCTATTCTGTCTGGTTTTCTTTTTTATTTAAAAATGATATAGCCATTCTTCTATATGTCATGTATCTCTTTTGTGCATGTTGTAGCAAATGGATAAACTGTTTTTCTAATCCAAATTTCTGCCAAGTTGCTTTTCAGTTTTCCCACCCATTCTTATTTAAGTGGGAATCTTTGCCCCAGAAATTTATGGTCTTGGGTTTATCTAATACTGAACTACTCTTTTTGGTTGATTTGTTTGTTGCTTATATAGTCTAGTCCACAAAAATACATTTGTGGGATTATTATAGATGTCTACAGCTTTATAATATGGGGGAGGGGGCGTTTAACAGGTGATCCCTGACAGATTTTATCCCCTTAGACCTCTTGGTGAAATTATAGCATGAGCATCTTAAGTGTCAGAGATAAATGTTATAGTCTTAAAGGAAAGGTAAAGAACAGCTTATACACTTCATCATGTGTTTAGAAGGTGTGATGGTATCAATGAGGTTTCAATCCAGCTTCATAGAATTATAGGTCAACTAGCTGTTAGATCATCCACACCTCTATTGGTCTTTAAAAACCAAGACCCTCGCTAAGGGAGGGATTATTAACATTTTTAGTATGTTATGGATCCCTTTGGCAGTCTGGTGAAGCCTATGGGTCCATTCTCAGAACATTGTCTTAGTGATTAAAATAAAATATATACAATTACGTTTAAAAAAATAAATTGGAATATGGTTAAAAACTATATTTTTTTTAAGTTCCACAAGTTTGTAAATCTCAAGTTAAGACAGTCTCAGTTCTGACAGTCAAAGCAGGAGATAGATATGAGTTTGTGAATTCTTATCATGGGGTGCGTTTCTTTCTCCTCTCCAATTCCTGCATTATCAGAAGAGATACTGGCTATTGGAGTGTGTCTGTTCTCTCTGTGGGTGATGTCTCCTACTGTACGCTGTCTCCTCTATTTGTCTGTAAGCTCCTTAGGAGCTGATACTGTTTTTTGAATTTCTTTGTATTTGCAGTGCTTAACACATAATAGGCACTTAATAAATGTTTACTGACTAGAATTGACGACTGGACAAATACATATCCCCCACCTTTTCTGATTTTTCCTTGGGGTCTTTTGAACTATTTGTACTTGAAAATGAATATTTTTTTTATTTTTGCCTAGCTAAATACAGTGTCCCCTTGGTAAATGTATTGGTATAGCAATGTCATTGTGATATATTTTATAAACCTGAATCTGTAAATTAATGTATCAGTATTTTTATTATGATGGTACAGAGCCAAACCATGAGCAATGAATATCATTGATGATTTAATTCTTCCCTTGTTTCTGGAGAGTGGTTTGTAGCTTTATTTATAAAAATCGTACATGGTAGCGCACGTTTGTGTATGTGTGTGTGTGTGTGTGTGTGTGTGTGTGTGTATTTTGGTAGATTAGCTCTCAGATATTTTAAGCATTTTGTAGTTTCTTTGAATGGCATTTCTCTTATTATCATTTTTTTTCTGGATTTTGTTAGTACCATACAAAAATGTTGGTGATTTTCATCTATTTTTGTCAATGACTCATAAATGTAATTAATCAACTCTTTTAGTTTTTTTGTCTTTTTTTTCTAATTCCCTGGGGTTTATAACTATCATGTCATCTAGAAATAGGATAATTTTGTCTTCATTTTGTTAATGTTTACACATTTGATTTTGTTTTCTTTTACTATAACTAACATTTTATAACTATTGAATAAAAATAGTAAAGTGATATATAATTAAGTTTGTTTTCAATTGTGTCCTGTATATAAATAAGACCCAGATATATTCCTCCAATTGTTTCTCTTTAGTCTTTAATTTCTTTTTTGGTCCAAAACTGTGATTTCATCAACATAGGTAACTCTAAGGATGAAAATTCCTTACACCAACACAGATTACCAGCTTCTCAGTCATTAATAGTCTTATAGTGTTGGAAAGTTGGGTAGGTATGGGTGATTTGCTTATGGCCACAAACCTAGTATTGGTCAGAGGCAGGACATGAACATCATTATTTCTGACTCTGATGCTAGCTTCCTAACCATTATACAACAATGCTGTATAGTTCACTGTCTTAAAATACGGTATTACGCTAAATGGCTAATTTGATTCATGTATAAGGTTCATTATTTGACTCTACTGATTAGTCTAGAGTTAATGTAACATCATAATAATTGACTTTATGTAGCACTTCATTTACAAAATTATTTTTTCCCTCAAAATCACCCTCCTAATGTAGGTAGTTCTATTTTATTGAAAAGGACACTGATGATAAGCAGGTTTAAGAGACTTGCCCAAATTCACCTAAGGTGACAAAGCCAGGCTATATATATATGTGTGTGTGTGTGTGTGTGTGTGTGTGTGTGAGTGTGTGTGTGTATGTATGTATATATGTATATGTGTGTACATATATGTATATATATGTATACACACACATATATAATTGTTTATTTATTTTGGATTTTCTCTAGTTTAGATTTTGAATACAGAATGAATAAAACAAAATTAATTAATGCTCCTCTTCTTGCCACTAGGAGTGTCAAGCTTCTTGACTTTAACTCCCAAAATCAAGTCCTTCCCTTCTTGGGGAAGCTTAATACAGACAGAATTGGGGTCATGTCTTATAGCATATCTTTGACTGAATGAAGCCTATATATGTAGCCCCAGCCTCAGAGTGTGTTTGTATGGCATTCAGTAAGAAACTAGGACTTACCCAGCATACATAGCTTGCCATATAGTGCCCATGCCTTTCTTTCCACAACAAAGTACACACATACACACACACACACACACACACACACACACACACACATATTAGTATTGCTCTAGCAACAGAAATCAACATTCCCAATGCTTCTGGAAAGATTGTGACAATCAACCACTCTATTCACGTCCCAATGACTCTTTATATCAACTTCCTTGATTCCCTCACCCCATATATTTTAATCTCTTATTAGAATGTAAGCTTCTTGAATTCAGAGACTGTTTCACTTTTATATTTGTATCTCCAGTGTCTAGCACAATCTCTGACACTTAGAAAGTTCTAATAAATGACCATTGTTTCATTTATTCCCTCATTCCACTTCAAGAAAGTCAAAGTATCTTATCAGAGATGAAGAAATATTTTTTCATATATACATATATGTGTATATATATATACATATATATGTTTATATATGTTTGTGTGTTTGAAGAGAGTGTATGCATGTGTGTGTGTGTGTGTGTGTGCGTGTGTGTGTGTGTGTGTGTGTGTGCAAAATCTCTGAAACATTTGATAGCACAGTGCTGGGTATGGAGATGAGCATGCAGTAGACCCTGAAGAAATACATGTGTTCTTGATTGATTTAATTGGCTTTCTCAACAAATTGATATCAGTGGTATCATAATAACAATGGTAATGTATTTGTCATTTTTACAAAGGTATTATCACAATTTAAATGAATTTGAAATGTATTGCACATATTTAAAGAGAATAATTTGGGGTTATCCATTCTGCCTGGTATGTATTTTGTTCAAATGTGGGGAGGGGAAGAGAGAGACATCATTTTAAAAGCATTTTCCCCAAATGTTGGTATAACTACATTGAAAGACAGCAAGTAGACATTAAGCATAATTTGTTTTGTTGCCAATTGTTTCTTTATTCATTGTTATAAAGGAATCCCAAGTGCAAAGGCTTTAAGATTCAAATGCAAATGAATGTGTTTACTGTAAATAAGCGAGAACTTCCATACAAAAAAAGTTTGCACACAACACACACACACACACACACACACACACACATACACACAGAACATTGTTGTAAAACTTTCCAATAATCCATTCTCTTTATCCTTTATTACTATGCCCATATGCTGAAAAGGTAGGAAACAATAAATTACACTAATACTCTAGGAAGTGAGCTCCACCAACCTAAGTTGTTTATAGCACTATCAAAACTGAAATAACAGCCTAGGAATGTAAGAAAGAAGAATAAAGCTTTCAACTTACAAGAGGTACATAATTTAGAAGCTATTTTTATACTAACCATTAAGAAAATCATTTCTTTGTGTAGAATTATTCAAGGTTTGCTTATAGCACTATCAAGGTGGGGGTGGGGTGGGAAATATAATGGCAGAACATAGTAGTGTAAGCATGAAATAGGAAACATTTGAGTTTTCAAGTTCTAAGTGATGTTTGTTTAAAAGCTGGAAAAGGAAATTTTAATATCACATGAAAATACTTGATTTTCTTTTTCTATAAGATGTCTGCAACTGCCCCCTTGGTGGTGTTTCTGGAGCTCTTGTTTCAGCATTAGGGTTATTAAACTTGCCTTTTCTGTTCTCATTACTAGAATATTTTATAGGTAAATCCACTTAAGGAACCTATTGTGCTTTCTGATCAAAGTGGAAAGTGATGCCAGAGTATAATAACCAATTTAATTTTTAATGAGCTTATTCAGGCCCAAGGTCATAACAAAGGTAAAAAAATGTAAAATACAACTACAGCAAAACACTAATGATAATGCCCTAAATATGACCAGGGCAAAATAATATTTGGCAGAGAGAAGTTTCAAAATATCCCAGTGGTATTTTTGTTTTATTTTGTATGGGAATGGTGACTAATCCAGAGTAAAGTATAGCATATTAAATAACACAGACAGATATAAAAACACATGATGTTTATTTCCTAGAGAGAAGTTCACTAAGCTGTTCAATCAGTGGAAATTTCTGAGTTAATGTATTTAAAGGGTTTTCTTTCATCTTGTTCCATTAACCCATTAATAGATGCGTAACTGATAGAATATAAATTGATACTTTAGTAGTTCTGTTAGATTTTCTTGACTGTAACCTAATAGGAATTCAAAATGGGGGCAGGCTAAATGTGAGTAGGATTTTTTTTTTTTATATTTGATACTGTACAATATTTATCAAAAAGCAATGGATAGCAAACTGGCTTTGAAACCAGTAAGACCCGGATTCAAATCCTCACCTCTGACACACATTTATTATGTGATCCTGGCGGGACAAGTGACTTAACCTCTATGACTATATGTTCCAGAGAAGGTGCCAACCTGCTTCAGTAGAAGGAGTTTTCTTACCCAATAGTTTACTCTACCAGAACTTATAGGTCTGGTCCCTATCTCAATAAGAACTTACATTATTGGAGGTATTTGTTGTTATTGCTGTTGTTTTTGTTTTTGTTAAAAGAGAATGAAACAGGCAAGTTATTGTAAAAATAACACAATACTGATACAGATTGTTTGGTTTTTGTGAGGCTGATTCTTCCTTCATATATAGGATAGCTACAGGTTTGTTGCTTATCTAAAAATAGCGTGTGAAAAAGAAAGAAGAAGAGAAATTTTGGTTTGATCTTGCCTTTCTGCCCTGCCATTTAAACAGTTGTATAAGGTTTGAAATTGTTTTTATAATGTTTTTCTATAGTATAAATTGTTCTCCTAGTTCCACTCATTTCATTCTTCATCAATTAAACAAACTTGTTGTACAACTTGTCTTTCTTTATTCATATTTTCCAGGACTGGCTTTAGCCAAAGGATAAATGATATTATTTTGTGGAATGCAGTAATAGTCTCAGGCCCCAAAACATGAGTGCTACAGTTATTCAAGGCTAATCACTCAAAAGTACTTCATTAAAGATATATGTGTGTGTGAATGCATGTGTGCATTTGATGTTTTCTAATACTTTGTTAGCAAGTGCTGTATAAAGTAAATAAAAAGTATATGTATGTATATTTGCATGTATATATGTATATGTGTGTATGTGTGTGTATATATATATATATATTTATATGTATGTATTACCTCAGTAGAGTGTACAAACATAATACAGGTTTGGGAGTATTTTCCATAAATTCATAGATAGGCATCCAATAATACATTATTCATGGAAAATGTGATATTGGAAAAGTATATATATGTATATATGTATGTATGTATTACCTCAGTAGAGTGTACAAACATAATATAGGTTTGGGAATGTTTTCTATAAATTCATAGATAGACATCCAATAATACATTATTCATGGGAAATGTGATATTGGAAAAGTATTTTCACCTTGATGATATGGAACACAACCCAGAGCTCTTGATTCAACATTCAAGGCACAAAACATACATTAAGTACTGGTTATATGAAAGGCACTGTCCTAGGTACTGAGGATAAAAAGTCAGACATTTAAAAACTTCTGGCTTCAAGTATCTTTTTTTTTTTTTAATTTGGGAACGAGGATGACATTGGCACATTTAACAATAAGAAATATAAGATAATGTAAAAAATCATTCAAAACTGGGAAATCAGAATAGTGTTCCATAGGATGTGGCATCTGAACTGAACGTAGAAATAATAAGCTATGAATTAAGAAGTGCATTCCAGATCTGGGGGCCAGTGTGTGTAAACAGAGAGATGGCAGATGGAATGTCAGGCTCAGGTATTAGCTAGTTCTTTGTAAGCAGGAATATAGCATTATGAAGGAGAGTAATATGAAATGTGTAGAAAGAAGTGACCAGATTATGGAGTATTCTAAATTTCAGGCAGAAGATTTTGTATTTCATCTCAGAGGCAACAAAGAGCCACTACCATTATACCAATGGCTAAATTCAGAGTTGAATGAATGATTAACCTGTTCAAGAATAGCAGTTATTTCTTCTGGTTGTTAGATTGTGCAATGAATAGGGCCCTAGCCTTGAAATCAAGAAGACATAAATATAAATTCTGACTCTGACACTGCATCACCCTGGGCAGGTTAGTCAACCTCTCTCTGCTGCAGTTTCCTAATTATAAAATGGAGATAATGAGAACACTTACCTCCTAGGATTATTGCAAGGATCAAATAAAATAATGTTTTGCAAACTTCAAAATTGTTATATAAATATTCATTCTTTTTTTAAATAACATGATTTCCATGAACATATATTAAGTGCTTAGTATATACAAGGCATTCTCACAAATTCTGCAGCTATAAATTTCATTTAAAAAAAAGTTCTTGACCTCAGGAAGCCTACATTCCACTATGGTGTGTGAAGTATATACAAAAAGTAAATAAAAAGTAATTTGAGGAAGAAGAGAGTGCTAGCAATAGGGGAACTGGGAAGTTAGAAACAACTGAGTTGAATCTTTAAAAAACAAAGTTTTTAAGAGGCAGAGATGAAGAAGGAATGCATTCCAGGGACTGGAGATAGATTGTATGGATCCATAGAGATGAGTCACAGCTTTTATATTAAAGGAAATGTGATAATAGTCTTGTTTGGGTGGAGGGAAGAGTATATGATAGATAATGATATGAAACAAGAATAGAAAAGTGAGTTAGAGTAAGATTCTCTCTACATGAGCCCTTGGTTCCTTTCAATTCCATCTTGTCCTTCTAACCTTCCATTCATCCATCAATCAATAAACATTTATTAAAGACCTACTGTGTGTCAGGTAACTAGTTCCTTCCTTACTGTCCACAAAAATGTTTATATTTATCCTACCTTTAAAAAAATAAAATTTTCAAAAAAATGATTTGATCTTTTTATTCACATAGATATTGCCCCATATCTCTCTTCCTCCCTACCTTCTTGGCTAAAGTTCTTAAGAAATCCAACTACACTTAGTGCTTTCCCTTACTCTCATCTTACTCACCTCTATACCCTCTGAAATCTGACTTCTAATTCATCATTCAATTATGACTGACCTCTCCAAATTTAGAAATGATCACTTAATTGATATATTTAATGGAATTTTTAAGGTCTTATCCTTAAGCTTTCTGTAGTATTCGACTTTTCTGATCACCTTTTTCTCCTGGATACTCTTTGCTCTCAAGATTTTTGCGACAATATTCTTTCCTGGTTCTGTTCTTATCTCTCTGACTTTCTCATTGTCTTTGCTAATTCTTCATGCCTGTCATACCTAACAATTATGAGTGTCCCCCTCTACCCTTTGCCTTCTCTTTTTCCTCTATACTATACTACTTGGTGATCTCATCAGCTCCCATAGGTTTAATTATTAACTATGCAGATGATTCCCAGGTCTATTTATCTAGCCCTTATTTAGTGTCTGAACTACAATCTTACTTGACTAAGCCCTTTTTAGACATCTCAAATTGGATTTCATGTAGTCAGTTCAAACTCTGTATGTCCAAAACAGAATGCAGTTTCACAACTTCCCCCCACCAAAAAAATCTCATTATCTTTCTTCCCCTCTTTCCAACTCCCTATTTCTTTTGAGAGCACTCAGGTTTGAAACCTCAAAGCCGTTCTCTACTTCTCCTTCTAACTTGATCTATCTATCCAATGTTTTGACAAATCGTATTATTTGTATATTCTTGATATCTCTCACGCACTTTCTTTTTGCCCCAGACAATTCATTATGACATGCACAGTTCTACATCAAACAATATTGCTGTTACTATGTACAATATTTTCTTGGTTCTGCTCACTTCACTTTGTATCAATTCATGTAAGTCTTTTCAGTTTTTTCTGAAATCATCCTACTTGTCATTTAAAAAAATTTTTTTTTAGGCAATTGGGGTTAAGTGACTTGCCCAGGGTCACAGAGCTACCTGTCATTTCTGATAGCACAATAATATTCCATCACAATCATATACCACAGCTTATTTAGCCATTTCCTAATTGATGGACCTCCCTTTGATTTCAATTCTTAGCCACCACAAAAGAGCTGCTTTAAGTATTTTTGTACAAATAGGCCCTTTTTCCTTTTTTATGTCTTTGGGCTATAGGCCTAGAAGTGGTATTGCTTGGTCAATGAGTATGTATGGTTTTATGGCCCTTGTACAGGGTTCTAAATTGTTCTCTCAAATGGTTGGATCAGTTCATAGGCTTATATACTTTCGCTTCTCTCCATTCCTACAACCACCACCACCTTACTTCATTGCCTGATCACACCTCCTCTGGACTCTTTCAATAACTTTCAAGTTGCTCTCACTAACTCGTCTCTCACTATTCCAATATCTCTTCCACTCACCTTCTAAAAGGATTATTTTAATATGCAATTCCGATCATGCCATTTTTCCTCTCCCTGCCTACTAAATTGGGATCAAATATAAAGTCTTCTGTTTGATGTTCAATGCCCTTTACAACTTTGCCCCTTGCCATCTCTCTAGTACTCTTATACTTTACTCCCCACCACACACTTTACTGGCTGTGCTGGCTTGTTGCTGTTCTTTGCACAGAGCACTCCATTTCTTATCTCAGTGTCTTTGCATTATCTGTCCCCCATGCCTGCAAAGATCTTCCCCCTCACCATCATCTCTCATTTTTCCTGTCTTATTTTAAGTCTCAGCTCAGAACCCACCTTCTATTAGAGGCCTGTCCCAGTATCCTCAACAGCTAGTGACTTCTCTTCCAGGATCATCTCCCATCAATTTTGTATATATCTTGTCTCATCCATTGGAATGCCCTTGAGGGCATGGACTGTTATCTTCTTTTACATTCTCCAAAGTTTAACACATTGCCTGGCAAATGTTTTCAATTGATTGATTGAGGTTTCTGAAAATGTTGGATATGATAAGCTTTTAATGTTGTCTATAAATATCCCTACTGCCATAATTGTCTGAAAGCATGATATTATAGAAGGATAGATTTAGAGTTGAGAATCATCCAATCCAACCTACTCATTTTACAGATTAAAGGCCCAGAGGAGGCCAAGATAACATGATTGACTTGTTCACCTTCACCCAGGTACTAACTGGAAAAGAGAATCATATGTTTATCATTAAAATTGTAAACTATATTTGCTTTAGTGCAGATGTTAGATCCTATGAGTGTGGGGACTTCTCACGAGGAAATTCCCTCTTCCATCATTTCATCTACAATTTATAAAAAATGTCTTAAGTATTGTCAGTCAGACAAATAGCCTTTCTTATGGGCCTACTATGTGCCAGGCACTGAGCTAAGTGCCAGGGGAAAAAAAAAAACAAAGCAAAAAGATAGTCTCTGCTTTTGAAGAGTTCACAATCTAGTAAGGGATATAAGTAGCAGATGTTTACAAACAAGCTAGAAAAGGAATAAATAAAATAGAAAAGGCACTAGAATTAAGAGGAACTTGGAAATGTTTCCTGTGA
Source organism: Vombatus ursinus (assembly GCF_900497805.2). Lineage (NCBI taxonomy): Eukaryota > Metazoa > Chordata > Mammalia > Diprotodontia > Vombatidae > Vombatus > Vombatus ursinus. The sequence goes on along the minus strand of NW_020954599.1, from coordinate 37,106,801 downwards.
AGAAAAGGACTTGAAAGAAGCCAGGAAAACCAATAGGGAGAGATGAGGAAGTATTAATAGTATTTCAGGTATGAGGAACAGCCAGAGAAAGTGCCTATAGCCAAGAGATGGAGTTTCTGGTTTGTGGAAGGCCAAGGACGCCAGTGTAACTGGATTAAAGAGCATGTAGAGTGGTATAAGATATAAGAAAACTAAAAAGAGAAGGCAGAGTTAGGTCATAAATGACTTTGAACACTAGAGATTTATTTAATTAATTTATCCTAGTGGTTACAAGTATGGTGGTGACATGGTTGCACATTCACATTAGTTACTGAGAGAATGTAACAGACCATATAAGAAGTAATAAGGACTTGAACTTGGGTGGTGGCTTTGTAAGTTGAAAAGAGACTGATGTGAGAGGAAAGGAGAGCCAATAAAACTTAGCAACTGATTAGTTATGTGGAGCATGAGAGAGAGAGAAGTGCCAAGGATAACATTAAGGCTGTAAACCTAGGTGAATAGAAAGCAGATGGCACCCTCCACAAAAATTAGGAAGTTAGGAAGAGTGGAAGGTTTGGGGGGAGGGGGAAATGACAAGTGCTCTTAGAACAAGTTTAGAGAAATAGAAAGCAAGCTTCACAAGGGATATTACTTCATTTCTATCTTTATATCCCCAGTGCTTAATACAGTGTCATACAAGTTGTAAATGCTTAATAAACATAGAATTGAACATAAGAGTTTGTCACTGTTGGTAACCAGAAGGGAAAAATATTTAACATTTACCATTGCACAGATATCCATCTCAGTCTTAAAGCAGAAGAGGAAGTAGAGATGCTTTATTTATTGAGCACTCATACTCATGCAGCAAACATGACCTACAGTAAGCTTTTCTACCACCAAACTGCAACTGCAATATTCCCATAGAGAAATGCTTTAATTCACTTTTGAAATTCCCTTATCCACCAGTTCTAAAACAGTCTATATCTTTCCCCACAAGGAACTGGGCAAAGATAGTAGCTAGAAGCAGATTTTCTCCTGAATTTATGAGGAAAAGCAAATCTTTTCAGCATCTCTGTTTCAGAGAGGAAATATGAGAGAATGAATGGCTAGAGTACTAGGCTTGGAGTCAGGAAGACCTGAACGGTACATTGTCAAGCACACTGACTCTGAAGTCAGAAAAAAGGGATTCAGATCCTCCCTCTGACATTTATTGCTTCATGGCCCTGGGCAAGTGTCTTAACTTCACAGGGAGTCAATTTCCTCATCTTTAAATGAGAAGGTTAGACTAGATGATAATTGAGATCAAAAATGACTTACATCCCTTTCAACACTAAACCTCTACTCTTATGACCTGGTTTCAAATCCTATCCCAGATACTTCCTAGCTATGTAATAGTAGGAAAAATATTTAACATTTATGTGCATTATGTAATTCCTTAGGACTTATCTACTAAAATCTTAAAGGAGTTGTGAACTACATGAAGTCCCATACTGGGAGGTCATTCACGCTAGAGATATCTCAGATTCTTTGGGAATTATTACTATTCTGTTTCCAGGTAACGGAATCTACATCTGTCATGAAAATGCAATGTAGATATAGGTATATTATAAAAATATTTTCTTTTGGGAGGCACTATTCTTGTGCTTATAACCATATAAAGAAACTATCATGGAGAAACTGTCTTGCAAGTGCAGATCTACAATTCATCTGTAATTATTGTCTTACATTTTCCTGGAGGCACTGAGAGGTTAAATTCCCAGAGTCTCACAGCTAACAGTGTCAGAAAAAAAGAGGATTTGTACTCAAATGTTGTTTTATTTTTAATCCTCTATGCCATGCTGTCATAAGATACATACATGTGTGCATGCATATCTACATGTACATGTGTATGTGTAATTATATACATATATGCATACACAATGAATCTGCATACACATGCGCATATAGGAAATGTATAAATATGTACAATAAATAATCATTCATACATGTTTATATGTTGTATACATATATAATGACTGTACATATTATATAAATATATGTATATAAAATAAATATGTAAAAGTGTGTGTATGTGTGTATTATGGGCAGCATAACATGAAGAATAGAATAACAAATTTCAACACTCTCTGGACAATCTGGGGATGAACATTTTTAATTAAGCTAAGTTTGTTCCAAGAAGACAAATACACTATTTAAGAACAGGCTTCACTTCAGACATATACATGTATAAATATATAAAAAGATACTTATGACTATATAGTGAGAGCTTTCTGTGCACATATATATGAATATATTCTGTGTGTACACATATACACATATCTAACAGTGATGAACTATAGGTTTTACCTCATATATTAGGCAAGGAACAAGCCTCGTTCAGTTCAAAGAGGCTTATCTCCAGAATGGCCATAGCATGATAAATATTTTGGCCAAAACAAACCTCAAAGATCATATACTAAGTCAAAGTGAATGGCGCCTTGATTGGTGGAAGGAATACTTTTCCCAACAAAGTCATAAATCCCTGAAGTATTGAATAACTGATAGTGGTATAAATGTCAAGCCTAGGCAGTCCCTTCTAAGTAAGAATGTTAAAATGCTGAGGCTTATTAAAACAAAAAAGTAATGCTCACATCTATCCCCTTCTAAAGTTCTCGTACAACGTCTGAAGTTGTCTGAGCAACTCCCATTGTGCTTGTTTTAATGTTTAAATGTTTAAATCTTCAGCCTACAGAGGGAAGAGGTGAAGTGAAATGGGGCCTCCTGTCTGACTGTGATGTCTTCCATATCATAATGCATTTGTCTCCTGACTGATATCCAGCATTCCTTGGGAAAGGGAATTGGCTCATTAATCCAATGGTGAACATACTCACACCTGGTCATACCATAGACTAGAGAGGTATAAGAAACATGGCCCACTGGCTCAGTGCAGGCTGCAACATTCCCAAATGGGAATGATAGAATGGAGATGATAGAGAAGGCAATTTGTTGGAAGAGATAAGAAAGAATGGGACTGTTTATGATGGAAGGAGAGAGCTGGCCAAACCAGAATAAATGTAATTTGAAACATTTAACAAAATAGATAAAAGCATAGTAAAGCATAGTTAATATCAATAGGGAGTTCTCCAAGTCAATGGGAACTTGCAGGGATCTTTATGTATGGTTAGTGGCCCCCGTTTCTATTTGAGTTTGACACCATTGTCCCATTTATCACAGTGATTCTGAATTCCTATAGGTTGTGATCATCCAAATCCCATTACGTTGCTCCTCCAAATGATTTCTTATTTCTATCCCCCTAAACCTTCCCACCCTAAATCACAACTAAACATTACTCACTTCTTTCATTCTGGAACACCTTTTCCATAGTACACAAACTTACCTTCATCCTAAAAGTTGTCCTTTCTCACACTTACTATCTTCTAGTAATGACCAAAACCTGGCTTCCTCCCAACCCATTCCCCCCACACACCTCTCATCACACATCTTCCCTGGTCATTCTTTTCAGCATTGACCTCATCTTCACTGATTCCCTTTCTTCACTGGTTGAGACAGGGGAGTTAGAATCCTCTTTGCTCGTACTTGCCACTTCCAGGATCCCCTACGCCACCTTACCCCACTCATATTATTTTCCTCATTCAGTAACCTCTCCTCTTTTGAAATTCATGCAATCCAAATCTACCACTTAATCAAAATCCTAATAGCTATTGTCTACAATCTTCCAGATCACTCTTCTTCTTTCCTCAATGAGGTCAGTACTTGGCTCACATTTTTTTTTCCTTTCATCCCCAACTCCTGCCCTCTTATTAGGGGCCTTCAACATATAGATTGACTCTTCCTCACACCTTAACTGTTCAATTCATCAACATGCTTACTTACCAAAACCTACTCCCCCACTCAATCTCAGCCACAGAAAATATGGTCATATTCTTGATCTTGCCATCACACACATATGCCTTACCTCTCCATTTAAAAATTCTGAAATCTCTTACCTGACCATAATCTATTAGCTTTCTATTTCTCTGTCTGCTTTCCATTACCAAACTCTACTTTTTGTCCACACTGTGATCTCTAAACCCTAAAACCTTTCATTCTTTCCCAGGGCATTACTACCCCTACAGTAGCCACTCTCTTATCTTTTGTCCATCTTGTCCCCTTTTTTACAACTTCAGCTCTACATTGTCCATTTCTTTTGAGTCCCTGACCCCTTTATGATATTGTCAATTAATTTCCTATTAAACCCCAGCATTGGATCACTCCCACTATCTGACCCTTTGCTCCTTCACATGTGCTACTTAATAAAGGTGGAGAAAATCACACAACTGTTCCAACAGGATTCAGTATAAAATTTATGTTAAACAAACTCAACTGGGCCCTCGTTGATCCTAAGCAATTCTTCTACATCTCCCATTTCAATTCACTGTTCCACCCTCCACAACATCTCTTCAAAACCTACTTATCCCTCCTCAAACCTCTCATGGTTCCTTCACTCTATCCTGTCAACTGAGAACTTTGCCTCATATTTTACACACACATTCATACACACAGAGACACAAACACACACATGCACACACACACACACACACACACTCTCACACACACAAATTGAAGCCATTATCTATGAATTTTTTCTTCTCTCCTCTTCCTTATTTCATATTACCCAGATGGCTTCTGGGACTATCTCTTTTTTTCCACCCCTGCCTCAAAGGAAGACTTACAAATGCCATCTCTCCTTCCATCATAAACAGTCCCATTCTTGCTTATCTCTTCCAACAAATTGCCTTCTCTATCATCTCCATTCTATCACTTATCTTTAATCTCTCCCTGTCTACTTGCTGCTTTTATCCTGCCTAAAATCATGTTCTTGTCTCCCCCATCCTCCAAAAACCCTTTCTTGATCCTTCCATCCACACTAATTATTGTTTTATATCTCTTCTGTCCTTTGTGACTAAACATTTGAGAAAGTATCTGTAATAGTGCCTTCATTTTCCTCTTTTTTCTCTCATCTTGACCCTTTACAATTTAACTTCTAACATCATTATTCCAATGAGATTTCTCTATCCAAAGTTATTAATAATCTTTTAATTGCTGAATCCAAAGGCCTTTGCTCAGTCTTCGTTCTTCTTACCTCTCTGTTTAAAACTGTTGATCACTCTGTTCTCTAGGTTGTTGGGATACCACTCCCCTCTGGTTCTTCTTTTACCTATCAGACCACTCCTCAGTCTCCTTTGCTGGATCATCATCCATATCACTGCTCTATTGTTAAGCATCCCATGGAGTTCTATAGTGGGCCTCTTCTCTTCTCCTTCTATATCATTGAACTTGATGATTTCATCAGCTTTCCTAGATTTAATTTATCTATCCTATCCTAGCTTCTCTATTTACCTCCAGTCCTGCACCTCTAATCGCTTTTCACATACCTCAAATTGGATTCCAGTAAATATCTTAAACTCAACATTTCCAAAACTGAATTCATTATCTTTTCCCCTAAACTCTTGCCCTCACCAGACTATCTTCTTACTGTTGAGATCACCACCATCATCTTACTCTCTAAGTCTAAAAATCTAGGTGTCATCCTTAATTCCTCACTATGCTTCAGTCCCACATACAAATCCTTCTCAAGGTTTGTTAATTCCATCTACTGAAAGATCTCTTAATTAGCCCCCCTTCTCTCCTCTGATACTGCAACTGCCCTGGGACAGGCCTTCATCACTATATAAAGAGATCACTGGTAGATCTGCTTGCCTCAAATCTCTCCTCACTCCATTGTATCCTCTATTCAACCCTAAAGTGTAGACCATATCACCACCCTACTCAATAAGCACCACTAATTCTCTATAGCAGGGGTGGGGAACCTGTGGCCTCAAGGCCACATGTGGCCTTCTAGGTCCTTGGGTTTAGCCTTTTGACAGAGTCCAAGTTTTATGGAACAAATCCTTTCATTAAGGGGATTTGTTCTGTAAAGTTTGGATTCAGTGAAAGAGCCACACCTGAGGACCGTAGCCTCAAAGTCGCGAGCTCCCCACCACTGCTCTATAATCTCCAGAATCATGTATAAAATCCTGTTTGACATTTGAAACCCTACCTATACCTTCTCCCCCTCCCACCTTTCTAGTCTTCTTACATTTTACTCCATGACAAGTATTTCTTGATTCAGTGATCCAGGCCTCCTTGATGCTCCACAAAGAAGGTACTCTAACTTACAGCTCTAGGCATTGTCTCTGGGTATCTTCCATTCCTGGAATGTTCTCCTTTCTCATATATACTTCCTGGTTTCCCAGGCTTCCTTCACCTCCCAACTTTATTCCTACGTTCTACAGAAATGCCTTTCCAGTTCCTCTCTCAATTCTGATGCCTTTTTTTCTGTTAATTATTTCCTATTTATTCTGTATATAGCTTATCCGTACATATTTGTTTGCTTATTCTTAACTCCATTAGATTGCGAGTGCACTCCTTTACAGCAGGGATTGTCTTTTGGTCTTTGGCTTCTTTGTGTATCCACATTGGTTGGCACAGTAAGTGTTTAATAAATATTCATTGAATGATTGACTGGGCAGTGTTTATACACATGGAAAAATTACTTTTGATTAAATGAGTAGGGGATCATTGAGACTATCATAAGAGTGGCTTTTGTAGTCACACTGATGTGTGTGTGTATGTGTGCGGGCGTGCGCGTGTGTCTGTGTGTGTGTGTGTGTGTGTGCGCATGCCTGCTTATGCCCAGGGGTTTTAATAATGCTCCCAAATAGCTATAATCAGTACCTATATACTTATACATTATTGAAAAGAAAAAGATGGAGGCAGAGTCAAGATGGTAGAGTAAAAGCAGAGTCCTACGTGATCTCTGCCTAAGCCCTTCCAAATACCTTTAAGTAATGACTCTAAACAAATTCTAGAGCAGCAGAACCCACAAAAAGATGAAGTGAGAAAATCTTCCAGCCCAAGACAACTTAGAAGGTTGGCAGGAAAGGTCTGTTGCACCAGGGTGAGAGAGGAGCACAGTCCAGCTCCGACAGTGCCAACACAGACTTGACCCCAGTAAACAAGGAGCAGGCTTGGGGTAACTGAATCAGTGGCAGCAGTGGTGGTTTCCAGACCTCTCAGTTCATAGATGATAAGGGGATCAGACAAGGGGTCAAAAGGAGGTCTACAGGGGTAGATCTTGCTGGAACGGAAGGCCAGGACTCTGTTGCATTACGTATAATTGGATCTGGGTTATGTTATTTCCATCCAAGGACCTAGAAGGCCACATGTGGCCTTGAGGCCACAGGTTCCCCACCCGTGCTATAGAGAATTAGTGGTGCTTATTGAGTAGGGTGGTGATATGGTCTACACTTTAGGGCTGAATAGAGGATACAATGGAGTGAGGAGAGATTTGAGGCAAAGAGATCTACCAGCAATCTCTTTATATAGTATGACGAGGAGCACTAGCACAACACAGCTTGCAGCCACAGGGGAGCAGGGACCCTGGTCACAGTTCCAGGGTTGAAAAGAGTGCTTGTCTCTCACAAACCAGTGCACAGTACAGGAGAGTAGTAAACACACCTCTCCCTAGATCACTCCACCTAAGAAGAACCAAAAACTTAAAGGTCTCCAGAATTACCTCTGAAAACAGCTGCACAAAAAACCTGAAGCTTGGGACAGTGCCTGCTCCACTTGGGAAGCAGAGCCCCACTTTAGCATCGAGTTAAAAGTAAAAAACAAAAAATTCTGCCCATAGAAGTTACTAAAGTGACAAAGAAGATCAAAACATACACTCAGAAGACAAGAAAGTCAAAATTCCTACATTCAAAGCCTCAAAGAGAAAATATGAATTGGTCTCAGGCCATGGAAGAGCTCAAAAAGGATCTTTAAAATCAAGTAAAAGAGGTAGAGGAAAAATTGGGGAGAGAAATGAGAGTGATGCAAGAAAATTACAAAAAAAAAGTTAACAGATTGGTAAAGGAGTCACAAAAATATTGAAGAAAATAACACTTTAAAAAAACAGAATAGCCCAAATGGTAAAAGAAGCACAAAAATCCAATGAAAAGAAGAATGCCTTAAAAATTAATGGAGAAGGTAAAAGTCAGAAGCAAAACATTTGAGAATGGGCAGGGAGAGAGATGGTAGGATAAATGGGGGAAACAGGATGAAGGGAAATACATAATTAGTGATCATTACCTTGAAAAAAAATACAGTGAGTTTCTCTGATAAAGAATTCATTTCTCAAACATATAGAAAACTGAGTCAAATTTATAAAAAATTAGAGCCATTGCTCAATTGATGTATGCTCAATGGATATGAACAGGCAGTTTTCAGACAAAATAATCAAAGCTATCGACAGTCACAAAAAAGTGCTCTAAATCACTATTGATTAAAGAAATGCAAATTAAAACAACTGTGAGGTACTACTTCACACCTGTCAGATTGTCTAACATGACAGAAAAGAAAAATGATAAATGTTGGAGAAGATGTAGGAAAATTAAAACATTAATGTATTGTTGGGGAAGTTGAATGCTGATTCAACCATTCTGGAGAGCAAATTGGAACTATTCCCATAGAGCTATAAAACCTTTTAACCAAGCAATACTATTACCAGGTCTGTATCCCAAAAAGGTAAAAAAAAAAAAAAAAAAAGAAAGAAAGAAAAAAGGAAAAGGACCTATGTGTACAAAATATTTTTAGCAGCTCTTTGTGGTGGTGAAGACTTGGAAATTGAAAGAATGTCCATCAATTGAGGAATGGCTAAATAAGCTATGGTACATGACTGTAATGAAATATTATTGTGCCTTAAGAAATGATGGGCAAGATGCACTCAGAAAAACACTTGGAAAGACTTACATGAACTGATGCAAAATGAAGTGAGTAGAACCAGAAGAACATTGTACACAGTAACAGCAATATTGTATGATAATCTACTATGAGTAACTTAGATATTCTCAGCAATACCATAATCCAAGACAATTCTGTAGGACTTGATGAAAGGTACTGTCTATCTCCAGAGAAAGAACTGGTAAATCCTGAATGCAGATCAAACATCATTTTTCTTTACTTTCTTTAATTTTCTTTTTTTTTATTTGTGTTTTCTTTCACAGAATGACTTACATGGAAATGTGTTTTGTATGACTACACATGTCAAATTGCTTACTTTCTTGATAAGAGGAAGGGGAGGGAGAGAGAATATGGAACTCAAAATTTTAAAAAAATGTTAAAATTGTTTTTATGTGTAATTGGGAAAAATAAAATATTAAATAAGATTTTTTAAAAAATAAAAAAGATGAACCCTAGAATAACATCTTCTAAGGAAATTTTTACTGCTTTCTTCATTAGTCAGATTTTTTTTAAGAAAGAGGAAAATATACTGCTTGTTGCATGTAGAGGAAAGATAAACTTAAGGCAACGGAATTTTTTCTCATTCATTACCTTTTGTTTGCTAGAAAAGGAATATATATCTTTTTTCATCATATGGTTGATTCTCTTTCATTATTGTGGTGTACCATCCTCTGTGAATAAACAATGGTTACTTACTTTCAACATGTCATTCTTGAAAACTGTGCTTAGACAATTATGTCTTTGCAATTTTCCTTGGGATTTTGTAAGCTTAATGCTAATTAAACAGCTAGGTGATGCAGTGGCTAGAACACCAGGTCTGGAATCAGGAGGACCTGAGTTCAAATCTGGCCTCAGATTCTCACTAGTTAGTGACCCTGGGCAAGTCACTTAACCTTGTTTATCTCAGTTTACTTATGAGCTGGAGAAGGAAATGGCATACCACTCCAGTATCTTTACCAAGAAAACCACAAATGGGGTCATGAAGAGTTGGACACAACTGAAATGGCTGAACAACAACAATAGCAATGCTGTTTAAGAGGCTCTGCTGTGCAGTAGAAAGAGAACTAAATTTGGAGCCAGATGATTTGAATTCAAATGTGACTTCTACCATTTATTAGCTGTGCATTGTTTTCTTTTGTTTTTAATATGTGTACATGAGGTACTATATGTAATCAAGACACTTAACCCCTCTGAACTTCTTTTTCTTCAGCTATGAATTGAGTAAGTTGGGCTAACCACTAATACCCTTCCAGCTCTATGACCTTGTGAATCTTATATATATTTCAGTTTTTTTCTGATTTATGCTCTAGTAACTGAGTCTATTTCAGAAGAAAGTAACTTAGATGTGTGCATACATCATGTGTGTGCATGTGTGAGAGAGAGATTTTAAATTAAGCTTGAAGGCAGAGTAAAGATGTTGGTGTGAGATGTCATGATTTTGCAGCCTCCTAGACAAGTACCTATAAAGTATGCCAGACAAAATTCTGATCAGGAAAGCCAAGTCACAGTGGGTCATTTTTCCAATATAGGGAATCTTAGGAAAACAGACAGAGAGGTCTGTGGACATTGGGGTTGGGGCTGGCCAAGAGCACAGTGGAGAAGCAATAATGGCAGCAACTTAGCCAAATTCTCCCAACATCCACCTTCAAAAAACATTAAAATAATATGTCAAAATGAGTTTGGGTGAAACAGAGACAAGAAGAGGTCAGGGTGAGATATTTTTCCAGGCCACGACAAGTTAGGAAGTTGGTAGAAGAGGTCTATGACATTAGGGAAGGGAACAACCTGGAACATATAGAGCTACACCTCCAGAGGTGGGCTTTGGAGGAGGCTGCAACAGCCATGGCAGCACCTTGGAGAACTCTCAACACAGAGATGATTAGGGAACAGAAAACTGGCAAGAACAAGATTACAAGGAACTGTGAGCTGGCACTAGGTGAAGGACCCTGTTGCATTGCTGATAGTCAGTTCTGGGTTACAGTTACAGAGCAAAGAAGAGCACTGCTGCTTGTGGCCACAAGGGAACAAGGTCCTACTCATAGTTTCAGGGCCCAGAGGAGCTCTAGCACTTAGGGTTACAGGAGAGCAGGAGTCGTTCCTAGGTAAAGACCAGAGCATATATTAGGAGACCAGTGACCACACTTCCTGTCAAATAATACCACCCTTGAAATCACCGAAGTCAGATCTCTAGAACTAGCTCTAAAATCAGCATTACAAAAAATCCTCAAGCTTGGGAAAGTGCTTCCTCATCCCTAGATGAGTAGATCCCAACTTTAACATAAAGTGAAAAGGCAAGAAATATTTAGGGAAATGAGGAAAAAACAAAAAAGGGACCTGATTATAAAAAGCTACCATGGTGACAAAAAAGATAAACGCACAAACTCAGAAGACAACAATATGATAAAAGCTAGAAACAAAAGGTGAAATCAAAAATCCCCTACTGGACACAAGCCCAACAAGAATTCCTGTAAGAGGTAAAGAAAGAGATGAATGGTAGAAGAAAAAATGGAAAAATAAATGAGAGTGATGCAAGAAAATATGAAAAGAGAATTAACACCTTGGAGAAAGAAGCACAAAAATACTGAAGAAAATTATACCTTAAAAAACAGAATTAGTGGGAGGATGGAGCCAAGATGGCAGAGTAAAAGCAGTGACTTGGTTGAGCTCTCTCCCAAACACCTCCAAATACCTGTAAAAATGGCTCTAAACAAATTCTAAAGCAGCAGAAACCACAAAAAGACAGAGAGAAACAAATTTCCAGCCCAAGACAATCTGGATGGTTGATCAGAAAGGTATACTGCGCCAGGTTGGGAGAGGAACGCAGTTCGGCATGGGCACACAGGCCTCAGCAAACCTTGAGCAGACCTCAAAGGACTGAATTGTGGGCAGCTGTGGCAGTTTCCAGACTTCTCAACCCATGAATGCCAAAGACAACTTAGAAGGTCAGGAGGAAAAGTCTGTGTCTGTGGTGGTGAGAGAGAAGCATCCTTCCCAGCCACAGATTTGGAACTTGGCCCCAGGGGTGGCAGCTGCTTCAGGAGCTTCTGGCCCACAGACCGAGGGGGAATACAGTGTCTGATCAGAGGGGGTTTGCAGGGATATCTATGCTGGTGTAGGATTCTTTTGCTTAGCCCATGCTTAGATCTGGGTCACAGTTCTGGGTGGTGGTCCTGGGGCGAGGAGGAGTGCTGGCGTGGTGGAGCTTGTAGTGGCAGTGGAGAAGAAATCCTCCTCACATTTCCAAGACAGAAAAGAGTGCTTGTGGTCACTCACAGACCAGAGCACATACCAGGAAAGGAGTGAACACCTTGCCCTTGATTATAGCACCTTGGAAGAACTGAAAATTTACAGATCCCTAGAAGTGTCTCTGAAAACAGCTGCACAAAACCCCTGAAACTTGGGACAGTACATTCTCAACACTGGAAATAGACTCCTATCTTAACAAAGAGTTTATAACTCAAGAAATTGGCTGGGATCATGAGCAAGCAACACAAAAAGAGTCAGACCATAGAATCTTACTTTGGTGACGAAGAAGATCAAAACATACAACCAGAAGAAGACAACAAAGTCAAAGCTCCTACATCCAGAGCTTCCAAGAAAAATATGAATTGGCCATGGAAGAGCGCAAAAAGGAGTTTGAGAAGCAAGTAAGAGAAGTAGAGGAAAAACTGAGAGTGATGCAAAAAAATCACCAAAAACAAATCAACAGCTTGCTAAAGGAGACCCAAAAAAATACTGAAGAAAATGACACCTTAAAAAATAGCCTAATGGCAAAAGAGGTCCAAAAAACTAAGGAGGAGAAGAATGCCTTAAAAAGCAAAACTGGCCACATGGAAAAGAAAATCCAAAAGCTTATTGAAGAAAATACTTCCTTAAAAATTAGAATGGAGCAATTGGAAGCTAGTGACTTTATGAGAAATCAAGACACTGCAAAACAAAAAAGAATGAAAAAATAGAAAACAATGTAAAATATCTCATTGGAAAAACAACTGACCTGGAAAATAGATCCAAGAGAGAGAATTTAAAAATTATTGGACTATCTGAAAGCCATGATCAAAAAAACAGCCTAGACATCATCTTTCAAGAAATTATCAAGGAAAACTGCCCTGATATTTTAGAACCAGAAGGCAAAATGAAAATTGAAAGAATCCACCAATCACCTTCTGAAAAAGATCCCCAAAGGAAAACTCCTAGGAATATTGTAGCCAAATTCCAGAGTTCCCAGGTCAAGGAGAAAATATTGCAGGCAGCCAGAAAGAAACAATTCAAGTATTATGGAAACACAATCAGGATACCACAAGATTTAACAGCATCTACCTTAAGAGACCACAGGGCTTGGAATATAATATTCCAGAGGGCAAAGGAGATAGGGTTACAACAAAGATTCACCTACCCAGCAAAACTGAGCATAATTCTTCGGGGGGGAAATTTATATTTAGTGAAATAGAGGACTTTTGAGCATTCTTGATGAAAAGACCAGAGCTGAATAGAAAGTTTGGCTTTTAGATACAAGACTCAAGAGAAACATGAAGAAGTAAACTGGAAAGATAAATCATAAGGGACTTATTAAGGTTGAACTGTTTACATTCTGCATGGAAAGATGATATCTGTAACTCATGAGTCCTTTGTTAGTATTAGAGTAGTTGGAGGGAAAAAATTATACGTATATGTATATAGATAGATAGATGGATAGACAAAGGGCACAGGGTGAGTTGAAGATGAAGGGGTGATATCTAGAGAATAAAATTAAGGGGTGAGAGAGGATTATACTGGGAGAAGGAGAAAGGGAGAGGTAGAATGGGGTAAATTATCTCACATAAAACAGACAAGAAAAGGCTTTTATAGTGGAGGGGAAATGGGGGAAGGTGAGAGGGAATGAATAAATCTTATTTTCATCATATTTGGCTTAAGGAGAGAATAACATACACACTCAATTGGGTATGGAAATCTATCTTACCCTATAAGAAAATAGGGGGCAGGGGGAAAAAGACAAGAGAGCAGGAGGATGATAGAGGGGAGGGCAGATTGGGAGAAGGGGTAATCAGAAGCAAACACTTCTAAGAAAGGACAGGGTCAAAAGAGAGAATAGAAAAAATGGGGGGAGGGATAGGATTAAGGGAAATATACTTAGTTTTTCACTACATGACTACTATGGAAGTGTTTTGCATGACTACACATATACAACCTGTATCAAGTTGCTTGCCTTCTCAATCAGGGTGGGTGGGGAGGGAGGAAGGGAGAAAATTTGGAACTCAAAGTTTTAAAAACAAAAGTTTAAAAAAATTGTTTTCACATGCAACTGGGAAATAAGATATACAGGACATGGGGTATAGAAATCTATCCTGCCCTACAGGAAAATTGAAGGGGAAAAGGATAAGAGAAGGGGGGGGAGAGGAGATAGAAGGGAGGCCAGATTAGAAGAAGGGGTATTCAGAATGCAAGCCATCTTGGGGAGGGGAGAAAATTTGGAACTCAAAATCTTGTGGAAGTGAATGTTGAAAACTAAAAATTAATTAATTAATTTAAAAAAATTTCCCTCAAAAAAAAAAAAACAGAATTAGCCTTGCCACAAGTGCAATTCAATAAAGGTAGACTGAGGCACATAGTCTCTGATCAAGATGAGAGTTTATTAGCAGGGCATGAACCTGCCAATAAAGTAAATTGATAGCTGCCTCAATTTAACCCAGTGACCCAGAAGAGGAGGTGTAGCTCCCTTTTACAGTTCTTGGTCAGTACAGAACAAAAAACAGGAATTTGTAGGTGGTGAACAAAATTATGATTGGTTATAGAGGTGAATACAAAATTTTTAAATAAAATACTAGCAAGGAGATTGTAGCAATATATCACAAAGATCATATATAGTAACCAGGTGGGGTTTCATCTGGAATGCAGGGCTGATTCAATACCAGGAAAGCTATAAGCATAATTGACCATATAAATAATAAAAACAACAAAATGCATATGATTATATCAATGAATGCAAAGAAGTTGTTTTTTATAGATTACAATTTTCGTTCCTATCAAAAAACACTAGGAAGCACAGGAATCATTGGAACTTTCCTTAAAATGATAAGTAGTATCTATTTAAAACCAAGAGCAAGCTTTATCTTTAATGGGGATAAACTAGAAGCCTTGTCAATAAGATCAGAGGTGAATCAAGGCTGTTTATTATTGCCACTATTATTCAATATTGTACTAGAAATTCTACCTATAGCAATAAGAGGAAGAAAAGAAATTGAAGGAATTGGAATAGGCAATGAAGAAATAAAACTATCATTCTTTGCAGGTGATATTATAGCATATGCTTGGAGAATATTGGAGAATCAACTAAAAACTAGTTGAAATAATTAACAACTTTAGTAAAGTTGCAGGATATAAAATAAACCCCCATGAAACATCAGCATTGCTATATATTACCAACAAAGTCCAGCTGCAAGAGATAGAACAAGAAATTCCATCTAAAATAATTGCAAACAACATAAAATGTTTCAGAGCATATCTGCTAAGACAAACCCAGAAACTTATGTACACATTTACAAAACATTTTTTACACAAGTAAAGACAGATCTAAACAACTGTAGAAATATCAAATATTCATGGGTAGGCTGTTCCAATATAATAAAAATAATAATGTTATCTAATTTAGTGCCAAAGCAATTTAACACTCAAAGAATTATGTTATAGAGATAGAAAAATAATTTTTAAAAAACTTCATCTGAAAAAAATTCAAAAATGTCAAGGGAATTAATGAAAAGAATGAAGGAAGATGGCTTATAAGTATTAGATTTCAAGTTATATTACTAAGTGGTAATCATCAAAACAATCTGGTACTGGCTAAGAAATAGATTGGTGGATTAGTGGAATAGATTAGGTACACAATTCAGAGTCATGAATGACTATGGTAATCTAGGGTTTGATAAATTGAAATATTCAAGTTTGGGAGGCAAGAACTCACTATTTGACAAAAATTGCTGGGAAAACTGAATAATAGCGTAGCAGAAACTGTATATAGACCAACATCTTAAACTGTAATAGGCCAAAAGGAGTACATGATTTTAATAAAAAGAATGAGATAAGCAGATTAGGGGAGCATGGAAAATTTTGCCTGTCAGATCAATGGATAAGGGAAGAATTTTTTACCAAATGAGAGGCAGGATAATGGGTAATCAAAAATATAATTTTAATTACATTAAATTAAAGAGATTTTGTGCAAATTAAATCAATGCAGCCAAGTTTAGAAAGAAAGTATTAAACTTGGGGTATTTTTTTACAGCAAATATCTCTGATAATGTCCTCATTTCTCAAACATATGAGGAACTGTGTCAAATTTATAAAAATAAGAGCCATTCCCCAGTTGATAAATGATTAAAGAATATAAACAGGCAGCTTTCAGATGAAGAAATCAAAGCTATCAATAGTCACATAAAAATACTCTAAAATTAGAGAAATGCAAATTAAAATGATTCTTAAGTACCACTTTACAACTATCAGACTGGCTAACATAAAAGAAAATGAAAATGAAAAATGTAGAGGGGATGTAGAAAAGTTGGGACACTAATGCCTTGTTCTGAACCATTCTGAAGACCAATTTGTAACTATGGCCAAAGAACTATAAATATGTGCATGAACAGTGACCTAGCAATACCTCTACTAGGTCTGTATGCTGGAAAGGTAAGAGACAGAGACAGAGACAGAGAAGAACTTATATGTATAACATACTTCTAGCAATTCTTTTTGTGCTGGTAAAGATTTGGAAATTAAAGGGATGTCCATCAATTGGAGAGTGGCTGAACAAGTTATGGTATGTGGTTGTGTTGAATACTTGTACTGTGCTATAAAAAATGACAAGGAAGACTATTTCAGGAAAAAAAAAAGAAGACATTCATGAATTCACACAAAGTGAAGTGAGCAGAACTAGGAGAATATTGTACACAGTAACAACAATATTGATGATTAACTGTGAAAGACTTAGCTTCTCTGATCAAGACAGTCATCTAAGGCAATTCAAAAAGACCCATATTGAAAAATGTAATCCACCTCCACAGAGAGAACTGATGACCTCTGAGTGCAGACTGAGATATAATATTTTCACTTTATTTTTCTTGCTTTTTTTTGCAACATACCTAATATGGAAATATATTGATATCATATTGCTTGCTTTCTTAGTAGGTGGGGAAAGGGCCAGAGTAAGGGAGAGAATTTGGAATTCAAAATATTAAATAAAATTAATGTTAAAAATAAATTATAATTTAGTTTTTATTTTATTATTATTTAATTATTAGCTGATGATGATGATGATGATGATGATGATGATGATGATGATGATGATTTAGTTGCTGTGGAGGTGTGCTCCTGGTTTGCTGGGGCCAGGTCTGTGCTGGAATGGCCTGCGCTGGCTACACTCCTCTCTCACCCTGGTGCAACGGACCTTTCCTGCCAACCTTCTAAGTTGTCTTGGGCTGAAAAATTGTTTCACTCTGTCTTTTTGTGAATTCTGCTGCTTTGGAATTTTTTCAGAGTCATAATTTGAAGGTACTTGGAGCAGTTTTGGGGAGTGCTCAGGGGAGTCCCTGCCTTTACTCTTCCATCTTGGCTCTCTCAAAGTAGAAATTTAAAGAATTCACCAGTCACCTTCTGAAAAAAAAAATAACAAAATGGGAATTCCCAAGAATTTTATAAACAAAAATTCATAACTCCCATTTCAAATGGAAAGTACTGCAAGAAATCAGAAAGAATTAATCCAAATAAGTTGGAGCCCAGTCAGGATGACATGAGTTTTAGCAGCTACCATTTTAAGGGAATGGAAGGCTTAAAATATGATATTTTGGGAGGCAAAGGAGCTAGGATTTTAACTAAGAACAACTTACCCAGCAAAACTGAGAATAATGCTGCATAGGGGGAAATGCATATTTAATAAAATAGAAAACTTTTAAGCATTCCTAATGAAAATAAGAGAGCTGAGTAGAAAATTTTATGTTCAAAAACAAGACTCAGAAGAATCATAAAAAGGCAAACATAAGTGATAAATCATAAGGAACGAAACAAGGTTAAACTGTGTACATCTCCATATGGGAAAATGATACATGTAACCAACCCCCACTCCCCAGAGCTTTGTGATAACTAGGACTGCTAGAAGGAGTCTGCTTAGATAGACGACATTGGTATGATTCTATTTTGTTGATATAACTTCAAAAGAAAAATGGAAGGGTGAGAAAGAGGAATACCCCAAAAGACTAGGGAAAGGTGAGGAAGAATGGAGGAAATTATCTAGAGCTTATACTATGGAGGGGAGAATATGGGAAAGGGAAACAGCAACACTGATCTTACTCTCATTTGAACTTGTTCAAGGAGGGAAGAATGTACTTACACACAGCTGGGTACAGAAATTCATCTTACGAAACAGGCAAGTAAGAAAAAAAATGTTAAGAGACAGGAGAGGGGGGTTAAAGGGAGAGTAAATTAAGAAAAGCAGTGTTCAGAAGCAAAACAGAGTCAAGGAGGGAACAGTATTAAAAGAGAGGAGAAAAATAAACAAAAGAAAATATGAGGGTGGGTAAAGCACAGTTAATAATCCAGAATGTGAATGTGAATGGATGAACTCACCCCCCAGAAAGGAAGAGAATAGTAGAATGGATTAGAAATCAGAATCCAACAACAGAAAGATAGACACAGAGTTAAAAAAAAAAGAGTCTGGAGCTAAATCTATTATGACATAAAAAATCATCAGGGGTAGTAATCATGATTTCAGATAAAGCAAGAGCAAAGACAAATCTAATTAAAAGAGATGATCAGTGAAAATGTACTTTGATAAATGGTACACATTTACAAAACACTTTTTGCACAAATAAATACACATTTAAACAACAGAAAAATATTAAACCATAGTTAATGAATTAATATCAATACTGAATATACATGTAGCAAATTTCATAGCATTTAAATTCTTGAAAGAAAAGTTAAATGAATTAAAGAGAAAATAGATTTACACTATAATAGTAGGGGAACTCAAAGGGGATCCCCTTTTAGATATAGATAAATTTTACCAATAAATAAATAAGAAAGAAACTAAGGAGAAGAAAATAATTTTAGAAAAGGTAGATATGATAGACCTCTGGAGAAAACTGAATGGGAATAGAAAGGAATATACTTTTTTCTCAGTGGCACATGACACCTACACAAAAATCGACCATGTATTTTACAGCTTTAAAACCTCACAAATGAAGAAAAGCAGAAATAATAAATGCATTGTTTTCTGAAAACAGTGAAATAAAATAACATTCAGTAAAGGGTCTTTGAACCATAGATTAAAAATTAGCTGGAGACTAATTAATCTAATGCAAACTAATGAGTAGGTCAAAAAACAAATCATAGACACAATTAATAATTTCATTTGTGATAATGACAACAATGAGACAAAATATCAAAACTTGAGAGATGCTGCCAAAGTAGTATTTAGTGGAAACTAAATGCTAAATGTTTCTAAAGTAAATAAAAGAAAAGAGAGCAGATCAATGAGTTGGGCATAAAACAAACAACAACAAAGAACAATAAACTAAAATCCTTAATTAAACTCTACAATAGAAATCCTGAAAATCATAGGAGAGATTAATAAAATTGAAAGTTCAAAAAAACCTTTAATAAATAAAATTAGGAACTATTAAAAAAATAAAAATAAATAAATCATTGACTATTTTGATTTAAAAAAGAAAGAAGAAAATCAAAGTATCAGTGTTAAAAATGAAAAGTATGGTTTCACAACTAATGAAGGTGACATAAATCAGAATTGTAATGCAAAACTTAACTGTTGTTTGATTGACTAAATATGACTTGTTTTTAAATGATATTTTAAGAGAATGTCTTTGAGATTTGCATCCAAAGAACTAGCAATTAAGAATGATACAATCATAGATTGAAAGGTAGGAGTGACCTTAAAGGCCATCATGTCTTACCTCACCTTAGCTTAAAAAGGCCAAGATCTCCCACTGCATCCTGGACCATCTTCAGTTATCTGATAGATATCTGGCCACTGGACCCAGATGGCTATGGAGGAGAAAGTGAGGCTAGTGACTTTGCATAGCCCTCCCTTACTCAAATCAATTTCAACTGCAAGTCATGTCATCATCTCCCTGATGTCATGTTCCTCTTCAAGAATAAAGGACAAACCACACACGACCACATTTTATACATGGTAAAATTGAAGCCTCAAGAGGTTAAGTGATTTGCCTAGGATCCTAGAGCTATTAAGTGTTTAAGTTGATATTTGAATCCAAGTTTTCTTGCCCCCAAGCCCATAACTCTATCTACTATTCCCAATTGTTGGAGAACGCTTTTTAACTTACATATGAGGAAGTTGCCTGTTTCCAACTACGTTTCTAACAATTTTTTTTTTGTCCTCAGACTTTTTTTGCTGAGATTTTCTTCTTAATCACTAATTTAGATAATACTAGTATTTATATAGCACTCTAAGTTTTGCAAAGTGCTTTACATGTATTATCTCATTTGATTGTCATGATAATCTTGAGAAGTCAATGCTATTATTTTCCCATTTTACAGATGAAGAAACTTCTAATCCAGAAGTTAAATGACTTGCCCAAGGTTACAAAGCCAGTAAACTTCTGAGACTATTTGAGCTCATGTTTTCCTGGATGCAGGCTCAGGGCCTACTCCACCGCACCATCTAGCTGTGTTTTGTTTTGTTTTGTTTTGTTTTGTTTTGTTTTGTTTTGTTTTTAGTTTAGGTAGTAGTGAGGCAACAAAGGCATATTAAGAGAATTATTTTTGACAATAAAGGTATAAGTGCAGGACACAATAATTAGAACATTCTTTTTTTAAATAATATTTCATTTTCCCCCAATTACATGTAAAAAAATCTTTTAACATTCATTTTTTTTAAGTTTTGAGTTCCAAATGTTATCCCTCTCTTCCCCCCCCTACCCTACCCCAATCTGAGATAGTAAGCCATCTGATATAGGCTATAGATATGTTATCATGTAATACATTCCATATTAGTTGGATCATTCTTTTAAACAGTTTGGAACACAAATATCCATACTTGTAGATTGTAACATTTAGGAGTTGCTTATCTATCTATCTATCTATCTATCTATCTATCATCTAATCTATCTTCATATGTGTATCTGTATTAATACATATATGTATGTAGGTACCTATATGTGTATGATTATTTTTAAGTACTCCTATGACATATTTTCAAAATGTTAATAAATTCCCTCATTCCACAATAATCTGGGTTAAAATCCTGCCCCCAACGCTTCCTATCCGTGTAACCTTGGGCAGAGCACTTAACCTTCTTACGCCTCAGTTTACTTATTTGTAAAATAAGTACAATAGACTAGATGACCCCTTAGGTACTTTTCACTTCTATGTAACATCTGTGGAACATTCCAACATCTATAGTACTAGCTGAAATATTTAGGACAGTAAGTAACACTAAAAAAGGTGGAAAATAGCTTGCTCCCACTTAAATGCCATATGGTTTCTCAGTAATATTTGTTTTAAGCTAGAGGAAAAAGATATCATAAAGAAGATCCAAAAGTCACCTTATGTTCTGTAAGCTGTCACACCAGTTCACCAGCTAATGGTTGACAGGGTAAAACTTTCCTCTAAAAAACACAGAGGAGAACTCCTGTTCACTAACAACAAGACAACAGTACTCTACTGACAGGTCTCAGAAGACTCATTTCAAAAGACAGGTGAGGCACGCATGCTTTATGATTTTTTTTTAAGTACCACATCCAGTGAGATAAATATTATTCACTAGAAATTCAGCAATTTTCATATCCACTCAGGGACCTGTATGTGCAATTGTGCTTCTGTTGCTCAGTGTTAACTATAGAGCGCTGGAGTGTAGAGGGTCAAAGAGCTGGAGAAGAGGTAAGGAAAGGAATCATTTCTGATTTCAAAGACTGAATTACTTTTACCCTCAAGGGAAGAAATTAGAAATATAAATTCCTTACAGAAAAAAGTATCTGATTTCTACTTGCATTAGTGAGTACTTTACCTCCCAAAACTCTCATTTTCATTGTAAAGGGAAGATGTTAGGGTTAGGTTCTTGTTGTTATTTAATAAAATGGATTGGGGAGCTAGCATTCAGAATTTAGCATAATACGAGTACTCAAATGTCAAGTGCTATTGCTTGTTTATCATTTTTTGATTAATTGTGAATGTGATCAGTTCCTAGATGTTCTAAAGGTATCAGATATCAGAAACTTCTCTAGGGATGAAGGGGAAAAATAAAAATATATGTCAGGCATCAGAAATATATGCATTTTTTCTCTCTGTCTCTGTCTGTCTCTCTGTGTGTGTCTCTCTGTCTCTCTGTCTCTCTCTGTCTTTCTGTCTCTGTCTCTCATTATTTCCATTTTAAATATAAATGTGTTAGATTGAGAGTTTTTTGTTTGTTTTTTGATCTTGTTGTTCAGTCATTTCAGTTGTGTCCAACTCCATAACTCCATTTGTTCATTTTTCTTTATTTGTTGTTTGTTTTGCTTTTTGGTAGATATACTGGAGCTGTTTGCCATTTTCTTCTCCAGATCATTTAAAAGATGTGGAAAGTGAGGAAAATGGGATTAAGTGCCTTGTCCAGGGTCACACAGCTAGTAAACATCTCAGGCTAGATTTGAATTTAGATCTTCCTGACTCCAGGCCTGGTGCTCTATACACTGTGCCACTTAATTGCCCCTTCCTCATTTTTAATACAACAAAATATTTTTAGTATAGTTAGCAAATGGCCAACTTTATTCTATTTGGTTGATTAGTTTAATTAACCTTATTGTCAAGTTAACAATGGGGGAATGGGTTTGGGACACCAATTAACCAGAGTTTTAGTAACACAGATCCAGCTAAAATTATCTCTAATCTTTTGTTTGCCACATGGCAGGTTAACAGATTATATACATATATATGGATGGATGAATATGTATGCATGTAGATATAAATTAATGTATGTATATGTACACACATCATATAAAATGCATATATACACATATGCATGTGCATGTAGACTAATGTCTATAGATATTTGCATATATGTATGTTAATACATACATGTTTGATTAATGTGCATATCTTAAATATGTAATATATGAATATAATGTATCAACTATGGGCATATGTGTATATATTAATATATATTAATATACATGCACATATACGTATACATATATCCTGTAGTATGGGTGTGGGATGGGCATCTGTATGATGCAAAGGAAATATATGGACTAAATAGCTCACCACTCCTAGAGTCCTGACAGGATGGTGGGAAAAGCCAAAAGAATAGCTAGAGCAGCGTCAGATTGCCCAACCTATAAACTCTTATTTATATAGGTAATATAAAATTTGGAAGTCACTTACATAATTTGTACCATACAAACAGTTCATCTGGAAAATGCTAAAATGTCCTTTTATTTTATATCCCATAGTAACAGTTGAGAGGACAGCTAATTGGCACAGTAAACAGAGTACTGGAATCAAAAGGACTCATTTTCCTGAGGTCAAAATTGGCCTCACTTACTGTGTGACCCTGAGCAAATCACTTAAACCTGTTTGCCTCAGTTTCCCCATCTGTAAAGTGAGCTAGAAATGGTAATAGCAAACCCCTCTTATATCTTTTTCTAGAAAACTCCAAATGGAGTCACAGAGAGTCAGACCAACTGAAAAAATGATTGCTTTGTACACAGTGAAAGCTTTATAAGCAAATTGACATTAATAAGAATTCTGGACTCAGAGTAAAGAAAAAAATCAATCAGTTACTCAGAAAACCAAACCAAACCAAGGGAGGGAGGAAGAAAGAGAGAGAGAGAGAGAGAGAGAGAGAGAGAGAGAGAGAGAGAGAGAAATCAAATCCTACCCCTGAAGCTTAGTAGCAATGTGATCACAAACAAGTCACCAAACTTTAAGTTTTTAAGTCTCAATTTCTATAAATGGGGGGGTAATAATAATTATATTAGAATATTGACTTCAGTGGTTTGTTGTGAGACTCAAATTAGAGACTACATATAAAGGTTTAAAGCTCTATATCAATGCTATTTATTATTATCATCATTGTTACTATGTTTAGTTGAATTGGATCCAGATAATGGCCTAAATAATGTTTTCTTCTCTATACACTCAATGGATAAGTGATATCTTCAGGAAATTGTATTAGGTATGTAATATGAATACCTTCCAAGTGTTTTTCTATTTGAGAGAAATAAAAGCAATTTGATAGGTAAAGCAAGTGGTCCATGATTGAGCAGTAGAAAAACTATTATAGTAAGTTCTATTAAAAGTCATTTTTTCCTTGTTTCCCTTTCTCTTCCAATTGTCTTTACCTATCACTGTCATACAGCTACACTGGCTTAATTGTTACTTGCACATAATTTTCCATCTTCATCCTTCATGCCTGTGCACTGAATGTTCACCCTTCCTGAAATGTGAACCACCCTAACCCCTACTCCTTAGAATCCATGATTTCCTCCCATAATTATTGTAAATTATCTATTCTGCAAGAGGTCTTTTCTGGTCCCTCAACTCCTGTAGTCTTCTCCTCTAAGTTTATCCTCCATCTACTTTGTATGTATTTTGTATATACCTATATATTTACCTCTTACTTCCCTCATTAAAATGTTAACTTTGGAAAGACAGACACTGTTTCTGCCCTTAAATCCCCAGTACTTATCACAATGCCTAACACATAGTTAGCACACAACAAAGCTTTTCAATTCACTACCAGAAATTTGAGTTAGGTCAGTGGGGAAACAATCAGAGTTTCTTCCCAGCTGCAGCTGTAATTTGACATGAAAACTGCTTTCCTTTTTAAAGAAGGCATGAGACCGTTATGTTGTGAGTTGTTTTCCAATTTGGCACATCCAGTTAATATCCTAGTTTATGCCTCAGAGGTGTAGCCTATCTGTTGCCCTGTGACAAATGTCCCAAAATTCCCTTGCACTTAGATTAAAGTGATTTTAGGAGAAGAAAATGAAAAAGGTAACATTGCCACATTAAATGAATTTTTTTTATTAAAAATAAATTAGATTGTAACAGTCCAGATATTGAGCATTTAGGAAGATTTGTGCACTACTACTAAGTAACAACAATCATGAAGTCATACAATTCGAAGTGACCTAAGAGGTATCTGGTTCAATTGCCTACTTATTCAGAAAACTTGTTTTTCTTTTTCTAAGCAAATTCTCTCTCTTTCTCTCTGTGTGTGTGTGTGTGTGTGTGTGTGTGTGTGTGTGTGTGTAAGTCAGAGGAATTGTGGTGACCAATTAATAGCACTGAATTTCATTTGCTCTCATTTCCAGTTCAACAGCCTTTCTACAATAGTTAAAACTTCCTCTACCTGAAGGCCACACATACTGTTGATTTTATGGGTTTTTAAATGAAATGGCTTTGATTAAAATATAAATATACACACAACACAATCTCACATTAAAACAAAGCCTTTAATTGCTTTGTGCCAAGGACTGTCAAGTGAGAAAACATTGGAATGGTAGGGCAGCCGCTGCTAAGGACATACTTTATTCTGAAGTAGTGTCCATTCTCTTGTTTTCTCACTTGGGGAGAGGGCGGAGTTAGCAGGTGGTGTTTTGCATAGGAGTACTTGTCATAAAATCTGGCAGCATTGTTAGATTTGAAGTCATCTGAAGAGGTCATCTTGTCCATTCTTCCCCCCCCACCCCACCCCCACCACCACTGGGTAATGTCACATAACTCTCCCAAGCAAATGAAAATCTTTCCTGTTACCTTAAGCCCTGGAGAGATAGGAGTTACATATAGCTCTCTTGATAGCCAAAATTGTGCATTAAATCTTATGACAGCACAAAAGCCAACCAATGTTTTCCACCCTCCCTGGCTTTGTGATCTTCCTACATCTTACTCCCCAATATACACAGTATTCTTCCATCCAGTGACACTGGCATCCTGGCTCTTCCAAAAACAAGACCCTCCATTTCTCAGCTCCAGGCATTTTCTTTGGCTGCCCCCCATTCCTGGAATTCTCTCCCTCCTCTGCCCCACTTACTGAAATCCCAGACTCTCTTAAGTCTCAATCCTTTAACTCCCAAAATTACTTCTTTTATTAGAAGCTTTTCCTAACCCCTCTTAGTTCTTGTGCTTTTCCTCTGCTAATTATCTCCTATTTATCTTGTATATATCTTGCTTCATATACATTTGTTTGCATGTTGTTTCCCCTGTTAAACTGTAAATTCCTTGAGAAAAGAGACTATATTTTGCCTCTTATTATATTTCCAACATGTAGCACGGTAACTTGTATGTAGTAGGTGTTATAAATATTTATTAATTGATTGGTGACTCTAAACCAGTTGGAGAGAACAAAATAGCAGGTATCAAACAACTGGCTGGTTGTATCTCAATGTACAAAACATTTTCATCCCCAACCATTGCCATTTTTGCATGTTTGTTTCCACTTCTAAGGTTTACAGGAACATAGAGTTATTGCTGGAAAGAAACTTAGAGGTGATCTAGTCCAACCTCCAACTTCCACCACTCACCCCCACCCCACAACACACATGCTTACTTGAGGAAGTTGAGGAAATGGACATAGCGATTAACATACAGAAATTGGGGGCAAGAAAGATTTTCTAAAGGAACTTCTTTAATAAACCTGACTATTACCCTATATTCTCATTTTTTCTCTGCCTCCAGCTATCAGAGTATCTAATGACTGATCCCTTAATATTATTCCTTAGTAGACTTCAAGAGACAAATGCATTTTAATGTGTTAAGGAATTGACTCATTTGTAGCCTGGAACAAATTAGCATAATTTCGTTTGAGAGAGTTAGCTTCTTGTGATCAGCTTGAGTAGAAGGAAAGAGAGTAAGTACTGCTCCACTCTTATAGCCTCTTGACCCATTTTTTCTTTTTCTTTTTCTTTCTTAGCACTTTCAGATAAGAGTTGCAAAATTATCTTATCCTCAACAATACCATCCCAGATGGGATACTATAGTGATGAGATGGGCCTGAAGCAACTATATTGGTCATTTTCTCCCAGACCAATGGTACTTACATCCCAAACCTGAAATCAGAAGCACTATTCTAATATTAAACCACTCTCTCTTAACTGTTTTCAAATCAGAACTTTTTTTTGTTTCCTTTATAAATTCACACAAAGCCTTAAAACATGGTTGTTATAAGTGCCATGGATTTTCAGAAATTCAAGACATTTTCAAGTCTTGTATTATACCACAAGGCTTGTTAATCCTGGGGCCATAAGCATTTTAAAATTATTTTGATAAGTACATTTCAATGTAATTTATTTCCATAGTAATCCTATGTATTTTATTTTATGAATTTAAAAACGTTATTCTGAGGAGTCCATAGACTTCACCAAATTGCCAAAGGTTAAGAACATGAAACACACAAAAGGATAAAAGCTCTAATGTAATGGATAAAGAGCTGACCTTGGATCCAGGACTATCTTAGGTCAAGTTGCATTTCTTATGTGAATAATAATACTATTATATAATAATGATAACAATATTAATAATAATAACAATAAATGCCATAAAAGACATTTAAATCTCCTTTATCTTGGGCAACTCTCTAAGACTGGAAGTTGTGTAAGAGGTGCCAGTCTGCATTAGCAGAGTTTCTTCATCAAGCATTTCCCTATAACAAAGAAATCAGAGATGCATCAGAGGGATCCCTATCCCTCTGGTGGTGGTTGTTTTTCAAAAATTTGTCATTTTGTTATATTACATTTTATATGATACTCATAAAATCACAGGTACAGTCCCTATCTTTCTAGTATGCCCTTCCTAGAATTATCTTTTTTTCTCTTTTCCTTATACCAATTTTAGCTATTCTTTAAGTCACACCCTCCCCAAGTGCCAGCTCCTCTACCTAGCTTGCTGAAGACTACAATGATTTTGCCATCCTTTGGATCATAACAACACTTAATCTTGCAAAGCAGCCCTTAATTACAAAGTCCTCCTCTGGTGTCACATTATGGTTTGAAGGTGACTCTGGACACTGAAGCAAGATCTGCAAAGCAAAAGCCTGACAGAGCCTCTCTGACCCGGTGATAGATTGTATGTTTGTCTTCTTAAGACCAGCCTTACCAAGCATGACTAAATGAAGATTATCTTCAGGGGCTTGGCTACTTGTGATCTGCATTGATGAGAAGACAATCTATGTGTGATGGGAACAATATCTACCAAGGTTCCACTCTGCTCAAAAAAAAAAAGCTTAAAAATGCTACCTTTTCCCTGAAAGGAAATAAAGCTACCCCTGGGACTTGATTAGTTAAAGTGGCCAAAGCTAAAGCACTGTCTTTTTTGATGCCTAGTACTCTCTTAATTTTTCTATGTGATTTCCTAAGGTTATAAAAAGGGCCACCTGATGTCAGGGGTTAGGGCCCTTCAGTCTTGGCAGATGTTCTGAGGCAATATCAGTCACTACACCTTGTCCTGCTGACCAGATCCATTCCCAAAGGGAGAAGAGGTAATGCTGTTATTGGTCAGTCATTCAGTCATGTCCAACCCTTCATGACCTCATGGACGATAGCACAGCAGGCCCTTCTATCCTCCACCAGTTCCCAAAGTCTGTCTGAACTCCTGTTCATTGCTTCCATGATATTCTCTATCCACCTCATTCTCTACCATTCCCTTTTCCTTTGCCTTCAATCTTTTTCAACATCAGGGACTTTTCCAAGAGTCCTGTATTCTCATTATGTGGCCAAAGTATTTACGTTTCAGCTCCAGTATTTGACCTTCCAGTGAATAACCTGAATTAATTTCTTTAAGTATTGACTAATTTGATTTCCTTATTGTCCTAGGAATTCTCAAAAGTCTCCTTCAGAACCACAATTCAAAAGTGTCAATTCTGCAGTGCTCAGCTTTCTTTAGTCTAAGTTTCACAGCCATTCATTGCTACTGGAAAAAAACAAACAAACAGACAGCTTTGATTATACAGATCCTTGTCAGCAAGGTGATGTCTCTGCTTTTTAGTATGCAGTTCAGATTTGCCATAGCTCTCCTCTCAAGGAACAAATGTCTTTTAATTTCATGACTATAGTCACTGTCTGTAGTGACCTTTGAACCGAAGAATATAAAATCTGACACTGTGCCCATTTCTTCTTCCTCTATTTGCCAGAAAATGATGGGACCACTTGCCAAACTCTTTGTTTGTTTTTGTTTTGTTTTGTTTTTTGTTTTTCTTTTGTTTTAGTATTAAGCTTCAAGTCATCTTTTACATTCTCCTCTTTCATCATCATCAAGAGGCTTCTCAATTCTTCTTCACTTTCTGCCGTCAGAATGTTATTGTCTGCATATCTGAGACTGTTGATGTTTCTCTTGGCAGTCTTAATTCTGGCTTTTGATTCATCCAGGCTGGCATTTCTCATGGTTTACTCTGCATATGAGTTAAATAAGTAAGGTGACAATAGACAGTCTTGCCATACTCCTTCCCCAATCTTAAATCAATCATTTGTTCTATGTTTGGTTCTAATTGTTGCCTCTTGGCCGACATACAGGTTCCTCAGGAGACAAGTAAGATGATCTGATACTCCCAGTTCTTTGAGTACTTGCCACATTTTGTTGTGATCCACACAGTCAAAGTTTAAGTGTAGTCAAATAAGCAGAAACAGATTTTTTTTCCCCCCGGAATTTCCTTCCTTCTCCATAATCCAGTGAATGTTGGCAATTTGGTGTCTAGGTGCTCGGCCTCTTTGAAAACCAGTTTGCTATTCTGGGAATTCTTGGTTTGCGTATTAATGAAACCTAGCTTGCAGAATCTTTAGGACAATCTTGCTGGTATGTGAAATGAGAAATTGTTCATTAATTTGAACATTCTTTGGTATTGCCCTTCTTTAGGACTGGGATGTAAATTGATCTTTTCCAATCTATTGGCCACTGCTGAGTTTTCCAAATTTGCTGGCATATTGACTGCCCCAAGAAGTAAGGAAAAGGAAGTACTAATCTGAGCTAAGTGCTTGATTGTCCTTGTTGAATTCCTTTCTGTACTGTGGCTAAATAAACATCTTTTTTATTTATTGTTGATTGACCTCTGAGTACTCCATTTTTTTTTCCCAATATCAAACTTAATCTAACTGGCCTGAGTCAGGCCCAGCCTTACCAATATGAATGATGAAGTGAAAAAAACAAAAACAAAAACATCTGTCTATCTATGTGTATACATGAGTATATTTATTCATTTATTTATCTATTTATTTATTTTTATTGCTTACAATATGCCAAATACTATGCTTAGCACTGGGAATGCTACTACCCTACCTTACAGATGAGAAAACTAAGGCCCAGAGAAGATAAGTGATAGATACAAGTCTAGTATATTTCAGAACTAGAAATCAAATCCAGGTCCTTACAATTCCAACAGTTTTCCCTATACCAAACTTCTTTATGTAAGTAACTTAGCTAAATGAGCTATACTATTTCCTCCATAAAATTCGAAACCCAAAGAGCTTAGAAGGAGTCCCAAGTCTACATTTCATTTCAGTGCTCTTCCTCTCCTTTAGAAAAGAGGAAAGAGGAGTTTATGAAAACTAAAAACATTTTACTTAGAAAATTCTCAGTTGACAGCAATAGCTTTAGTTAGAATGCATTTCTTTAAAATTGGCAATTGGGGTTAGAGAAGAAAACATTTGCCTTGATTTTCATTTAAAATCTGTTGAAGAGGAAAATATTGCAAGGGTAAAATATGAGAGAGAATATGGTATTTCTATAGGATGCCAAAAAAGAACTGAAAACTAATTATTTTTTAAAATCTGGATTTCTCTCCAAGGTGTTTTCCCTTCCCTTGATCTCTCCTCAATTTTCTTAATAGGGTAATCAAGTCTTTTTGACATATTGAAGCCAGGGAAAACTATTCTTTGCTACTTAACCTCCCTTAAGGTTGAGGGAACCTGGGAAAAGAAAGGTAATTAGATTTAACACAGGACTAAAGTCAAAAGGATTAAATGAATTAGAAGACAAGTTAAGGTCTTTACCAGTTATATACAAATCTCAATCAAAGTGTTCTTTTCAGAAAGAACTAGAAAGATGCATGCCATGGGTGGCAAACAATGCTTAAATAAGAAAGAAAATTGAAATAGGCACCTTCCCCCTTGCTTCCCATCTTTCTTTCTTTTTTTTTAATTTTTTTTTAAAATTTTAACATGTATTTTTAAAACTTTGGGTTA
Organism: Vombatus ursinus; assembly: GCF_900497805.2. Classification (NCBI taxonomy): domain Eukaryota; kingdom Metazoa; phylum Chordata; class Mammalia; order Diprotodontia; family Vombatidae; genus Vombatus; species Vombatus ursinus. The sequence goes on along the minus strand of NW_020954599.1, from coordinate 37,075,854 downwards.
CAAATTTTCTCCCTTCCTCCCTCCTCACCAACCCTCATTGAAAAGGCAAGCATCTTGATACAGGTTATAGATGTGTAGTCGTGCAAAATACTTCTAGAGTAGTCCTGTTGTGAAAAACTAAGTATATTTCCCTTCATCCTATCCTACCCCCCATTTATTCTATTCTCTCTTTTGACCCTGTCCCTCCTCAGAAGTGTTTGCTTTTGATTATCCCCTCCCCCAATCTGCCCTTCCCTCTATGAACCCTGTGCTCTCTTGTCCCCTTTCCCCCTTATTTTCCTGTAGGGTAAAATAGATTTCCATGCCCCATTGTGTATGTTATTCCCTCCTTAAGCCAAATCCTATGAGAATAAGATTCACTCATTCCCTCTCACCTTTCCCCATTTTCCCTCCACTGTAAAAGCCGTTTCTTGTCTGTTTCATGTGAGATAATTTACCCCATTCTACCTCTCCCTTTCTCCTTCTCCCAGTATTATCCTCTCTCACCCCTTAATTTTATTTTCCAGATATCACCCCTTCATCTTCAACTCACCTGTGCCTTCAATCTATCTATATATACATATAAATTTTTCCCTCCCACTACCCTAATACTGACAAACGACTCATGAGTTACAAATATCATTTTTCCCTGCAGGAATGTAAACAGTTCAACCTTAATAAGTCTCTTATGATTTCTCTTTCCTGTTTACCTCTTCCATGTTTCACTTGAATCTTGTATTTGAAAGTCAAATTTTCTATTCAGCTCTGGTCTTTTCCTCAGGAATGCTTGAAAGTCCTCTATTTCACTGAATAACCATTTTTTTTTTACCCTGAAGGATTATACTCAGTTTTGCTCGGTAAATAATTCTTGGTTGTAGTCCTATCTCCTTTGCCCTCCAGAATATCATACTCCATGACCTCCGGACCCTTAATGTAGAAGCTGCTAAATCTTGTGTTATCCCGATTGTGTTACCACAATACTTGAATTGTTTCTTTCTGGCTGCTTACAGTATTTTCTCCTTGACGTGGGAATTCTGGAATTTGGCTACAATATTCCTAAGAATTTTCCTTTGGGTATCTCTTTCAGGAGGTGATCAGTGGATTCTTTCCATTTCTATTTTGCCCTCTGGTTCTAAAACATCGGGGCAGTTTTCCTTGATAATTTCTTAAAGATTATGTCTAGGCTATTTTTTTGATCATGGCTTTCAGATAGTCCAATAATTTTTAAGTTCTTTCTCCTGGGTCTATTTTCCAGGTCACTTGTTTTTCCAATGAGATATTTCACATTCTCTTCCATTTTTTCATTCTTTTGGATTAGTGTTACAGTGCCTTGATTTCTCAAATTGTCACTAGCTTCCAATTTCTCCATTCTAATTTTTAAGGAAGTATTTTCTTCAGTGAGTTTTTGGACTTCCTTTTCCATTTGGCCTATTTTGCTTTTTTAGGGCATTCTTCTCCTCATTGGCTTTTTGGACCTCTTTTGCCATTTGGGTTAGGTTATTTTTTAAGGTGTTACTTTCCTCAGTATTTTTTTGGGTGTCCTTTAGCATCACTCTCAATTTTTTCCTCTACTTCTTTTACTTGCTTCTCAAAATCCTTTCTGAGCTCTTCCATGACCTGAGACCAATTCATATTTTTCTTGGAGGCTTTGGTTGTAGGAGTTTTGGCCTCATTATCTTCTTCTGGTTGTATGTTTTGATCTTCTTTGTCAGCAAAGTAAGATAATATAGTCTGACTTTTTTTGCCCTGCTTGCTCATGATCCCAGCCAATTACTTGAGTTATAAACTCTTTGTTAAGGTAGGGGTCTGTTTCCAGTTTGGAGAATGTGCTGTCCCAATCTTCAGGGCTTTTGTGCAGCTGTTTTCAGAGATACTTCTAGGGATCTGTAAATTTTCAGTTCTTCCAAGGTGCTATGACCAAGGGCAAGGTGTTTACTTCTTTCCTGGCCTGTGCTCTGGTCTATGAGCACTCTTTTCTGTCTTGGAACTCTGAGGAGGATTTCCTCTCCACAGCCACTACAAGCTCCTCCTCGCCCCAGGAGCACCACCCAGAACTGTGACCCAGAACCAAGCACCGACAAGGCAAGAGAATCCTGCACCAGCAGAGAGATCCCTGCAAACCCCCTCTGATCAGCCACTGGATTCCCCCTCAGTCTATGGGCCAGAAGCTCCAGAAGCAGCTGCCACCCCTGGGACCACGCTCTGATTCTATGCCTGGGATGGATGGTGCTTCTCTCTCACCACCACAGACACAGACTTTTCCTCCTGACCTTCTAAGTTGTCTGCGGTGTTCACGGGTTGAGAAGTCTGGAAACTGCCAGAGTTCCCCGTGATTCAGTCCTTTGAGGTCTGCTCCAGGTTTGCTGTGGCCTGCGCACCCATGCCAAACTGTGTTCCTCTCCCAGCCTGGTGCAGTATACCTTTCTGATCAACCATCCAGGCTGTCTTGGGCTGTAAATTTGTTTCACTCTGTCTTTTTTGTGGCTTCTGCTGCTTTAGAATTTGTTTAGAGCCATTTTTTATAGGTATTTGGAGGCGTTTGGGGGAGAGCTCAAGCAAATCACTGCTTTCACTCCACATCTTGGCTCCATCCCCCTCCCATCTTTCTTTCTTCCTCGTCATCCACATCCCAAATAGCACTTCAAGCTATGATACGGAAGAAAAGATGTAATAAAAGAAGGGTACAATGTGGGGGGCAAAAAATGAGAGCAAAAAAGAAGAGAAAAAAATTAAAAAAGAGATCAGGACAGGAGGGAGAGGGGTATAATAAGCATTGCAGTGAGTTTGTATTTATTCAGAAAGAACCAATTTAAAACCACCAAAAAAGGTGGTTAAAGCAAATAATACATGTTTTATCAACTGTGACCTAGGATATCAAGATTCTTCCAGTGTGATGTTTCCAATACATGCATATCCAAATCCAGTTGGTTATGCTCTCCTCATCCCTCTTTTATATGAATCTAATTGTTTTTCCCAATAATAACACTTTAAATACTTGAAATCTGTCCTGTCTATATCTGAATCTTTCAATTGATCCTCCTAGTCAGGAGTGGAGAACCTGCAGCCTTGAGGCCACACGTGGCCCTCTAGGTCCTCAAGTGGAGCCCATTGCCTGAATCCAAACTTCACAGAACAAATCCCCTTAATAAAAAGATTTGTTCTGTAAAACTTGGACTCAATCAAAAGGCGGCACCCAAGGACCTAGAAGGCCACATATGGCCTTGATGTCACATGTTCCCTACCACTGCTCCAATGTCATAATATAAAAGGCCCTAACCAACCTCGTCACTTTCCTCTGAACACTTTCAAATTCTTTAATGTCCTTCCTTAGCTAATGTACAACTCTATGGACAGCAGGCCTGTTATACTTTATCTCCCACAAGGTTCTCCAGGATTCTGAAATGGCTGAGGAATCTCTTTCCTCTGCCACTGACTCAAATCCCCATCAGATGTGTTTCATTCCCTCACCCTTCCATTTTTGAAGGTGTAGCTATCATCTGGAATGTATGACTGCGCCACAGCTGTACAGGATGAGATCAGCAAGAGCTTGTGCCGAGAGCTTAGACTTTCTGTTTCTTAATTTTTTCTTCTATAAAATAAGGGAGTGGCACTTAATGTCCTCTGAGGTCCCTTCCAGCTCTAAGTGTAAGATCCTATCAATTGCTTTTTAAAGGAACACAAACCTTTTGAACAACTTTAGACCTAACTGAAAAATATATGTATTGAATAGTTGAAACAGTTTTCCATAACTTGGGAGCATAGATTAGTGATGGAAATGGTGGAATTGGGGTCAAAGGGAGTGAGTTCAACATAAGATCAAAAAGTAGAGTAGAGAGAGAACCCAAGGATCATTCAACCCCTTAATTTAGTAGTTGAAGAAACCAAAGTTTGGATAAGTTAAATAACTTATCCAAAGTGAGACAATTAGAAAGTTGGGGAGCTAGAATTTAGTTCCAGATATGTTCACTTTCTTAGCTGCTTCATATTTTACAAGTCACTTTAATTTCATTCTTCCCTCATTTCCCTATTTACAAAATGGGGATATCTGTCTTATTTGACTCATAAGATAATGCATATACAATCATTTTTAAACAATAAAATACTATACAAATATAAGTTCTAACTGTTTCTAAGCTTCAATATCACTAAATTTTTAATGGAATCAGTGCTAGATTAGCAAATCATTTTTTATATATAGGAAATAGACAAAAGAGGACTAGGAAAAATTTTACAGAAAAGAGGGTTTTCTTAATATATTTGACGAATAATAAATATTTCTAGTTATTCAGAGAGTTGAGTATGATGGCAGCTAGGTGGCACCATTGCATACAGAGCTGGGCCTGGAGTCAGGAAGACTCCTCTTCCTGAGTTCAAAAATGGCCCCAGATATTTACTAGCTGTGTGACCCTGGGCAAGTCACTTCAGTGTTTGCTTCAGTTTCCTCATTTGTAAAATGAGCTGGAGAAGGAAATGGCAAATCACTCCACTATTTTTGCCAAGAAAACCCCACGTAGGATTTTTAAGGGTCAGATACAACTGAAAATGACTGAAGTAAGAGTAAGATGTCAACAATCCCAGGAATTTGAGAAACTATAGAAAATAAATTCTAGTGCTCTGGATGCATTTTGTGTGCCTTTACAACGTACAATAGATATAAGGGAACAAGGCAGAAGATCTGGGTTCTCATCCAAATTTATCGCTAATTTTTATTTTAATTTAATAATTAATAATTTTAATTTATCACTACTTTTGCACATATCTCTCAGCTTCTCTGTTTCTTGGTTGTCTCATCTATTCATGGTGGGAGTTAAACTAGATGATCCAGTTCTGTCACGCTATGATTCATGTGCTTCAGTGTTATTTTCCACTGCTCTGCAGATAAGAGAATCTGCTTATATATTCTAGTGTGCTTTCTCAGTCTTTCTGCTTACTTTGTACCGGAAGTTAAAAACCATTTCTGAAATCACAAGTAGTTGTTCCATAGTGCACAAGGAAGATTCAACACTTTAAATTCTATTGCTACCAGATGGTAGCAGTGGGTGAACTCATTGGAATCAATTGAAGAAAGAAAGAAAAAAACCAAAATGTTAAGCTTTCAAATAGAAATGCGTATGCATGTGGATAGATTCATAAAAGATAGCAGGTAATAGAGATAGATAAAACATAGTTAGATCATAGAGATAAGTAAGTAGATAGATAATGAATAGATAATAGATAAAAAGTAGAGATAGAAAATGGATAGGGATAGATGTATGGAGAGATAGAGAAATACACTAATTCTCATACACATATGAGAAGGAGCAGCATGGTTGTTTTGGGTGGGTCATGGAGTCAAGATGATATGGTTTTAAGTTCCTCCTCTGACATATACTGGTTATATGACACTAATGTCTGAGTGTCCCCACTCCCTGTGAGTGGCAAAGCAGTGGGAGAGGGAATTTCCTCCTGAGTTTCTCTGCACCAATCAAATCACATCTCTGAGCAAATTGTTGTTATAAAGCAGTTTTAACTTATAACTTACATTCCATGAACATCTATTTTTTGATATTTTATTTACCTCTACACTTCAGGCATCGATGATTTCCACAGTGGGGGACACTCTCTTCACTGATATAGATCATTGATTTCTTGTTTCTTCTTGGAGTCTCCATGAGTTGATATGGCTGTGAAGAATCGTCCTCTAAGTGATGAGCTTCTCAGAATTTAGCAAATCTAGGCCTTTGTTGACAGACATGGTTCATTTCTTGGATTATGTTATAATGCCTTCTGGCTTGGAAGGACCTGCCAGAGGTTGTGCTCTAATGCCATGGCCTTTAAGAACCTAGTGACATCCCCAGATCATGATGAGGCATTGAGGTAATGATTTTCATCAGTGATGAGAGTATCCACATTGATGAAATCACAGATGCTTGAAACACTCAAGTAATAAAACAACAGAGAAAATCAATTCCCATAGCAATGTAAGCTGCAACTGGAAACTGCTTAATAAAAACAAATGATGAATGATAGAGACAGACCATAAGGTGAGGTCACCAATAGCTTCATTTTCATTAGACCATTTTTCCAGGTGGACTATTTTAATTGAGCTTCTGAAGAAGATCTATTATAAACTTAGTTTTAAGACCATTCAAAGTCTGATTGTGTTTGAAGGAAACAATATAAAATCCATATAATTATGATCCCATCTATCAGAAATTCTCTTTTCACTTTCTATATTTAGGTGACACATTCATATTTTTATATGAAGTCCATTTATATCATTACAGTATCTATAAATCTTTAATTATTCTATTGTATGTGTGTGTGTGTGTGTGTGTATATATATATATATATGTCACAGTAATTCAGTTTAATAAGCAATATACACATTGCCACAAAGTTGGAATTTTGAAGTTTTAGTATCACTATCATCTTGTTCTGAATTTATGTGACAATTATTTTCTTTAAAAATTGACAATTTGGAAGGTACATTGTCAAAAGTAGAATGAAGAAGGATGTTTCAGCTGAAGATTTGCCATTTTGAATAAAATAATCATTCAGGATATCCACTAAGACCAAAGAGGAGGAGGCAGTTTAAAATTCAGCCTAAAGTTATTATGCTCTATTATCACATTCATTTCCTTTTCCTGAATTATGTTAAATGCCAAACTACAACCTTGCCAATACTGCCTGGATCAATTTAGAAATAAGAATATAGAGTATTATTCATCCCAGTTTTGTAGAAATTCTGTTGATAATTCTGTGTATTTTAATAATATATCTAAATATGAAGTATTTATCAATAAAGCAAAGGCAATTAAAATATATATTGAATGCCCACTAAATGCAAAAGATAATACTCTCAAAAGACATTAATCTTTTGCTGACAGTTTTCATATATGTATAGGAGAACAACCAAAGCAGAGCTAAAATAAAAAATAAAACACAAGAGTTTTCCTTTAATTATTTTAAGCTGATGCTTTAAATAGAAACAGTAATTAAATATAATGGAATCTTGGATAATCAATATAAGATTAAATAGGAAAAATGACGTAGGGTCCCATAATTCTTTCATTCATTCTACAAATATTCATTTAACATTTTTCCAATAGTTTTACAGGATTTAATATTCTATTACTCAGAGATCTTAGGGGGCATTTTAAGGTGCTACAAGTTGAGAAAAGGATAGCAGTTTTGAGAGTTGAGGTACTTTTTTATACTTCTATCAATGTCCCTAGATAAGTAAATTTTCCTCCCATGATTAGCTGGACCCCAAGAAACTATGCCATGGCTATCAGAACTGAGAAGCAAGTTGTTACCTTATTGACTCTTTGCTACTTTTGTGTTATAGACTGCTGGTCTCAGAATAAAAACCACAACTTCAAATTGTTGTTGGAGTCAACTTCAAATCTAATCATTTGTGATTTAGTGAAATAAGAACAATGAAAAAGAAGAAAAAGAAAAAAAAAAGAACCCTGGTTCCAAGGACACACAATAACATCAGTCCTACAAGCAGTTAGAAATCAAAGTACTTCTCAATTTTGTCCTGGGAATTCTAAACTATGGTCAAATTTCAAACCTTCTTGAATCATCTGAGCAAAAGTTCTATTGTAATGATTCATCAAACTGTGGAGGTGACATTATAAGTGAATTAAAGAGCAAGGAAGAAAGTATCTTTGAGATTTTGGGTTAGGAAAAGAGGGGGGTCGTGACCAAACAAGGGATAGAATCACACGATATAAAATGGACAGTTTTGATTCTGCAAAATTAAAAAGGTTTTGCATAAATGGAACCAGTGCAGTTAAAATTAGAAGGGAAATGAGTAATTAAGGGAAAAAAATACAGCAAGTTTATCTGATAAAGTTTTCATTTCCAAGATATATAAAGAACTGATTCAAATGTATAAGAATAAGAGATATACCCAAATTGATAAATGGTCAAAGGATACGAACACATTTTTAAAGAAGAAATCCAAATGACCAATAGTGATATTAAAAATGCTCAAATCACAATAATTAGAGAAATGAAAATTAAAGTAATTCTGAGGTTCCACCTCACATGCTTCAGATTGACAAGGCTGACAAAAAAAGAAAAATGCTGGTAAATTTTGGAAAGAGACACTAGAAAACTATGGGTGGAACTCTTAAATAATCAAGTCATTTTGAAATCAGTTCTCATAAATTCAGAACAATAGTGATACTAAAACTTCAAAATTCCAACTTTGTGGCAATGTGTATATTGCTTATTAAACTGAATTATTATGCTTCCCAAATCACTGACTAGTGTATACATGCTTATCCAGCAAACCCTATACTAAACCTATATCTCAAAAAGCTAAAAGAAAGAGGGAAAAAATTCAGAAGTACAAAAATATTTCAAGCAGGTCTTCTTCTAGTAGAAAAAAAAGACTAGAAACAAAGGTAGTGTCCATCCTTTGGAAAATGACTAAACAGATTACCATATATGAATGTATTAAAATATTATTGTGCCATAATAAATAAGGTAATAGTTTCAGAGACCTTTATGTTCTGATGCATAGTAAAGTATGCACAACCAGAACTTTTGTTTTACAATGACAAGAATATTTTAAAGAAAAATATTTTTGAAAGATATTAGATCTCTGCTTAATTAAATGACAAAAAAGCATTCCACAGGAAGATGAGGCATATTAACAGAGAGGATGAACTCAACATGAAAAATAAATCTTTGAGGAGCAGCTAGGTGGCGCAATGGATATAGCACTGGCCCTTAAGTCAGGAGGACCTGAGCTCAAATCTGACCTCAGAACAAACACTTGACCCATACTAGCTGTGTGACTCTGGGCAAGTCACTTAACCCCAATTGCCTAACCAAAAAAAAAAAAAAATTTTGGGTGGACTTGGACAATGTGAAAATTTAACTTGCTTGACTATGCATATTTGTTGTGAAGATTTTTTTTCTTTTGTTTTTCTTATTTAATTAATGAGGGAAGAGTGAAATGATGAGAAAAGAAATGCTTGCTAGTTTTGAAAATAATTAAAATTTTAAAAAAAACAAAAACAAAAAGAAGAAAAATAACCCATAGTTGTGTATTTTCAGTTTATTATATTAGCAATCGATGTAAAAAGATTTAGAGGTCAAAGTCTGCTTTCTTTTTCTGCATTTTATTCACAAATAAAAAAAATATGAACTTTCTATTTTTCAGGAAAAAAATAATAATTTAAAGAGGAGAAGATGCTACTATTCCCAAGGCCCAATTGTTAAAGGTCATGGTCATAAAGGTAATTTTGTTTTACTAAATAAAGTAGCTAATAAAGACATTGTCTCTAAAACTTATCTTTAAGCCTACTTCCTCCTCTTTAAGAAATCTGTTTCAAAATGATCTATGTATATAGATCCAGTATATCTTTCAATCATTTAATCAATAAATCAAAAAAGCATTTGTTGAGCACCTACTACCTACCAGGCACTATGATAGGTGCTAGAACATTCCAAATTTGAATTAAATTCATTACCTTCCCCCCACCACCATCACCATTAAAACTCCTCTTCAAACCTTATTTCCATTGAACACACTACCACATTTGCACTATCTCAGGTTCATAAATTCAGTATTAACTTCAACTCCTCACTGTCCCTCACCCCACATATCCAGTCAATCGTAAAATCTTGCTCTTTCTACTTCATTTCTGACCCCTTCTTCCTACTCACCCTTCTATTGTCTTAATTCAGGCCCTTATTACCTCTCACCTGAATTTTTGCAACAATCTCCTAATTCTATTTTTTATTATTCTCACATAAAATGTGAGAAAGGAATAAGCAGATTTCCACGTATTGATGGTGGTGGTTTTTTTTTTTTAATGATTTTTACTGCATGTCATGGTCTCAGTCATACAATGAAGAGATGTGGAGGGTAGAAGATTCCACTGTGTCTAGTATATGTTGAGATTTTTACAAATGGTCTTGATTTAGTAGAACAAAATACAGCCTTAAAGACTCTCCGGAATTCTGCAAGAATTTATTGTGTTTATTATGTGCCAGGAACTGTACCAGGTACTGGGGATATAAAAAAAAATATCAATAAAATAATACCTATCCTCAAGTAAGACATCAAGTAAACATATATAATTATATGTGTGTATATATCTACATACATCCATACCTATACACTATAAATATATATGAAATATTTAAATGCAAGTAACTTGAAAGTTGACTAAAAGTTGAAGAGATCAGGAAAGGCATAATTCTTGCAGAATATGGCTTTTGAGCTGGGTTGTAAGAGAGAAGGATTCTCTGAAGCAAATGTATAGAGAATATGTTTTACATATTGGGGTGGGTCAGGAAAAAGGCATGTGTGAAGAATGAAGAGAAGGCCAAATTGCTGGATCTGGGATTGTTGAAGGAAGAATAGTCTGTAAGGAAGTTGGAAGGATAAATTGGGGAAAAGCGTTAGTAGCCAAAAAAAAAAAAAATTTGGAAATAACCCATACCCCTGGAAACCTGAGGAACTGATGCTTGCTTCAAAACTTAGGACATTCCTGTGTGGGTGTGTGAATTGGGATAAGGAATCTTAGCATTTATGTAGGTCAAATGTTGGGGCTCATACAGGGAAAGTGTTGGGCCCTTCCTTCAAAATTTTGGAGTCCCCTCAGAGAGATTAAGAATCCAAGACTTTAATTGTTGCATAATCCTGGTTCACCAGAAAAATGGAATCTCTCTCTCTCTCTCTCTCTCTCTCTCTCTCTCTCTCTCTCTCTCTCT
>NW_020954599.1:37032623-37065143 GCF_900497805.2 Vombatus ursinus | reverse complement strand
TCTCTCTCTCTCTCTCTCTCTCTCTCTCTCTCTCTCTCTCTCTCTCTGTCATTTCTTTCTCCTTCTTCCTTTCCCACTCTTTAATTTTAAAGCACATAGCTGTCAGCTTTCCTGGTGTATTTTTTACAAAACAAATCAGTTTCTTTTGGGATACTTCTTACTGTATTGCTGAATTCTGCACAAGTATTGGCATTCTTGACCTCAACTCTTGACATTGAGGCTAATATGGGAAGTATAGGCTTTGTAAAATGCTAGTTCCTAACTGAATTTTTTTGTTTGTTTATGTATATGTGTGTGTTCAAACAGAATTAGTGTACTTGCCTCATTGTGAAATTCTGAAGGACTTTAGGTTTATAAGACAAAGTTTTCTATAGACCTATTAACCCTGAGTAATCAAACCTAAGTGCTTTTAGAGAAGCCTCATAGTTTTTCAGGGATTATTTGATTCTATTTTCTTTAGCCTCTGAGTCTACTTATACTGTAATTGGCGAATTTTTCAGTACAAATGCTTCTACAGTGTAATGGTTCCACTGGAAGAAATTTCAGGTACTTTTGGAGTAGGACGCAGAGGAAATTCATGTGAATTTCAAAGATTAGCTGTGGCGCAAGGACATCTGAAGAAGTTTTGTTATAGAAACACCTAGAAAATTCTGTCTATAACCCAACTGGTTGGCTTTATGCACTGAAAGAATAATGGAAGGGATTTTTACCTAGGATAGCTCGGTTTTTTTTCACTTGAGGGTAAGAGGGTGACTTCCAGTTGACCCCAGCTCCTAAATCCCTGCAAGGTGATGTCTATATCTTTTGGTAAGCTCTCTAGGAGCTAAGCTTCCTTGTTGTGCTAGGAATTCTGATTTTAATTTTCTTTCGCAAAGTTAGTCAATGATTACACCAAGCCTGAGTGGATAAGGGGTTCATAATAAAGGGACTCCTCTAGTGAAAAAAAGAAAGGCCAATGTACGCAATGTACAGGAGGGCCTGGTTGTAGTAAAAATTTTGCTATGAGATTTGTCACTGGACTGATCTCAGAATAGAGGAAAAGGGAAAGGCTGAGGACTCTAACCTCCTAAGAGCCCATGCCTACCAAGCCAAACTCTTTCTGACTTCTTCTGTGGGGAAAAGTCCTCTTGCTAAGGGAATCCTCTAATGTACTCTAAGGTACAGACATCATACTCAATGACTGGGCTTCACGGGGCCCAACAAGACTTCCCAGGGAATCCTGAATCAGATTAAAATGAAATTGTGAAATATTAAACAAAATAAATTACAAATATAATAGAGCACAAATAGTGTTTTCTTTAGTGCTGTCTCCAATCCAATTTTATTTCATTTTTGTCACTACTGCTCTAAGAAACTAGGAATTCCCTCTGAGAGATGAGCCTTGATTTTCTTTTTCTTTCCTTTATCAAGCATAGGCTATAGTAAAAAGTCTGTGTAACTGGAAGGATCTTTTATAGGGAACAGGTTCAAATAGGTAAAGAAAACTTGGTCACACTCAGGTTATCACCTCTAAATTATCAAACTAAAGTAAAACAACAATTATTAAGGAATTTGTAGCAGCTGTGTAATTCTAGTAAAGTCCCTGAGTAGGAACCATAAGGTTGGGTGGTGGGGGGAGGATAAGTGATAAAGGAGAAGTCTTGGCTTTGGCCTTGGCCAAGGTCTCCACAACTTCCCATTGGCCAGAGGAACACCTTTTAAACTTCAAAGGGTGTGGAAGATACTGGATGTATTATGTTCCCATAAGTATTACCTGATACCATCATCTGCATTAGCAGTCAAAGAAAGACTGAATGCAGATTCACAGATTCACCTAGGCTATTGTCCTTCATTCTTGAAGAGGACAAAAATGACACCACTATGTTGGAGTCAAGGTGGCTGATCAGACCAATATGAGCTCAACACAGTTTACCACAGGTTTGGCACAAATAGTCCATAGCTTCCCAAGGTGGGCAAAGTGAGGGCTCTTGAACAATTCAGGGACATTGTTCCCTGAGAAACCTCAGGTGCATTTGGCGGGAGTGATTGAATAAAAATAAAGGGGCTACGGAAGCATAAGGAAAGAAGAGAAGATAAGAAAATTTTGAAAAACCATTCATACATGTTTCATCTGTTGTGTAACAGAATTAAAGTTGTAGTGATTACATTATTTACAAATAAACACATAAAATGCAAACTATAATGAATCAGTGTTCAAGTACGTCTAAAGGTCTTAACAAGCAAGTCTTGGCAGGCAAGTGTGTCAAACATTGTCAGAAGTCCAGCATGCATTGGCAGGAATGTGTGCATGCAATGACTTGTTTACAATATGATAATATATGGTTACATGATGCAATATTGCATCATCAAAATTTCAGAGAAGGAAAAAAAACACAAATTTACAATAAAGTATTAAATTTAAGATGTGTCAATTAAATATATATGTATATATGAAAGTGATGTAAATTTAAAAAATTAAGGGGTTAAAGAAAGTAGATTTCTAGGGCAGCACTGAGTAATTTTTTTTAAAGGGGATGGTAGGCCAAATAAGTTTGAGAACCTCTGGTCCATATGAACATATAGAGTGAAGATGTCTCTAAATCTGCACATCTCACATTTCTTTTGAGCTAATGAAATTCTGCTTGACTCATACAGCACAGCACCTTCTTTGATGTGGACACACCATGCTGTGTTGTCCTTTGCCAGCATCTCCCATGTCACAAAATCAATTCCAAAATTCTTCAGAGACCTTTATAGGGTCCTTGTATGGTTTCTTTTGACCTCCATGTGAGGACCTGTCTTGTTTGAGTTCTCCAAAAAATAGTCTTGAGTAGGAAAACATGAGAGTATCAGCTATTATCCAGAATCCAGGCAAGTGGGCTGTCATGAAATTGATATACAATACTGATTAACTTCTCCAGGCAATCAAGTTTTGTCATAATTTTCTATAAGCCCTCATGATTGACTGTATCAAAGGTCTTGGTCAGATTGGTGAATATTGTGTACAAACCTCTGTTCTGTTCCTGGCATTTCTCCTGAGGTTGTCAGGCAACAAACACCATATCAACCACTTTCTAAAAAGCACTTTCTAAAGCACTTTCTAAAGCCACACTGGCTCTTGGGTGGAAGATCATCTTGCCAGCAATGACTAAGAGAGAGACCCCATTATGATTGTCACAGGACAATCTATTTCCTTTACCTTTATAGAGATGGATAATGGAGGTATCCTTGAACTCCTGGGGGATAACTTCCTTTTGTCATATAACCCAGAAAATTTCAGGCAGCTTTTGTATGAGTAATGGAGCCCCCACCTTGTAAATCTCAGTTGTAATAGAATCAGCATCAGGAATTTTTCCACACAAGAGGAGCTGAATGACATTCAAAACTTCTTGCTCAGTTGGAAGTTCAGATAGAGAGGAATTTATTTTAACCTGAGGTATACAGTTGATGGCTTCAACATTGATTGATGACAGTCTGTTGAAAACACTATGAAAGTGTTCCACCCGTTTCTACAGGATCATCAATGTGGTTCCATCAGTACTGAGTAGCTGAGATGCACCATAGGTCTTTGACCCAAAAATAGTCTTGGGGCATCATAAAAGGAATTTGGATTGTCACTATCTATGTAAAACTATGTAAAACTATGTAAAACTGAATTTCATCTGCCTTCTTACTGAGCCAAGAATCCTGCATCTCTCCAAACTTTGCTTGCACTTTACTTTTCACGGAGTTAAGTACTATCTTCTTAGAGATAGAAGAACTATCTTGATGATAAACCCTGTGGAGTTCTCGTTTTTCACTTAGCACCTTCTGAATTTCCTCATCATTTTCATCAGACCAATCTTGATGTTTGCGAGTGTTCTGAGCCACATGAGTATATGCAACGCTGTACACCAAATCTCTGAAACCTGCCCATTACTTTTCCACTCCACTGTTGCTAACTGTGTGTTAGTTCAGCTTTCCCTCCAGGTTAGCAATGAACTGTTCTGGTTCAGAGAAGCACTCTAATCTGGTAGCCATTTTGCCATGTGTGGCAGTTTTTGTTGAATGCAAATATTTAGCTTGTAGAGGGTAAGTCAATTAATTGACTTTATCAGTCCAGCATTTTATACCACACATTATTCAACACTCTCACAACTTGCCTATCTCTTCTCCTTACAAAGATATAGTCTACTAAATACTAATGTTTGCTGTAAGGGTGCATCCATGAAGTTTTATTGCATTTAGGTAAATGGAAGAGTGTTGTTGATGAGAAGGTCATGAGATGCACAAGTCTCCAGTAGTAAGTGACCACTGATTTTTTTGTCTGTTTGTTTTTTGGTTTTTTTTTGGTTAGGCAATGGGGTTAAATGACTTGCCCAGGGTCACACAGCTAGTAAGTGTTATATGTCTCAGGCCAGATTTGAACTCAGGTCCTCCTGAATCCAGGGCCAGTGCTCTATCACACTGCTCCACCTAGCTGCCCCCATTGGTGTTATTTCTGACTCCATTCCTTCCAAGGACTCTCTGGCATATCTGGTAGTCTGTGCCTGGTCTTGCATTAAAGTCACCCAGAATTATAAGCTTGTTCCCTTTCAGCACATTGATGATGAGTGTTCCCCAGGTCTTTATAAATTTTTCTTTGACTTCTTCAGGATTCATCATACACACTGATGATGGTAGCATGATGCTTTCCTGCAAATAGCAATCACATTGTTATGAACCTGCCATTCACTCCTTTTGGTAGGCATATAGCTTGTCGACTAGATTAGTTTTGATTGCAAAACCTACGCCAGCTTCACAGCATTCCCCTTCATTGCAGCCACTCCAGAAAAAAAAAAAAAAAAAAAACAGGTATCCAGCTCTGACTTTCGTAAGCTGGACTTCATTTGCTAGCCTTGTTTCACTCAGAGCTGCTATTTGGATGCAATACCTGCTGAGTTCTTTCACAACAAGAGCTGTTCATCTTTCAGGTCTACTGGATTTTGTGTTATTAATAAATATGTGCACATTCTATGTACCAATGGTAAGTGGAATCATTTTTGCAGAAGGTTTTATACATATTTTTCTGTTACAATCACAGGATGGGATCCCTGCCTGTTGCAGTAAGCAGACCATGACTGGATAAAGTAGATGATTTTTAGGGCACTTTTTCTAGCCCCTTCCTCATACCAAGAGGTGAACAGTACAGTCCTTAAAAGGCTGCTCAGACACCCAGGGGGCTGCCAAATCATACTGTTGCTTCCAGTGAGAAGATGATCTTATGGCCTGGCCACCTCTGTGCAGGGTTGTGACTCCAATTGTACCTGCACCTGCTGCTTCATCACTTGCCTGTCACTTCAGCACTTTGAGATAGGTCAAAATGGTAAAATAGTATGGGTGATGTCTTTTGATTGATCACAAATTGGATTTAAGTGAGGCAGAGTAACTTGAAGTTGTCAGTCTCACTCTCTTTTCCAGAGCCATCAAAGTCCAGTGGCAAAACAAAGTCAAGATGATTAGTGACAGTTCAGGATGCTGTGGATGACCTAGGCATCTTCAAAGCCTAACTAAGCTTCAGCACTCCACAGAGCCTACTTCATCTGCCTTCATGGCTATTAGAACAAATTGTTCTCATCCATCTACTCCACCAGGGGAAGTTTTGACATGCTTATGGTAGACACTCCTCCAACTCACCAAAGGATCTGAGACCTCTCAATTACCCTTAACCTGATTTAGCCAGTTTGCCTAAATGGTGTCCCAAGGTGTGACCACTGAGCAAGCTACAGATTCTTGGAGCCACAGGTAAGAGTTGGATGGATCAGGAAGACACAAAAGGTGGAAAGCAGCTCTGAAAAGGGCTTGGCAGCCTTCATACCAGAGGTACTAGTCTTCCCTGAACACTTCCTACACCCCAGATTCACATAGAGTCCAACAACAAAATTACACCAAGTTTAAGGGGAATTTATTGATCTCCCCAATAAATATCCCTGACTCTAGGCATTTTTTTTTCTGGTTGTTCTCTGTGCCTAGATTCTCTCTCTCATTTCTTACTCCTTGATTTTCTGATTTACTTCAAGTACCAGCTAAAATCCATCTTCTACAGGAAGTTTTTCCTCACCCACTTTAATTCTAATGTCTTTCCTCTATTGAGTCTTTACAATTTACCCTGTATGTAGCTTATTTATATATAGTTATTTGCTTATAGTCTACTTCATTAGACTGTGACCTTGAGAGAAGAGACTATCTTTTACCTTTTTGTATGACCAGCACTTAGCACAGTGCTTGACACTTGACAGATGCTTAATACATCTTTATTGGCTGAATGACTGAGTAGAAGAAAAGGACTTGCACAAATCAGGAACTGTGAGTTAACCTCTTTGTTACATGTGCTCTCTAAGCTTAGCCCACTGTTCCATATTTTCTGTATGTATTTATAAGAGACTGTATCACAGACTTTTTGCTGGTCCACTTTTCCTCTTTCAGCACATTGATGATGATATTTTATACCAGATATTCTTACTCTACCAGCTAAGTAAATGTCGCCTTTTAAAAGTTATTTAAAGCTGAATGACTAAAATGATTCTCAACTGATAATCTTGGAGGAAGCACACTAATAAGGACCTGAGCCAATTGCATTAGAGAATCACTTCCTTGAATCTTCAGAGTTTCCCCTAGAATCCTAAGGAGAGATATAGCTTTTCTCCAAGACATGAAATGGGCCTTTGAGAATGGAAGTTAGGATAAGAATCCTCAAATATATAAACTACAGAAGAAATAGGGGGCCACTGGATATTATTATTGAAGTGACAGGGTCAGAACTATGATTTAGAAATATCAGATTGGAAGCAGTGTGGAGGATGGATTATAGTACAGAGAGCCCTAAATCAGGGAGACCGATTAGGAAGCCTTTGTAATCATTAAAGTGAGAAATGATGATGGCCTGAACTCAGGTAGTACTTGTATGAGTAAAGAGAAGGGGTCCAATGCAAAAGATATTATGGAGATAGAAATTATAAGATTTGGTAATACATGTGTTAGAATCACTCCACTGTATATTAACAACAAACAAAGTATATAAGATTTTGCTTAACTGCCCGAAATCCAAATGAGAAAAGGATTTCCTTTTAATTATGAGGCTCCAAATGTTCTTCGCTGACAATATTTTATATATTTGATCAAGCCACATAATAATAAGACTCCCAGCTGAAATTCATAAAACCATTTGAAAAAGATCAGGGTTAACTATAAGCCAGAGAAGAATGAAGTGGATGAAAAACACATCGTCCTGATTATGACAAGAATTTTCGGCAGTCTATTGAGTTCATCAGTATAGATACAATATATAAATACACATAGACATAGCTGAAGATGAAGATATAGACAGAGATATAGATATAGACATGCACATCTTGGGCAAACCCTAAAAGTGCACAATGATATAGAATTGGAATTGAATAAAAGAATGTAGGGTTCAATTGTATTTTGGATATTTCTGCTTGCTGATTTAAAAGACTATTCTTCCAATGATTCTGGATGTCACTCATGAAACTATTTCTTAGGGATGATATGATATCAGGCAGTGGTAGTGGTCTAAAGAATCTATCAAAGTCCTCCTCCCCTTACTGCTTGGTGTTAGTGAAGGACACACCTCCTTCTTCATATGACAATGTCCTCAGTAGCCCCTGTTCTGGCTATGTAGCCAATGAATATAATCCACTCCAAAATACATGGTAGACCAATTCACATGTTCTTGCATAATCTAGTCTTCCAGTGTTCTAAAAGCAGCTCCAGAGTCTTCTATAGGGATGACATGTGGATGACAACCAGTCTAAATGATCTGTGCATACACCAGGAGGTGCATGTCTCCTCCTCCTCCTTCTTCTCCTCTTCCTCCTCCTTTTCTTCCTCTTATACCTCCTTTTCTTTCTCCTCCTGTTCCTCTTCTTCCGTCCACATGGGGAGTCATACCCTTACATGTGGGTGCTCTGTCCAAAGGTATAGAATTTTTGATTGCTTATACATTGCAAGATATCTTGGGGTTTGGCAGCTAGATTTTTTTTTCTTCCCTACTTATTTATTCTATCCTTTTTTTTTTCAAACTGAGACAATTAACTCTTTTGTCATATAGTTTTCACTTATGATTTCTTGAAGAAAAAAAAATCTGGAAAACCAGACTTTGATAAAGCTCATTGGGATTCAAATGAAACTACTTGACTATGTCTTTAAACCCAAATCACTCTGGCTCTCACAGATTGGTCAATAATAGGCCCCGGCCCAAGCTGCACTTTCTCTTTGTTTTGGTTTGATGGCTCAGAGTGAGTGTAAATAGCAATTGTTTGTGTTCTGGCCAGAAACTCTGAGGGTCTTCTCCTGCATGATTGATTTTTTTGAGGCAATTGGGGTTAAGTGACTTACCCAGAGTGACACAGCTAGTGAGTGTTATATGTCTAAGGCCAGATTTGAACTCAGGCACTCCTGACTCCAGGGCCGGTGCTCTATCCACTGTGCCACCTTGCAGCTTGAGTGATTCGTTTGTGAAGGCAAAGTAGGCCATATTTTACCTAAGTTCTTACTTAACCTGTAACTACTAGATGGGTGTTGCCTCAGACAAAATGTGACCTAGGAAAGAACTTAGCTTAAAGAGGCCAAGGTCTCGAGAATGTATATGTATAGCCCCCCCCCCAAAAAAAGGCCAAGGTTTCCCACTGTATCTTGTGCCATTGCCAATCTTTTTTTTTAAGGGCAATTAGGGGTTAAGTGACTTGCCCATGGTTCACACAGCTAGTAAGTGTCAAGTGTTTGGTCCGAGGCTGGATTTGAACTTAGGTCCTCCTGACTTTAGGGCCAGTATTGTATCCACTGCAGCACAGTCTTCCTTGTCTACATCTTGCCTCTAGACTCAAATGACTCTGGAGAAGAGAGTAGGGTTGATGACTTTGCACAGCTCTGCCTCACTTAAATCTAATTCACTTGCAAGTCAAGACATCACCCTCTTCATGTCATTGATTCTCTCTGAGAATGAAGGATAAACAACAATAGCATACACCAATCTACCATCCTCCATCTCCTCATCTTACATACACGCATTTTTCTAACAAGGGTCTATGGGCTTCACCTGGCTGTGAAAAACTCACAAGTGTCCAAGACACAAACAAGTTTACAGACCGTTGCCATGAGGGGAAATATCGAAAAGAATTAAACAGATTGAAAAGATGTATAAGGGTTAAAATTGGCTTTGGTGGAAGGGAAACCCGTATGAATGAAACTGCGGTTTTTGTTCAGTTCTATCCACTATAAGCAGAAATATTGTGCTAGTCACTGGAAATACAAAGACTTGAAATAAAAGAATGCCTCTCAGAGAAGTTTCCATCTAACAAGAGGGCTATGACATTTACACAAACAGGAATAATACAAGATGGAATGTGATAGAGGCACAAGGGAGACCTAGGTAAAATTTTCTGAGGTAATTTATGTTGTCTGGCCCTTTCAGATGGTGACATAAGGATACTCTTCCTGTAAGAGCTAACACTTGAGCTAGACTTTGAAGAAAGTGAAGGATTTCAATATATAAATTTGATCTTAAAGCATATCAAAATATTAAAGTAATCTGGGAGGGTTAGTTATTAGCTTTATCATTATTTTGTTCTTATCTTCTTTTGATAGAGTTTACATAGGACAAGGTAAAAACATGTCATGATCTAAGCATTATTCTTTTATTTAATGTTATATACTCTTATGTACTATATAATTGTGATAATTATAAATGAGTATTATTTCCAGTATTTTTTTACATTTTTATTCATTTAAAAAAAATCTTGGGAAAGACAAGATGGTAGAATGCTTAGATGAAATTCATTTTGAGACACAGGGAAATTCATTAAATTTCAAATTGTCTGTCATTCATTCTTTCTCTTTCATGGTTATCAAACTTAGTTAAGGATTTTTCTATTTGAGTCTGGTGTGGATTAAAATTAAAATCCATTCTGCATGGGTTAGTCATGCCCCAAACTATTTATGTATTCATTAATAGCATGGGTCAAAGGTTGACAATTAGTAAACACTGCAGGGTAAATGAGGTGGACCAGTATGTGCTTATGTCACAATCTTGGTGACAATAAGATAAATATTGATACTAACATTGATGGGATGAAGATAGCATTTTCTAGAACCATCTTCAGAGATGACCTCAGTACAAGGTCAAGTAGAATTTCTGAAACAAATGAATAGAAATCATGAAAGAAAATTGCCTAGAACTATTAGATCCAAAAAGCCTGTGACATAATGGGTAGACCCCTTTTGGAGATCTAATGAAAGTAAATAGATAAGAATGATACAGAATGGACAAGCATAAATGGATCATTAGAGGGAACATCCAAATTAGCAAGATTGTTGATCCATATGTGTTTTTGTTTATGCGAACATGGTAAAACCCTAAAGAACCAAGGAAAAAAACCTAATTGAGACAATTCAGAAAACAGCAACACACAAAATAAATCTAAAAAATAATCAACATTTCTGTACAGGAGAAAAAGATAGGAAGAAAATCTTTTAATTTAATTAGAAGATATAAAAAGTCTCTTGGTTTTTACCTACAAAGATATACACAAAACATCAACCCTCCCCACCTCCTAGTTACATTAAAATGAATTGTTTGGAGAGAAGATTTCTGCATAAAAATGTCACAAAAGTATCATGATATCATTTTGTTAGAAAAAATTTTATATAAGCATTTCATATCAAATACTACAGTAAACTGAATGTGAATATGGTCTAAATACATAAAAAGGCCAAACGTTATATATGAATTAGAAAAGCTTTTACAAAAAAAAAATTAATGCAACTAGAATTAGAAGGTAAGATATATACTGGGATAAATCTTTGCATCAAACATCTCTAATAAAAATTTGAGATCAAAATTCCCTATGTAATTGACATCAATAGCAGGTGGTCAAATGATATGAGCAGTTTTCAAAGAAAGAAATGTCAACTGTGTAATCATATAAAAAGCAAACTAAAACAGAAGTATTACCTTATACCCTTTAAATTGATAACGATGGAAAAGATAGAAAAAGTGAAAGTCATTGTGGGAGGGTATATGAGAAGAGAGCACTGCTCAATAATGTACTGCTGGTAAAACTGTGAATTGATCTAACCACTGTGAAAAGAATTTGAAATTATAGAAGAAAACTTAATAATTTTTTTCATGTACTTTGATCTTAGAATCTTGGCTTGGGTCTGTACCTCAAGGAGATCACTGAAAGAATGTTCTCATACATGCCACATTATTCAGGAAAACATTCCATGTGATTGCAAAAAAGATGAAAACAAATTATGTGTCCGATAATTGTGAAATAACTGAACAAAAGGATCATAATAGAAGATTACTGCAATGCAAGGAATATGTGAGAGAAAGTGTGGTATACTGGATAGAGGGAGATGACCTCAGAATATACAGATCTGGGTTGTGTCCCACTTCTGATATATACTAGTGTGTGACCCTGGAAAAATCACTAAGAAAAATCCTAGGAACTAAGCCTAAAAGTTCCAGAGCAGATGTTGAATGACAGTAGCAGAGGGAATTTTCTTATTTTCTTAACAGGATTTCCCTATACCAATGAAATCACTAATTCAGTCCAAAAAATAAAATAAAATAAATTCAGAGAAATATACAAGTGCTACATAACTGAAGAATGAAGAAAATTGTTAACAGAATAATATACAATGGCAACATAAGTATTACAAGTTAAATATTGAAAGTCAACAAAATCAAGGTCCAAAATAATGAACTGTCTTGGTTCAAAATTATTAAATTTAAAGAACATAGCATTAAAAGTGGGAGAGATGTTTATATTATTACGGTATTATGGGAGAGATATTTATAGAGCAATTACTTTTGTTGAAACAGAAGATACTGATGTAAAAAGGATAGAAAAACAAAACTATCAATTGTCTCAAAATGGGGGAAAAATACAGCCACCATCCTACCAAATCATATAAACAAACCCTAGAGTACTCAATTCTTTCTGGCCCATAATTATTGCCCTGGAGCCTCATTGTCCTACTTGGTGGTTGCTTCAATTGCCCAGTACATTTTAGTTCCAGAAAGCTTGACTTTCCTCCCTGGACTGTTTTTCTCCAACTACCATGAGGTGCTCTCTCTTCTCTGAGACACCTTTTTCCACAATTTCAGATCCAAAAATCAAATTAATTTTGCCATTGCACCTGGAAACACTTCAAATGCTATTCCTGCAATTTTTTAAAAATAAAATACTCTTTTCTAGACACTATTTCCCTATGTATGTTGTGTCTTCCTATTTGAATACAGGCACCTTTAGATCAGTTTTTGCTTTGTATTCACATCTCGAGTGATTACCAAAGTGACTAAAAGTGATTAACACATAGTAAGTGCTTAGTATCTACTTTTCCCTTCCTCCCTCTCTCACTCTCTTCTTTCCTTTCTTCCTTCCCTCTTCCCTCCCTTTATTCCTCTTTAATTTGAGTCATTTCACAAATTGGATCCAAATTTGTCTCATACTAATCCTCTTCATGTACTCTGCATTAATGTCAACTATATTTGTACTCACCAATATTAAGTAGAAAGTACCAACCTTGGGGATTCTTACAAGCAATCACCATTTCTGGGAAACACTTTCTACTCATCTATACCTGCTAACATTCTTCCAGCACATTTTCCACATTTTAGCAAAGCCTACCTAAATCTCCTCATCTAAAAATGATGTTGCTTCAACTTTTTAAAGAATACATTGAATATCTTTTTTTTTAAATCTCATCACAAACTGTAGGTTGTAAAATTGTTCCAGTGCTTAAATAATTATGCTATTTTTCATCTTCATAATTTTGGCACCTAGAACTGTTTTTTTTCTTCATGTAACAAGTATTTAATAAATGGTTATTGAATTTAATTGAATTAAAACAGGGCATAAGGCACTATGTAATAAACAAAGTCTATAAGAACAATTTGAAATGAAGGAAATAAATGGATGAGTCTTTTAATTATAGTGGTCAAAGACAAATTGGCAAGAGACAAATTGATTTTAAAATAGATTTCAATTTAGCATTTCTAATTATTTGTTAGCAAAATAGATGCTAAGCATTTTAAATATAATTTAAAAGCTGTAACATGGCTTTGATGTTTCAATACATATATGAGAACTGAGCCTTTAGGGATGAATTAGAGTTGTTGAACCTGAAAAAATCTATTTATACACCTCAAAAAACTCAATCACTACCTGCATCTGTAGCTGCATTTGCAACTAGCCAATTTATATGCACACATTGGATGTTCTGAGAATGCAACAAGTTCACTGATCCTTTTCCATGCCACATCTATTACACTCAGCACTGAAATTGTGACCCTTAAAATCAATTAATCAAAATAGGATTTTCAATAGTTCTGAATAATAGTGGATCAGGTACCACTTGCAAATTACAATTTGTCTGAAGTGTTCAAGGTCAAATACTAATATAATTCAGTGTCCAAAAGCTAACGAATCAGAATTTTTCATTGACATGCAATATAATTGTACAGAATCTGGATGAGAAATCATTAGCAAAACTTTGATTCTAATACAATTATATGTCAATATCCCTAAAATAGAATTACCTAGAGTTTTGCATTATCATTCAATCTAATTCTTCAGATAGTGATAACAGTCAGTCATCTTGATCTGAATCGTTAAAATTAGGTTCTAAGAAAGATTGCATTTCAATTGAATTGTAAAATAATAATTAATAGTCGTCAGGATCACAAAACATTTCAAATCTTCTCTTGCAGTGATAGAGGGTCCACAAGATAAAAAAAAAATCTTCTAGACTAAAATGTTATTTGATTAATTTGATTTGTATATGTTTGTGGCAATGAAAAGTATTATCAGAAAAATATATTTTAATGTAAAAATCCTATTCAGATTATTTTTTCAAACTGGATATAAATGGTGTATAAACTTTATTTAAGTAAAGGGTACAAAATGTAAAGAAGGGAAAACACTGAAAATTGACTACATGTGGCATTTATTTACTCAACTTTAAAGCAGATCTAGTGTTCTTTTAGTAACAGAAACAGATAAGACTTGCTTGTTTACATCTGCTTTTTATATTGAGCATTGACATATGTTTTAAATATTTTATAACACTACTCTGTATGAAGGAACTTATTTAATAATGAAATAAATATATATTTTAAATTATTTTATAATTTATTCTAAGATTAGTTTTGTAACTCCGAGCTCCATTAAGAAAGCAGAGTGTATCAGAAAGTTTTTTTCTAATTATTGGATTGAGTAATAATGATAGTCACATATATACATATACATTTGTGTGTAAATTCATGTATATATACATTGCTGTGCATATATATGGTTTATGTGTGTATATACATATATATATACACACATGCTATTGATATCTATTATGAGGATGACCATGCATACACATATGCATATGTGTGTATATGTGTGTGTACATATTATTCTACCTGTGTGTATATACCTATATTATGCACACACACATGCATATACATGCTATCCATATCTATGGGGCAGCTAGATGGCAGTTTGCATAGAGTGCAGGGCCTGGAGTTAGGAAGACTCTTCTTTCTGAGGTCATATCTGGTCTCAGATATTGACTAGCTGTGTGACTCTGGACATGTCATTTAAGCCTGTTTGCCTCAGTTTCCTCATCTGTAAAATGAGCTGGAGGAACAAATGGCAAACCATTCTAGCACCTTTGCCAAGAAAACTCCAACTGAAGTCACAATGAGTGAGACATGACTGAAAACAACCAAACAACAAAACCAAAAATTCATATCTATATATCTATATGTATATATATGCTATCTCTCTACATATACCTGATATTCATATATGTATGTACACAAACAGATATACATCCTAACTGTCTATATATCATATAGGCTACATATATATATATATATATATATCATCTAGGTATACACACATATTAACATACACATTCATACACAAGGAAAAATATTATTAAAAAGACATGAATTTCAGAAAGTTGACTTAATGCAATGAAGTAATTCTATGGAGTTAAAGAATGTAAGGAGCAAGTTTTAGAAGGGAACACAAGAAATAGAATACCAATATGAGAATGTAACTAACATGAAAATCTCCAGAGTGGTCAAGAAGTTTGATAAAATACTTTAAGAAAAATCTATGGAGAAAACCAATGATTTTAAAAAAAGAAATTCAAAAAGACAAAAAGGAAAACTTCTGGTTAAATTTTTAGAAAGTTAAGATAGAAATGTTTTTTAACAAAGTAATGGACACAAAAAAGAAGAAAACGGAGAAAATGAAAAGAAAATGATGCAAAAATGAATATTTGGGCAAAGTAGAAAGACAAAAAATTAAAAGAACACTTATGTTTGCTAAAAATCAAAGCAAAAAGCAGTATTCATCAAGGCAGTATAAGATGAATTGCTTTCTCAGAAAGGCAAGTGAAACAAAGAGACCAAATACCATATTTTAGGAAATCAAATGTAAAAGTAGAGAGCAGAAGTAACTTGGGAAATAAAATAATGATAAAAATGAAGTATTTGTTTAAGGTTTTGACTATGTATCTATATGAAAGGTATAGATTAATGCATTAATCTATTAATATATCATCGAGAATTAATACACCAGTAAAAATATTGAGGACCTCTTCTTGATGGAACTTGGGAGTTTCCAAGGCCTGGATACTTATCAATTCATTCAAAACTCATTGAATGTGAGTTATCACTTTATCACTGCAGATGATTTGAGTGCATCGGAAAGAGAGAAAGAAAGTCAATTTAAGCACAAACAGGTACCCAAGTTTGTGGTGAGCCTCTGTATCATGATAACCTCACCCATGTAGCCACTAAAAACATTTGTGGAAAGAAGAAAGGAAAGTTTGGGATATGTGGCTAGATAGTCATGGTCTGGCCTAAGGAAAAGAGGAGTAAATTTTGGAGATTATTGAATTCTAGAATGAATCCTCCTGGAGAAGAATGAAGCAAAGTGGGAAGAGAAATGATGGATTGGAGGTGACAGCATAGAAGAAGACTGAATTTTGGTAAGGGAAGGCAGAAGGAGAGAAGGAAAATCAATAGATTATAGTTAGATAAGAGGATTTTTGAATTCTTGAACATGGTAGTGGTGAATTTGTGAGTGATGGCAAGATCAAGGGTTTGATTACCTATATGTGTGGCAGTGGTGGGTGGAGGATTAGGTCATGGGAACTTAGTAGGTTAAGGGGCTAAATGGTTAGGATGATTGAGAGTGGGTCAACATATATGTTGAAGACTCCAAATATAAGAACAGGAGTTGAAGAAGAGGGGGAAAATGTGAACCAGGTGTTGAACTTATATGGGAAGGAAGGGAAGAGGCCCCTGGTAGAAAACAGCTACCAAGATTTTGATTGGGTGGAAGACATGAATTGCACAAACCTCAAAGGAAGCAATTTTTAATTGTGTTAAATTTATTACTTAAAGTTACTTGTTTTTATTCTATTTATATTCACTTTGAAAGATTTTATTTCCAAAATTTCCTCTTTCTCTTGAGTCCTTCCACCACCCATTGAGAAGGCAAGCAATATGATAGACATTATACATGTGAAATCATACAAAGCATATTTCCATATCAGCCATGTTGCAAAAAAAATCAAGAATAATAAAGAGGGAAAAAGTATGCTTCAATCTACACTCAGAGTTCCTCAGTTTTCTCTCTGAAGGTGAATATTGTTTTGATTATGAGTTAAGGAGGAGATGTCACTGAGTTATAGAAGAAAAGAGAGAACCTACAAGTGCCAATGGGGAGCAAGGAGTATTACAAATCCCTTGTCTTTACTAGTGAACTGAGGAACAAGCAAAATGGTTGCTGGCATTGGAAAGGGTGGCTGGGATAGTTGTGTTGTAGGAGAGGGGTACAAATAAGGGGAAGCCATATAACAATGATAGCTAGAACACAGAAAGAATGGGAAAGGAAAAGATTCAGAAGGAAAGGGAGTTTCTTGCCTATAGAATAGGCATTCCAAAGGGCAAATTGGAAGGGGTGGATAGCATTTGGTTAGAAATTCGTGGTAGATGAAAAGAAGAAATTGGATGGTGGAGAATGGGAAATGGTATTTAGATGATGACCTACAAGATGTGTAGGGAATGGCCTGGTGCGAGAATACCATCATTGAATGGAAGGTGCCTCCTCCTCTACCCAGACAACACTGGAGATGAGAATCAGAAAATGGAAGGCACATGACCAAATGGACAGATGGGAGGCACCATTTTACAACTTTTCTTCCCACAAAAGGCTCAGAGATTAGTTAGAAAATAACAATGCGATATGGAGTTGTAAGGTTCTCTCTCCACTGAATTTTATCTTCCTCTTCCCTATAGGGTAAGGTTCAGGAAGACACAGAAAGCCTGAGGTCAAAAAGAAAATTTCTCTTCTTTGCACTAGAGGATCTCTACATTGCAGGCAGCAGATCAGTCCAGCAGGAAAATGCTAGAGGTTTAGAAAACCAAAGTGGAAGATGTTTTGTGCTGACATAGATGGAATTCTTCCAGGTTAGCCCCTAGAAGCCTTGACTCAAAGGACCCAGACACAAGGGACATACACATAGCAGGAGGTGGAAGGCTAGCAGGCAAAAGGACTCATCTTCTCACCTAAAGCCAGAGATCAGGTAATCACACAACAGAAGGTATAAGTGTCCTGGCACCAAGAGAAGTTGTGCTGTGGCATATGAAAGTCATCCCAGTCTGGCACCTTGCCCCATTGACTCCAGCAACACACAGTAGGCAATAGATAGCACATGGTCCGATGAAATTCTCTTTCCTTTTCTTATTAGAGGCTGGAGATCATTGTCTTTTTAGACAATGTAACTAGACTATTAAATTATTGAAGTAGAGTCCAATTTACAATCAGCAAAAGATTGGACAAAGTCTCTCATGCTAAACTTATGGATGAGACAGAAAGATGTATACTATATGATGGTATAGTTAGATGGATTTAGAACTAGTGAATTGTTCAAAAGGGCAATCACTAATGGATAAATGTCATTTTGATGGGTACTATCTAATGAATCTTTGTTCCTGTGTGTTCAATATTTTTATCAATTACTTGGATGAAGGCCTATATGGAATTGTTATCAAGAGTAGAGATGACACAAAGTGAGAGGTGTGGATAGTTCAATTCAATAAACATTTAGTAAGCATCTACTCCGTACCAGACACTGTGCTAAGTTATACAATGGCCCTGAGAACAATTACATTAAAAGACCTCGACAATCAGTGAGTTGAGTATAATAAGATCAACATTAGTGGAGAAAAAAGTAAAGTTCTATACTTGGCTTCAAAAGCAATTTCAGAAATATACTATTCAAGTGGCATGTCTAGGCAGTAATTCCTATGTGTACTAATTGAGATTTCTAGGCCTTGACCACATTTAGTTCATACCTCTGATTGATGAATTAAATTATTAAATTGGGGTGCAGAATGCCCCATTTTACTAGAAGTATAGGATCATAGACTTCTGAAACTTAAAGGAACTGGAAAAGACATCTCGTCAAACACTTCTTCCTATTTTACAGGTGTAAGGGACAAGGTATCATGTTCCCACAATTTAAGATAATCTTTGACCTCTTACAACATCAGCAAAAGAATTTGATAATAACAAGTTACATTGTCTTAAGGAGCTTGCAAAACCTTGAAAGGGCAAACCCATGAGAAGGGCCCTAATCTTTTAATAGACCCCAAAGTTCTACAGGGCAGAGCTGGTTTTAACTAGCCATAAATAGGACAAAGAGCACCGGCTTTTGATTGATGAGGGATGGGGGCGGGGCATGTCAAGGGGACATGGGATGGGTGGATATGTAAGATTGTAACTTAGAAAGGAACGAGTCAGTCCGAGCCTGGAAGGGAGGAGTCATGGCATTCTAACAGTATAAAACTTTTTCTCGATTCTGTAATCGTCGCAATCTCTTCAGAGAGGTTTTGCCTGGTTCTCTCAAGAACTGTAATAAACGATTCTTCACTCACTCTGATCTTAGTTCCATTTTTAACTAGAAGGCTTTATTTCTCTAAGGCCTTATTTCTAACACAGGTGAAGAAAGTGAAGACTAGACAAATGAAACAACTTTCCAAAGGTGATAGAAATATTAACTCTATAATGACAATAGGTATCACTAAATCTATTGGGTTTGGGTTGTTCTTTTAAATTTCAAAATGTCTTGCCCCTGACTTATATTCTCAGGTCATAGAATCATAGTTTCTGTTTCTTTGTTTGTTTTTGTTTTTGTTTTGTTTTGCTTTTTAGAACTAGCTAGAAGAAAGCTTAAAATCCAGTCTTTTTATTTTCAGGGTTTTTTTACAATGAAGAAATGAAAATCCAGTGACATTGTGCCTTGATAACTTCTGTCTCTTCCTCTATACCAACTTTGTTCTAAATCGCTGTTTTGCCCTATGATTAATAAATCTGGTCAGTTTTCGGTTATGATTTCTTGAAATTATGGTCTGTAAACTTTTTTTTTATTATTATGGTTTTCAGGTAGTCCAATGACTCTTAAATTATCTTTCCTAGATCAGTTTTTTTTGTTTTGTTTTTTTTTTGCTCTGAGATACCTTACATTTTCTTCTCTTTTCTTATTCTTTTGACTTTAAATATTTCTTGTCTCCTGGAATCTATTTGATCTATTCTAATTTCAAGTTTTTTTTTAAGGTTTTCTATCTCTTGTTGCAAGCTATTAATTTTCTTTTCAAATTTCTCCCATAACTCTCATTTCTTTTCCCATTTTTTCCCTTAGAGAGCTCTCATTTGTGTTTTCAAACTATTTTTAGTTTTTTCTAATCTCCTACTTTAGCTCTTCCAGGGATTCTGATTGGATTTGTGCCCGAGCTCAGTTTCTGTTTGAAGCTCTGGTTACAGATATTTAAAGTTATTTTGGGGGGGGGGTGTTAAGCACTCCCGTTAACATGATAGCTCTTTTTGAAGGAATTCTTGTTTCATTTGGTCATGCTTCTACATGATTTCCCTGTATTCTTATATCTGTTAGAGCGGGGCTCTGAGCACTTCTGGGAGCAATGTCTCAGTACAGCTTTTATCCTCTTGGAGCCTTTCTATTTTCTTTGGGTATTAAATGTTATGTTATTGCAGGATTTCAAGGACAAGTTAGGCTGAGAACTTGAAATCTTTCAATACTCCCAAAGTGGTCTGACTCAGAGCAAAGTCTAATTACTACCTTCCTATTCTAAGCTCTGCAATTTCCTGACATTGCTTTGGACCTGCATCCCTGCTTATTTCTTACCCCTTGTTGGAAGTTCTAGTATACTCCTGCTAGACTCAGCTGCTGTCAGCCAAATGGAAAGCTCCTCTTTTTCAGTGCCGGGACCACAGGATCACCTTTGTTGAGGAACTTAAGCCCTATTTTATTGTTTTTTGTTTTTTTTTTGTTTTTCCCAATGCAGAGTTTAGATTAAGCTGGAGGCTGGAGTTGAGACCTGGCTGTACTCCTAGGTGCAGAGGCATGTGTACTGCTTTCTTTTAAACTTGTTGCCAGCTCTCTCACAGCCTAAGGCCTGTGGCTGCTCTTTACCTTTAATTTGTATAAAATAGTGAATAATCTTATTCTAGTTGACAAAGAAAAAAAAGCAGTGATTTAAACAAATCCTTCTATTATAAAATATCTACTTTGAAGGCTTCCAACTAGTACTATCTCCAGTATTTATCTTTGGGTTTGGCTGTTTTCGGGTGGGTGGACTCAGGAGGCTTGGGGTCAGTAGGCTCAGTAGCCTTTGGATGTTGTGACCTTAGAATCAAACTTGGTAAACTTAGTTTCAGATTTCGTGGCCTTGGGATAAGACTTACTGACTCATGGAGATCTATACCCTGGATTCTGAAAGAGATTTGGTTAATCAGTGAGGAGCTTCTCCAAATCTGATGTATCACGTCCCCAACATCTGCAGACCTCCTTGTCTATGTTAGTGTGCTAACTTGGACTGGAAAAAAAAAACTCACCCTATTTTTTCTTTTTCTTGGATTTCCCAATCAGTACTAGGTATAGTACACTTTTGTTTGGTCAAGATATTGATTTTGTCTATTATTTTACTTTTTTTTCTTCATTTTTTTCCTCATTTACTGTGCTCCCCTACTGTGTGTTCATCCAACATAGGTTTGTGTGTTTCATCTAGGATGTTGGTAATACTTTTGGTTCATCCATTCACATACTTTTCTTTGCTAAAAAAAGGGTATGTGAGATTTTTTTGAGTAACGTGTTCATAAAAAAGGCTTTTTGGGGCAGCTAGGTGGCCCAGTGGATAGGGCTCCTACCTTGGAGTCAAGAGGACCTGAGTTCAAATCTGGCCTCAGACATTTGACACTTACTAGCTGTGTAACCCTGGGCATGTCACTTAACCCCTATTGCCTCACAAAAAAAGGCTTTTCTT
Organism: Vombatus ursinus; assembly: GCF_900497805.2. NCBI lineage: Eukaryota > Metazoa > Chordata > Mammalia > Diprotodontia > Vombatidae > Vombatus > Vombatus ursinus. Next base: position 37,043,767 of record NW_020954599.1, on the reverse strand, counting down.
TTTATACTTATTGGTGACACTATTAGTAAGTTACTATTTTATGGATATGGCACATCTACTGGAATAAGTTCTAGTAAAAATATTTTGAAATAATACTATATATGTACATGCTGTACACACACATATATGTATACACACATACACACACATACATACACAGCCTAGAAAATAATATCTTTATAAGATTTGGTAAAATTGTGTGTGTGGTTTTATGTCCTTCATTGTCAAAGAGGACCATGACATCAGGGAGATGATGACATGACTTGGAATTGACTTTGATTTGAGTTAGGGAGGGCTGTGCAGAGTCACCAGCCTCACTTTCTCCTCCAGAGCCATCTGGATCCAGTGGCCAGATATTCATCAGGAGGACCTGAGATGACCCAGGATGCAGTGGGAGACCTTGGCCTTTTTAAGCTAAGGTCTTTCAAGTTCTCACTTGGAGTGAGGCAATGCCCATTCAGTGAATAGGCCTCTTTAAGAAGTGAGTCAAGGGATGGCCCATTTAATTAAAAAAAAAAAAATTAAATTGGTAGGGGAAGACCCTCAGGGTTGCTGACCAAAAGAGAAACAGGTACTATTTACATTCACTCTGAGTCTGGAAGGCCCCCAAAATAACCATTAAGTGGTTAGCTGCTAGTTAACTTAGGGTTTACTGCCTAGATTTCTTTCCCAAAGACCAAGCCTTAAATCCAATTCACTCTGGATCTCATTTATTGGACAACATTGCCCAAGCACCACTTAATGGTTATTTTTTGGGCCCTTCTGACCCAGAGTGAATGTAAATAGTAACTCTTTCCCTTTTGGCCAGCAACCCTGAGAGTCCTCCCCTCCCAGTTTGATTGATTGATTGATTATTAAAGGGGCAATCCCTTGGCTCACTTCTTAAAAAGGCCCATTCACTGAATGGGCATTGCCTCACTCACAGTGAAAACCTGGAAAGACCTTAGCTTAAAAGAACCAAGGTCTCCCACTGCATCCTGGGCCATTTCCAATTGTCCTGATCAATGTCTGGCCACTGGACTCAGATGGCTCTGGAGGAGAAAGTGAAGCTGGTGACTCTGCGCAGCTCTCCCTCATTCAAATCAAAGTTAATTGCAAATCATGTCATCATCTTCCAGATGTCATGGTCCTCTTTGAGAAGAAGGACATACCACAATCTGTAAGTGGTCAGAACTGCCCTATTGGGGACTCAGCTAGCAAGTTCCAGTTGGGTAACTCAACTCATCCTATCCTCTCCTCTCCCTGGGCATCATGCCCTTACCTGAGGGTGTTCTGCCCAAAGGAAGGAGAGACTGAAATCTACCTAGTTAATTTGGGGTTTACTGGCTTGATTTCTTTCTCAAAGATCAAGCCTTAAACCCAATTCACTCTGGATCTCATTGACTGGACAATAGGTCCCTGCCCTGCCCAAGCACCACTTAATGGTAAAATTAAAATAGTTACAAAAATTACTTTTTCTAATCAAAGCTTGAGCAATGCCAAACTCCTAATAGAAAAGCATTATATTATACCCTATTTTCAAAGATGAGGCACAGGATGTAAAATCCATGTTATTTCCTTTATAAATAAATGCTAGGCTTTCTCTCTCTTGCTTTCAACCTCTTTTGGTCTGTTGAGTGCTTGTTAGCACAGTTGGTAGTGTAAAGATGGCTAAGTCAAAGAAGCATGCTACGCAAAACCAATCAAGAAAATGATACAAAAAGTGCATCAAGAAACCTAGGTCACAGAGATATGAGTCTTTGAAAGTGGATGACTCCCAGTTTTTGAGAAACATTTACTTTGCCAAGAAATACAATAATAAGGGGTTGAAGAAGATAAAGAACAATAAAGCCAAAATCATCTAGGCCTAAGCAGAGGCCATAAAGACCCTGAATACTAAAGACTCCAAGGCCAAATTTCTCAGACCCAAAATCCCCAACTCCAGTGCATTGGTTCCAAAATGGTCACAAGCTCCCGGGCTCCAGGATAGTCACCAAATGCCCAGGCCCCAGGATCACAAAGTGACTATAAGGTTTCCAGAACCACTGACCCTAAGGCTGCCATCACTGACCTCAAGTTTACCAAGTCTGACACCAAGCTCACCAAGTTTGATGCCTAGGCAACCAAGTCCAAAGCCAAAGTCAGCAAGTCTGATCCCAAAGCCCCCAGATCTGAAGTCAAGTTTACCAAATTTGAGTATAAGGTCACAAAGCAAAGTGATTTCAAGGCTGCTGAACGAGCAAACCTCAAGCCTCCTGAATCTACCCACTTAAGGCATCCAAACCCAAAGGTGTAAGACTACTAGTCCCAAGTCTTTGAAATAGATGTTTTACAACAGGATTTGTTTAAACCCTAAACTACTGCTTTTGTTTTTTTTTCCTCATCCTTATCCATGAGTCTTGAATGTTCCTTTGTTGATAATCTCATTTTTGTAGGAATTAATCTTATAGTCTGCCAAATAAACTGATTTTTTGCATCTTTTCCTCACTGAAATATAATTATATTATTGAAATGTAGCAACATCATAAGCAACAAGGTAAAATATTCTGTTACATAATATTCATTGATAAATAATGATAATAAAAAGTTTTGTATAAAACATCCAAATTAGAGACCTAACCAAATAGATTTTTAAAAATGTAGGAATGAAATGTGGTCATTCCTTTGTTTTTTTCCTTTCTGCTGCTAATTTTGTAATGATGATGCAAAAACAAAGCCTATAGAGAATGAGTTTATGTCATAATATTTTATTCAACTTCAAAAAGCAGCTATTTTATCCACCTATTCAATAGCATGTAGAAAATTAATTATAAAAAGCATAATAGTAGTATAGCAATAGAGCCCAGGATTATTTGTTTCTGAACCTGATTCTAAAGATGAGAAGAAAAAGACAATAATAACAATTATTATTTTACTGCACAATAGTTTGCTGAATATTAGAAACAAAAAGACAAATAATAGGATAGTGACTTGTCCTAGGATAATTTCTATCTAAACTCCATTAAACTCAAAGATTAAAGAAAACATAATAATGGTAGCTTTTGTGTGGGATAGAGACCACTACTCAAATTCAAAACAAAGACGTAGTCACCTTGAAAGCAGAAAAGAGTTTATTGCTTTCTTTTTTTTTTTTTTTTGGTGAGGCAATTGGAGTTAAGTGACTTGCCCAAGGTCACACAGCTAGTACATGTCAAGTGTTTGGTCTGAGGCAGATTTGACCTCAGGTCCTCCTGACTTCAGGGACGGTGCTCTATCCACTGCACCACCTAGCTGCCCCCGAGTTTATTGCTTTCTCATGAGAAAGCCCTGGTCACCCTAATGGCACCGGCCTGGGAGGACAAGTACCGCCCCTTATCGCCCTAATATCGAGGGCCAGGGAGTACTCGTGTTGGTACCTCATCACCCTAATGGCGCTGGCCAGGGAGGACGCGCACGGGTACAGGTTGGTTACAGAAAGCAAGGCTTATTTATATCCTAAGGCGAGTTTCTCCTTCCAAAACCCCTTCCCCTTCTTCCAAAACCCCTTCCCTTTCTTCCATTGACTGGGCTTGAGGGGGCACAATCTATTCACGGAAATCTCCCCCAGCAACAGAGTACACAAGTTTGCCTGGAGACAAGAAAAGGTGGGAAGTCTTGCAGTTTAGGTGGGGGGGGTAGGGCTATTCTATTCTTTCTGCTAAGTGCTTAAAAAACAGGGTCTGGGGGGTTTTGACAAGGTCAGAAGGGAGTGTGTTTCAACAATTAAATTCCTTGAGAAGGCCATCTACAACAGGTGCCTCCAATTTCTCTCTTCCCACTCTTCTTACTATCTGGCTTCTGACCTTATCTCTCTCCAAATGACCAGTGATCTCCTAATTGCTTCCCTTTGTGAGAACTATTAACAAGAACTATTAGCCCTTTGAGGAGACTTCACTTCTGAGAGATCATCTCTCACACTTTGGATATGGAATTAGTAGCAGACAAGTTTGAATCACAGCTCTGAAATTTACTGCCTGTGTGAGAATGGATAAGCCACTTAAATTCTCCAAGCCTCAGTTTCCTCATATGTCAAAATGAGAATAATTATAACTATAGTTTCTACCTCCCAGAGTTGTTTTGTATGTCAACTCAAAGGACATACCCTAAATCTTTATATAAATGTCAACAGAATAATAATGAGAAAAAAAACTTTCAAATAATCCTAATCCACAGATTGCCTTGCAGATCTCTACTTAAATGCTTGACAGAATTGTTTTAATTTGCCTGAGGTTTTTTTTTTTTAATGCACAACATAGAGTGGTGTACTTAACAAATATTTTTTTAAAAATTATAATAATCATTGTCTTCTTTACATGTCACATTTGCCCTACTTTTTTGTTTCCTAATGATTTAAACCAACAGGGAATATTTCTTGTTACTGAAGTGTGTCACATACAATTGCTAAAAGTTACTGAAGCCAAATTAGAGAGGGAGACACAGAGAGAGAGAGACAGAGACAGAGAGACAGAGAAACAGAGAGACTGAGAGACAGAGAGACAGAGTCTTACAGAGACAAAGCGACAGAGACAGAGGCAGAGACTATCAGAAAGACAGGCAGAGAGAGACAAAGAGACAGATAGATATACAGAGAGACACACAGAGATAGAGAGACAGAGACAGAGGCAGAACCATCAGGAAGACAGAGAAAGAGAGAGAGAGAGAGAATTATTATGGAGGGAAAATAATACAGCAAATGAGAGAAAAAAAATCTATATTGTTTTATTATTGTGCCCAGCATTGTGCTAAGTCTAGCAAAGAGATCAAATGGTCTCTTTTAGACGAAAGGGTCACATAGTTCATGAAACAAAGAGGCACAGTCAACCTTTACAAATCAGCAAGCATAGGTTAGTGGAAAGTATATTGCACTTAAAATTAGAAAACTGCACTTAATAGGTGTGGAAATTCAGTTAAGCTATTTCTCTTTCTTAGGTCTCAGTGTGATCTTGTGTGTTCTCATATATGAGAGGTTTTGACTTTTAACTCTCTAAGATCTCTTGTAGTTGTAACATTCAGTAATTTCTGCAGATCATAGGAGATTATTTAGAAACATTTAATGTGAAAAGGATTACATCGCCTCTATTAGTTCTTTTAACTACTCTTTGTGAAATTACATTCAAGGTGAAACATTACCCTTTTATAGGGTTCAGATCATGTAAGAGCTTTCAAAGGGATCCAAAAACATCCGGTCATCTTTCCTCTCTTCTATTTCCTCATTTGGAACTTACAAAATCAGCTAAGTCTGGCATGCAGGAGAAACAGCAGTCCCACAGCCCCACCTGTGGCACTAAAGCTGGAATTCAACAGCATCTTTGAATTATTATTAGTGATCTCCAATTAGCGGTATGCTGACCTAGGGGATGAAATATCTGCTTATTTAATCGTGATCATTTTTTTCAAAAGCATCAGATATGATTTAGCTCTACTCCAGGAGAATGTAAAGTAAATAGCAGTAAAATACAAACTCTTTGAGGGAAGAGACTTTTTCTTTTCTATTTTTGGATTTTTTTGTGCCTAGCATACTTCTGGATACATGAATCAATCAACAACATTTATTAAATGCCTGCTATTTGACAGACAACCTACTAGGTACTTCTGAGGGGTGGGGAACCTGGGGCCTCTAGGCCCCATGTGGCCCTCTAGATCCTCAACTGTGGTCCTTTGACCGAATCCAAACTTCACAGAACAAAGGGAAGGCTACATGTGCCTTGGAGGCCCCAGGTTCCCCACCCCTATTAGAGATACAAATACAAAGAGAAACAATCCTTACAAAGAAGGGAAAATCCCTACTTACCAGGAGTTTCCATCCCAATGGATAAATGTAAGCAGAGTGAATATAAAAGGAATAAATAAATATAAATACAATGTGGTACAATACACAAAGGTACTGGTTGAATTGACTTTTTTTTAAAGTGGTTACTTTATTTTCTATCTTCTCTACTAAATTCCAAACTTCCTGAAGTTTGTAGTTGTGTCTACCTTTCCTCTGTGCCCCACAACATCTTGCACCTTGCATATAATAGAATTTCAATTTTTTTAATTAACAAATTAGTGGAGGTATATGGAATACTACCACACAGTAGCAATATGAAGGCTTGGTGGTAAAGTTGACATAATCACAGTTAGAGTAAGACTGGAAGCACTACATACATGTTTTGTCCACCTGTGAAATGCAGAAATTGGGGTTGCTTACTTGCATGTTTGTTTATTTGTTTTGAGAAAAAACTAGTACTAATACTAAGAAGTATTTCTGGAGACCCATATATAGATTTCAGCACCAGCTCTTATTCTATCACTGAAAAATAGGAAATGCTTACAACTGAGGGAATTAATTTGAAATCGTAAAATATTCCAAAACAAGTGAAAATATGTCCACATGTGACATATTAAAAAACAAACAAAAAGACCAACTTGTGACTTGGCTCAAACTCAACATCGTCAAAACTTAATGCATCATCTTCTCTGCTAAACCCTGTTCTTCACTTAATTACCTTACTTGATGACTATTAAAGTTGCTTCTAGCTATCAAAGGATTGGAAAAGTGTAAATTTTGACTTGCCACACTTCAAAATCATATTTCTGCAGTTGTAACTAACCTCCTCCTAGACATTTCCTCAGTTCCAGTGACCTCCTTGCCCTGGAATATTCAACAATACCTATTAATTTCTCCCCATGGAATATCTGTCTGCAAACACTACCCCTTATCCTACTGGTGATTTCATTATGGAGTTTCTATTTAAGAGTCCAAACCAGCCTTTATTTTTCTCCTGTCCCTGATACTGAAATAAAAGCTAGAAACACCCCCCCCATGCCCTTCCAACCTTGTAAATCGATTATATTCTCCCTTTTAATCTCCCTTTTTGGTATTGTCTTTCCCCATTAGAATGTAATTTTCACCAGGGCACAGACTATCATTCTTTTTGCTTGTTTTTGAATCCCAGCATTTAGCACAATGCCTGGCACACCATATGCCCTTAAGGAATGCTTATTTTCTCCTTCAATTTACATAAAGAGGGGAGGAAGTGGAGTCAGTTAATTGAAGACAAATGAGTTTGACTATTCCTGGAAAAATTCTAGAACATATTGCTAAAGGCATAATCTGTAAGCATTTAGAAAGGAGATCAGTGATCAATACAAAGCCAGCATAGATTCATACAGATCAGGTCATGGCAACGTAAACTCATTCCACCACCACCACGCCTTTTTTTGGGGGGGAACAGGTTAACTAGGCTGGTAGGAGAATGGTACAGACACAGTATACTTAGATTTCAGAAAAGCATTTGACATAAACTTGCTGTGTTTGTGAATAACTTGAGAAGATAGGAGGAGATTGTAGGCACTTTGAGGTCAGCAACCATTTTCATTTTCATCTTTGTACATACCCAGGGACTAGCAGCGTGTCTACTTACTGTTGCTGTTGTTGCTGTTGATGATGATGATGATGATGATGATGATGATGATGTTTGTGGGTGGACAGGATCTATTATTTTCTCAATGGACTAAGTCCCCATTGAGTAATTTTCTCTATGGTTATAAGCTGGCACAGAAGTGCTTGATAAAGGCTTATTGACTGCAAAGTAATATAGCTTTGGATGCAGTTGAAAAGAGAGAACAGTTATTAGTGGGTGGAGGTCAAGTTGGAGGCAAGTGTGTTATTGAAATATTCCAAGACCCATGACTTTTCCTTTTCTTCTTTTTTATCAATGGCTTAAATAAAAACATTGGCTTGTGCTTGTCAAAAATGCAGATAAGACAAAGCTTGAAGATGATACCTAACAGATTTGACGAGAATCTGGTTACAAAAGGATTTTGATAATCTAGAAAGATAGTCCATGAGATTCAACAGGGATCAATGTGAATGTTTTCTTAGGTTTCATAAATCAACTTCCCAAAAAACGAGTGAGATAGGTATGGCTAGATAAATAGTTTGTGTGAAAAAAAGATTTGGGAGTTTTAGTATACTGCAAGCTCAATTTAAGTCAATAATATGACATGACAACTTTCAAAGCTAAAATTATCTAAGGTTGAATTAAGAGGCATAATGTCCAGACCCAGGTCAAGTTATATCTAGAGTACTGCTTAGAGTTCTTGACACCACATTTTAAGAGAAAAGGGGAAAAGCTTTTACTTTGTACCTATTATGTTCAAAATGTGGTGCTAAGGGGTTTACAACACAACTCCCATGAGAGGTAGTTGTTATTATGATACCAATTTTAAAACTGAATTAGCTAAGACAGACAAAGGTGAAGAGTCACATAACTAAGAAGTGTCTGATACCAGATTCGCACTCAGGCCTTCGTGACTCTTGGCCCAGAATTCTATCTATTGTGCCACATAGCTGCCTCATTACAGATAAGATATTAAAAAATGGAATTTACCCACAAGAGAGTGGACAGGAAAGTAAACATGCCTGGTTCATTCAATCGTTCATCAGAGAACACGTTATCTGATGAACGATTGAATGAACCAGGCATGTTTATCCTGGAGAAGAAAAGATCTGACATGATTGTTGTTTTCAAGTATTTGGAGGACTGTTATATGAAAGAGAATAGAATTGTTTTATTTGGCCCCAGAGGATTGGACTAAGGAGCAATATACAGAAAGTTGCAGAAAGTCAGATTTTATCTGAATATAAGGAAAGGAAAGGCTTCAGTTATTAGCTCTATTACAGAAGGCACTTTTGGACAGGTAAGAGTTGAACTAAATAATCTGAGTCCCTTTCTATCCTATTGCAGGACTATGTGCGCATCTATGTCTTTTGGGCTACTGTAAAGAATTATACTCTTAATTTATAAAAGTCCATTTTAATGGATTTGCAAATTTTTAACTGAGCTGTACATTTTCCTCTAAAAAATCTATATGATTTCTAGTTTTTGTAAAATTTCCTTTTCTTTTTTCTTTCTTTCTTTTCTTTTTTTACTTTTCTTTTTTATTTTCCTTTTTCTTTATTATCTGTTTATTATTTCTTCCTTTTTGCTTTCTTTTTTTCTTTTCTTTTCCTTATTTCCTTCCTTTTCTTCTTTGCTTCCTTCCTCTTGAAGAGGGTGGGGGTTTTGAGGTGCTCCTAGATGCACAGAGGCACCCCAAAATCCTGGGAAAAGCCTAGATCACAGCGTGAATCTGCCTGAATGAATTCAACTCGATCTTCTTCCAGCCAGAGAAAAAGTTTATTAAAAACATAGCATATAGGCCAGACTCCAAAGGAACCCAAACATCAGTGATCTAAATGGGGTTTAAGGTGGTCAGGTGACGAGCGGCAGCGTGAGGCAGTCTAGAAAGCTCAGTGTCTGAGTAGGGGCTGGGGCTGAGGTGGTCAGGCCAGGTGATACCAGTTATGGACGAGCATGGGGTCTCATCCTCCAGGGGCATGAGAAATTCCCAGTGTCTGAATGGGGGAAAGATGAGTCTTTAAGTACAGAAAGATTGGGGAGGGGTCTAGGAGTGGCCAAGCAGTTTGAAGTGATGGGAGGAGGGGTCTAAGGAGTAGCCAAGCAGTTTGGTGTAAGGGGAGGCAGGGCCTAGGGAGATCTGGATGGGGGTGGCCAGCAAGCTGGGGCGAACAGAACTCCTGGGTCCCAGACCTTGTGGTGCCTGGGCTAGGATTAAGGGTAAGAAATGGCCAAAGGCCCCAGGTAGGTGAAACAATGGGAAAGCCCAGTTGAAGGGGGAGGTGAGCTGTTTGGAAAAGGGTCCAGGTGAGAATTTCCCTTTGGAATGTCTGAGTGCTTTGAACAGAATGAGAATAGATAATGAAGGGAGCTGGAAGGGGAAGTTTGCTTTCAAAGGGCTTTTAAAGGGAAATAAGTCAGTTTCTAAAACTTTAAGGGTTTCCTAGACCCGTAAACAAACCTGAAGCCAGGTTCTTTTTAGGGGCCAGAGAGGAAAGATGTCAAAGAGAGATAAGTGAGTCTACAAGGAATCTTAAAAGTTTTAAGGTTTTTCTGGGAATTGAAGGTAAACCTCTTCACTCCCTTCCTCTCTTCTTTCCTTTCTCCCTCCTTTTCTTTCTTTCTTTTCTTTCTTCTTTCCCCTTCCTTCTTTTTTCTTGTCCACACTCATATACATGTACACATACACACATATACACAGACAAACTCACATATAGTTATATCTATTTTGTGATGTTCAGCACATCACATAATCTATTAAATATTGACTAAGAGATAGATACCTAGATGATGGTTTGGAAGGCTTAAGATCAGTTGTAACCCCAATTCCCTTTTCATATTAGTGAATGTAATTGATCTAGTGGAGAATGTAGGCATAGGATTTTGAAGAGATAACTAAGTTCAACCCTAGTGCCAACAATTGCCTGCATATAATAGGGTGATCTAGGAACAGGTTGCAGCTAAGACATTCCGGTTTTAGGCATAGGGCTAGGTTGGGGGCAGACTCATGTATGAGGTAGAGGTTGCTGGCCAGTTGGTGGTGAAGTCTGAAGCAAAAGCTATGGTCAGTATCCAATACCATCCACTGTGGAGTTTATTGGGCCCCAATGCAATAGTATTTTCCAAAGAAAAGTTCCAATCAAAATCAAAAGTACAATCAAGTCTAGGGTAGCTAGAGCAAGGCTATCTGAGGTGCAGAAATAAAGAATTCAGTATCAAATGAGCAATAAGGTCTTGGGCTAGATAAGGAAAAAGGGACATTTTTCCTTGTTTGAAACATAAGCTCATTTCAATTTTTAAGCCTGAACATGTTTCCCCTGAATTCCTTTTAGCTGGAGACTCCTGACACTGCTGCTGTCCTCATTAACTTCCATAGAAACCATGATTGTGGTAGCTATTATACCAAAACAGCGGTTATTGCTTGTGGCAAAATTATACACATACACATATATCTACATGTGTGCATACATACATATATACATATATGTATATATGCTTCACTCTTATACCTAAGCACTATTAGTCATTTAGGTGGCCTCATTATGTGCTACAATGCCACATATGAGATAAATAATGTCAATACAAGTAAAATCTACTGATGCATCTGGATAGCAAATATCAGATAAACATCTGTCAACAGAGAAACAATCCATTAATATTGTGACTGTTGGTAGATATTAGGGGGAAGTAAAGGAAATAGTCATTTATGTAGTACTGTGATAGACCCTCCGTTAGGGAATCCAGGGAAGTCTCCACGCCCCG
>NW_020954599.1:36980121-37032613 GCF_900497805.2 Vombatus ursinus | reverse complement strand
AAGTCAATTGGGTGTGATGCTCTGATTTCTCTCGGGCGTCCAGTTCAGTACCTACTTATGTGCCAAGCACTGTGCTAAGATCTTTACAAATATTATCTCATTTGATTCTCACAACAACCATATGAGTTGTTATTATTCCCATTTTACAGTTGGGGAAACTGGGGCAAATGGAGGTTAAGGAACTTGCCCAGGATTGTATAGCACTTTTAATGTAGTATGTTTTCCTTGAGTGAAAGATTCAACATGGTTAGTCTACCTCAACTGTAGTAACAAGATTATCAATCAGCCAGTAAACAACTAATGGGCATCTGCTGTTTACTTATCAATGTGCTAGGTCTTGCTAAGGATCTAAGAGGCATGAGGCATGTTCCTTAAACATAAGGATCTTATAATCTAGCAACAAGTATTTATTATGTTCCTATTATGTGCAAGGAATTGTGCTAAACACTGGGGAAATAAGGAAAAGCAAAAGTAATCTCTGCCCTCAGGAATGTCACAACCTAATGAATTAGTTTGTAATAAAAAGACACAACTCTATTTTGATATTTTACAATTATCATGAGGCATCATGTTATTTATGTATAATTCAATTCAATTTCAAAAACTTGTGTTAAGCACCTATTCCACCTAGGTAGGCACCAGTGATACAAAGACAAAAATACAATAGCTTTTATCTCTAATCCTTTATCCCATGCAGTCTGAATATAAAGCAAAAGTGTATAATGAGCATACATGCAATGCTTAAATGTATATAAATACATATATTCTTTATAGATGATTATTATGAAGCTAGATAATATATGGATAGATTAGATAGAAAAGAGATATTTTTATTTTTGTATGCTCATTGGCTAGCATAGTGTGGTAGATCCTTAATAAACATTCATTTAACTGAATTTAATTATATCTCTGTTTAACTTAGAGACTATAAATAGGTTATATTTGTTATATGCAGAAGTTCAAAGAAGAGAGTTATAAATATAACCTAGAATAGACAGGGAAGGCTATATGGAAGAGTTTGGATTAGCTGAGTTAATATTAACAAGTTGTTGTGTTTTATTCTCCCCTCCCCCCCACCCCTGGCCCCACTGTCCATGGCCAGTACTAACAGAAAGAAATATAACTTTATAAAATATTGTGGTAGCAGAACATAGGGACAGTAGCTCTGTAGTCCAATGACTTGGGTTCAAACACTCACTCTGTTATTTACTTCTTGGGTAACAGTCACTTTATCTTCAACGGGCCTCAGTTTTCTCGTCTACAAAATGAGGAATTTGAATTACATGGCTTTGGAGTACCCTTCAATTTTTAACTAATGTTTCCTTTCATTTAGAGCAGTGATTTCTCAGGTCCTTATAAGGTCAAAACTATTTTCATATTCATGACAAGGCACTTTCATTCATAACATGGTGAATATTGGGTAAATATAACCCAAATAAACAAAAGCTCTTGCAAGGGGAAGGTATGTTCTAAATAATTTTTAGAGTGTAAGAGTCTTGAGACCAAAAAGTTTGAGAACCCTTGACTTAGCCTATTTTATGCAGTCAAAACTGATAATGAAATAATAAGGTAGATGCGCATGTCAAAATATCCTTTTAGTTTTCTGGAATGCTTTTACCTTGAAAAATCTAAAGTATGTAGAAACATTTTTGAGGCATTCATTAAGGAACTCCTATTTCATGCTTGTGACTCTTCCCTAGAAAGATATAAGCAAAAAGGAAATAAGGTGTAAAGAAAATTGTGTCATAGAATCATTTCAAAGATATGCTGAGTTGTTTTTTTTTTTAAAAGCATTATGACCCCAGTTTTGATAGCCAATAATCAACAGAAGCATAAAGAACATGCTGAGATTCAGTTTGGGAGATGGTCTAGACTCTGGGTCATTGCAAACTAAATTCTCAAAATTATGAGCAAACCATAGAAGAGTTGAGAATCATGTATGCCACCCACATAATCATTATCCTTCTTTTCAATGTTGCTTTTCTTCCCAAGGAATCATCATCATTCTATACATGTTGGGTAGATGTTATGCAATGTTGTATGATAAAATAGATTTTTGAGACTGAGGACAATTCTTCCTGGTCCTTTGACTGTCATTTGAGGATCCATGTCACGGCTTTTAGATATCTTAACTTCAAATGAGATTATCTGTCCAAGCCCTGAGTTCCATTTTTGACATTAAAGTGTCTATGATTTCCTAGAACTGCATTGCTCCTTATGCAGCCCTTCTGCCTATGTGTCCTTTGAGTGTTTCTGCTTCTCAATACACTTGTAGTTTCACACTTCAACTCCTGTTTACTCCCTGTCTAAGGTAACAAAGTAATTCACAGCTCGCTATAAGAATGATGAATTTCAGGATTTTTTTTTTTTTTTTTTTGGTGTTGTAAGTGACTCAGAAAAAACACTGGGGAAACTTTTAGAAAATGGATGTGATAGTGACATCAAAACCAAGTCTTACTTCTGGTAGAAAGTTCAGTACAAACATACCCTGATAGGTTGCGCTATAGCACAAACCTTTGATGACATTTTCATTAGAAAATAATGCTAACTTTTGAGAGGCATTGTGAATAAAGGGAATGGGTCCTTGTCTTGGAATCAAAATATGAGGGTTCAAATCTAGCCATTTAATAGCTCCATAATTATTGACAAGTCATCAACCTCTTTGAGCCTCAATTTTCTCAACTCTAAAATATACGTATGTGACAATGTGCTTTATTTACATGATAAAATATTCTGTAAAATTTTAAAATGCTATTTAATTGTGAGTTTTATTATTTCACAGCAGTGCAGTACAGATGCTATTCGGATTCTGGGGCTAAGACTCAGGTCCAAGGACTTTTTATTTATTTCTTGCATTCTCTTCCTTATCAGTTTTTAAACTATAATTCCTAAACATTCTTATTGTTCCTGGCTAATTTCTTTGTGTTTTCTATCCATCCCTTTTCATTTTGTTCTATAACAAAAGCAAGCCTATTTATGAGTTATGCTTAAAATAGTGATGACATATGATTAGAAAAGAAATAGCACTTTTTCTACAACCTTATTAAGCTTTCTATTTTTTTTTTTACTGCTTTTTCAGTGAGGCAATTGGGGGGTTAAGTGACTTGCCCAGGGTCACATAGATAGTAAGTGTCATGTGTTTGAGATTGGATTTGAACTCACGTCCTCCTGACTCCAAGGCCAGAGCTCTATCCACTGTGCCACCTAGCTGCCCCTTAAATTTTCTATTCAATCAAGATGCAACATTATACCATTCAAAGCAACTGTTATTAACTAGCCACTTGGGTTAAAATGTAAATTCATGGGATTCCAAGAAACTAGAAGTAGAAAAGGAAGCTACAGAATATTTAGAACTAAAGGGAATTTAAAGATTCTTGAGTCAACTCCTTTCATTTGACAAATTGATGATGATGGTAGCAGAAGCTTGTATAACACTTTAAGATTTGCAAAGTATTTTGGCAATAGTATCTCATTTGCTATAAAAACTCTGAGACATATGAATGAGAACATTGAGGTAGACAGGTTAAGTGACTTGCATAGGATCATATAGTCAGTGAACTTAGGTCTTCATGACTTGTCTAAGGCCCAAGCTCTAAGCAATGTGCCTCTTAGCTTCCCAGTATGAAACAGAAACGAAATGTGACTGACACAGGTGAAATGTTCTTGTATATGGCTATGTTCATATAGTTCATCAGATATTCACTGAATGTTACTATGTATACAACATAATGCTAAGAAGGACAAACGTAACTTTGGAGTTCTGATTTCTGATCCACTGATGGAAAGAAAGTTAAATATAACTTACAATAGTAAGTCAAGGGATCGAGTCTCAATTCCTGTTTTTGACAGGACCTTGCCTAAATTACAGATTTTTTTTAACTCAAAAGAAAAAGAGATAAGTCACAAAAAAATGCTCATATAAGGCATTTATTTTATCAAGCTACTACAGTAAAAAGGTATGCTTAGTATCATTGAATATTCACTCTAATCTACAGTTTGGTATCTGGAATATGAGAATTAGTATTCATAATGATGACTCTAAGGTATTTATATTATATATTTATGTTACATTATAATTATATACTATATAAAACTATATATTACATACATATTTCTGTATATGTACATGTGAGCATATATGTACGTATACATATATAAATATATGTATATATATTCTGTAATCTATACATACTGACTGAGAAACTATGAAAAATATTTTACAAAAATTTCTCATAAGAATGGAAACGAGAGGGTCAAATTTTGGTTAAACAAAATTTGGTTAAACACAAATTTGGCTAACCATAGTATTCTCCTTATCTGAAATTGTGCTGTAGATAATCTATTTTTAAACAAAATGTCATATATCAGTGAAAATTCATTTTATTCTTGTGCATTACACTTCATATCAGTAAAATGTCTCTCTTAATGTTGTTGTTTTGCCTTGAGCTCTCTTAGCAGCTTGCTGGAACAGTGTAACATAAGGAATGCTGGAGCCAGAGTCCAGAAGACTGGAATTCAAGTCCTGATTCTGAGCAAGTCTTTTATGTTCTCTCAGCCTATTCTCACCCATCAAAAGAGATAAGCAATGACATCTTCTAAGATATTTTCCAGGGCTACATCTATGATACCTTGATTTCACATGTCCTAAAGTTGAATATAAAAGCCACAGTCTCCCACACAGAAGAGTAATTAGTATATTCATTAGAGTTCTCCATATACATATATGGTCAAGCCTAATTGTTTTGTTTGAAGGAAAGTGTTCTTTCATAGTGGTCACTAATGGTCATCAGTAAATGCTAATTGGCTTGAATTTCACAAGTATTTTTAGAACTTAATGTTTATATCTTTCAATAGGGACAGGATATCAGTCAATATTTTCACTTACTACTACCCAAAATCCAGGATGAATATTTAACTTAACAAATGCTTATTATTCAAAATGAACTCTTGAAGAACTCTGTCAATTTGCATTTTCTCAAAGTTTACAGAGTATATGCAAAATGTGACTATTTGTTATATTAAATATTTCTGAAGTTTAATAGAACTTGTTTTTGTTGTTTTCCTGCCAGAAGTCTAGTTCAGTCGTACTTTTTGGTTTCCCTTTCAAGAAAAATTTGAAAATCTTGTGCAATCAGGTCTAATTAATTCCAAATACAAGTTTGTTTAGTGTTCGTCAAAATGATTATGTAGGCAGGTTTTCATTGGGTATGTTAAAAACATGTCCTTAACAAAAGAAAAAAAAACTAAACATGAATTTCGTTTTGATTCATTCTCTTATCTAGACACATTTGTAGACATCCTGTCACTAAAGAGACACAGAAATAGTTCTGAGTGTATATCAAATATGTTACTGAGGCAATGAGGAAGGAGGATTTTCAGTTGTTTTGGCCTTGACCTTATTGGATACATAAGCACTAGAAATGAGACAATAATGTAAGTATAATAAAATGAAAAAGAATGAATCAGTCATACGTAATAAGACCTATTTGCTAAAACAAACAAAACTATTTTTAATGCAGCAATATTCTTTTCTAGTGTGAATATGCTCACCACTTTCTTCTCATTGACCTTGAAGTTTAGTGACATTTGCAGGTTTTACTGAGTGCTTAAAGAAACCAGTGAAAACCATTCAGATAGCTTTTTTTAAAAAATAATTTCCTTTTTAAAAAATTAAAAAAACAATATTTTCTATTGTTCTCATCTATTGAGAAAGTAACCTGTTTGAAATCAGAGGGAGTTGCTTACAGAACACTTTCATGGTCTTTGTTGTTACCTGGAAGTGTCTGCTGGATTGACAAGTACTGTAATGGCCTTTGAGGAGGGATTTCTAAGGATGTTAAAAGCATGAACTTCATGGTTTTTAAATACCTTATTAAATAAGTAGTTGAAAACAAAGTCAACCATTGATCTAATTCTTTGGGAAAGAAGGTCTCTGTGTTTACTCTAAAGTAATACACTTTAAAGAAGAAAATATACATTCATTGAGTTTATTGTTTTCATTTGACAGATGTAAACTTGTGAAGTTATAGAACAATCAAAGATGTGTATTTTTTGTTTCAGAAGTTAAAACTTCATATAGTTATTGGCAGTTAAAATGAAAACAATATTTAGACCACATATTGTGTCACCCAGTGAGATAGAAAGAAACAATTTAGGCTTAGTCCCATGTTAAATTTATGTTAATAACTCAATTTTTCTATGCATTTTTGGAAGATGTACTCCTTTTCCATGTTACATTTCATTAGAGGATAAGGAAAAAAATTATTTTTAGAAAAGAAAAATTCTAGGCATACCATAATTCACAGAATAGGATTTTACTAATCTTGCTATCTGAGCTCTCCAAACTACTCCCACAGGGGCTCTTGTTTTCAGTTCTGGTTTTGATTAAGGAATAAGTCAATTTTCTATCTAACAAGAGCAATCACATTTACACAGGGAAAAAAAGTGTAGAACCAAATTTTGTTTTCTATCCTTTTCTGAAAATACAGAAAGCCTGAATAAAGAAAAAGTGTGAGAGTGCATTCAACAAGTCTCATCTATTACACAATGGAGTGCCTCACCTGAAGGATCTTTCCAATGTGCTTTGTCTACTTGTGATAATGTCAAAAGTGTTTGTGGCATTAAGGACACATGGGTAGCACTGCTTATGTTTCAGAACGAATGGCACACAGAATTCATACAATGCATGACTGGTTTATTTGCTCCTTTTGCTGTACTATAATAATTCATTCTTCCTACCTATTTGGCCTGCTTTCTCCTTGATTCTTTTATTTATGTGATTTTTCTTTTTGACGAAGGTGGTATATTTCATTGAAATTAAAAACTGAAAATCTATGTACTAGACCCTAAGCAACTTGTAGTAGAGATCATCGCAACATCAAAAAATAACATTTAAAAAAAATGATCCCTTTATCTATCTTCTGATAGTTAAATCTAAATCTTAAAAAGGAAAGAAAGGCTGGGCAACATTGAGTTTGAAAAGTAAAATAATAGAAGCTGTCTCTCAAAGGTCCAGTTTAAGAATTTGAAAAGGACTCTGCCTGTACCTGTAGCATATGACACCTAGTTATTTGAGAAACAAAATATTCAGCCATCTGCAGTCTTCTGGAATTGCTTCTATCTTCACAAAATTCATTTGTAATTCATGCTATATACTAAATGCATGCTAAAGAAGTTTGATGGTGCAGAGGATAGATTGCCATGCCTGGAGTCAGGAAGATTCATCCTCCTGAATTCAAATCTGGCCTCAAACACTTACTAGCTGTATGACACTGGGAAAATCACTTTACTCTGTTTACCTCAATTTCCTCATCTGTAAAATGAGCTTGAGAATGAAATGGCAAACCACTCCAATATCTTTGCAGGAAAACCCCAAATGGGGTCCCAAAAAGTCAGACACGACTTAAAAATAGGTATGTATAGCCTCCCTCGATTGCTTGTTTAATCAGAACAGAGTGAATCTTTAAAACTGGTGAGATGGAAAAGGTAGAGCTCTTTTTCTGCCTCACATTCTTACCTCTATGTTCTTTCCTACACGTTTTTTCACAAAGGGTGAAGATTACAATGAAAGTGCCATGAATTGAACCAATGAGAGGTGAAGGACTTCCTTCTCCTGGTTTCCCTTTCTTTTACACAAGATTGGAGAAATGGGCCTAGGGATATTTGGTTCTGTTCTGTTTATCTTTCTTAGTTTTAGGTGCCAGTGGTGATTGGTATCTGATGGGATAGATAGTCCCCGCTTTGGTGACCTTGGACCCAGGATTCCAAGCACAGTGGGGCAACCTGCAAGCCAGAATGGCAAGGGATCCTGGAAAGGCCAGAGCACTTTTGACTCAAGTCCAAGGTGCAGGGAGTGGTAGCTGATTTGAACCTGGGACTGTTTGCTCTACAGGAGGTGAGCTAAGCTATTAACCTAATTCCCTTTCCCTCCTGAGAGATTGATGTGGTACAAAAAGAGAGGATGATTATTGATTATGCATTCTATTTGTTACAGAGTATGTTTATATATTTATGATTATAACTAAATGTTGCTTTGTGAAATTTGGTCTAACTATTAGTGGCAAAATGCAGATGGGAGAAAGGGGACCTAGTCCTACACTTGGGGCAACACTATTGATGAGATCAGGAGCCATTTGCTGAGAACCTCACCCTTAAGGGTGCTGAGAACCCTAGGAGAGGGATAAAATGTAACACTTCCAGTCTCTAGGCACTGGGGGCCATAGTGAGCATTATTATACTTATTGTGCCACTTAAGGCATCATTGTAACACTGGTCAAATTCCTTGATAATCTAATGCCTTACTATGTTTCCAGCATGATCAAGTACAATGCCCCTCCATGTGCACACTTTGGAACATATAACTATTTTCCATGCTCACACTTGTCCACTTCCATTAATTTTCTCATCCTGTTCATATGCTTGGAATTTACTGTCTGCCTGTGGAATTATTTGTTGCTATTTAAAGCCTAACTCAACTAAAATGCCACACCCTTTATGAATTTTTTTCCTGTGTAAGACAAGGGGTCAACTGCTTTGATCAACCTATCATTACATGTCTTAACAAAATATTACATTCTGATATCTTTAAGGGGTAAGAACATATCTAGGGGTTCCAATCAATCAATTGGAGATATTAACAAGGTCCTTGATAGTGCCAATGAACCAACCAATCAAAGCCATTCCAACTAGTTGCAACAGGAAGTACGTTGGCATTGATTGAAGAAACTCCATTGGCCTTAATGGGTTTTGTATAAAATTGCAGGATAATTCAGATTCCAATATTCAGGAGAAAACAATTCCAGCCAAACTCCTGAAATCTCTTGGAAGGTAAGGGGCAGAGCTTCTGTCTCCTCCCACCCACATTACCAGACTAGTGAAAGACCCTGTAAACTTAAGAGGTCTAAAAATTTGGACTTCTCATCAGCATCCTACCAGTGTCCCCAGGACAGCAGTGTATCGCTGACTGCATTGGGAATTGAAGACAAACTCAACACACTAGGGAGGGTAGGTTAAATACTGCAAGGATTCCAGCAGAAAGCTACACATACACAAGGGGAATATTATGATGGCCCTATGAAAGAGAGAATAGAACTTGCAGTATCCAGGAATTGAGAGGTACAACTTTACAATATGCGTTCCCTACATTTGAATCCAATTTCAACTGGAATGCAGGATGTTGTATTATGTACTGGTGAGACAATATGACACAGATTTTTTTTTTTTTGGTGGGAGGAAGAGGAGTGTGTTGTACTAGTTGTTCTTACAACAATACCTTAGGAAATACTCATTTCTAGAAGCTAATTAAGTCTGACTAATTAATATCAATTGACAGTCAGTGCACACTGGTGGGGCTTATGATCATAATACCAGAAAAACCACCCCTAATGCCTCTGGGACACCCCTAGACGTATGAAAGATGATGTAGCATCTAACTTCTGGGAACCCAACCTGTAGGGGGTAGGAGAATATAGGACATGTGCTACAATTGGATTCACTAGTTAATAACTTCTTTCCTCTCATCCTTCCTTTTATAAAATTCTTTTCCTTCTCTTATACAATTATTGTGTATTACTTAGTACTATAGTTTGGGGTATGTATATCACACCATCCATGAAACTATAAGCTCCATTAGAGCAAGGACCAACAAAACCTAGTAGTTCTTTATTAAATATTTGTTGAACTGAATTGTACTCTCTCTTTAAAATAACAGTGACAAATAGTAAAATACGGTGTGAAAATAGCTGACTTTAAAGTCAGTTAGAAATGGATTCAAATTGCTTCTTTGACATTTAATGGTTGTATGATGTTGAGTAAGCCATTATAGTTTCTCCATGCTTTTTTTTTCAAAGATTGTAAGTATCCATCTCTATGGAAAGACAGAGAGCACTTGACACTAACGAAATCATAGGGCTACTCCTCCCTTCCAAAAAATTAAAATAACACATCAGGGAATCCTTCTGTAAACAAACAAACACCCTTTTCAGTGGGACTAATTAGGGGGTGATAGCTTCATTTTTCTGTTTTGAAATCTGGAATAATGTATGAGGGATTTCTTAAAGTTGGGAGCATCTGTACACATGTTTCTACAAGAACACTGAGTTCAGAGTCAAAGATATTTCAGGCCTGTAATGTTTAATGTCAATTGAATCTAACTGTGACATTCACACACCATCTCATTCTAAATTAAGGACAAGGTAAACAAGGCTTGGGCTGTGTCTAAAAACAAGAACTCTCAGTTCTAGTTAGAAAAAATTGCTCCCAGTTCCCCTTATCTGCCAAAGTCAGTATTACTGTGCTTTTGCTCATGCTATTAGCCCAACCTGAAATTTCATCACTGCACTGTACCCATTGAAGTTTTAGTTTTCTTCAAGGTTCAGCTCAAAGGTCACTTTGTAAGCCCTCCTCCCCCAATTATTGTATCAAACTTGTATCTATTTTGTAAATAGATGATAGATAAATAGAGAGATAGAGGAAGGTTCAGCTCAAAGGTCACTTTGTAAGCCCTCCTCCCCCAATTATTGTATCAAACTTGTATCTATTTTGTAAATAGATGATAGATAAACAGAGAGATAGAGGAAGGTTCAGCTCAAAGGTCACCTTATAAGCCTCCCCCCAAATTACTGGATCTAACTTGTATCTATTTTTGTAATGAGATGATAGAGAGAAATCATGGACATTATATAGATGATAGAGATATAATAGAGATATGACAAATGATATAGATGTATGTATAGCTACATACATACACACAGCTATCTCTATCATTTATCGTAGTTATCATCTACATCTATCTCTCTCTATGTATGCATATGTATATGTTTTCTATCCTGGCTAAAATGAAAGTTCTTTCAAAGTACATATTTCCCTGTTGTCCTGATATCTTCAGTGTCTAGCACATAGCAGGCACAGAATAATTAAGTGTGAAATTGCTTAATTCTACCCAATCTCAAACATCCAAGTCAAGCTCCATCTCCTTCATAAAGTTTCCTTATCACAATGGCTTCCACTGATTTATCCCTTCTCTGAACACTTTATACTTTCCCCCACAAAAGTTAAGGATCTGATTGTATACTGTCTTTTAGTATTCTCTATTGTTGTGAGTTGTGTCTTCCAACTAACTTAAAAACTCCTCAAGGACATGGGACAGATCTTAGGCCTCTTTTTTTTTCTCCTTCCCTGCTTCAGTTTCTACCAGCCAACTGCTGGGCAAAACAGAGAAGTGCTCAATAAATACTTGTAAATTTTTTATTGATTGATTATCAATGAGGAAAAGATAAGCAGCATACACAAAGATTAAATCTCACAAAGCATGACCTATAATGAAGATTGATTTCTGCAAGAATGTCATAAATGCTGTGATTTTATCTGTGTTTTTTAAATTTTAATTTAATATAACAAAACTTCTAAAAAAACGAACTTTTCCCTTGACTGTAGCATGGTTCTTGCCAATAAGCCCATCCTTGAATGAGATAACAAATTATGCTACTGCTGAAAAGCACTTTGCAAATAAATATCTCATTGATTCTTACAAAAGTACTGCAAGCAGGTCTACTCGTGATGAAAATTAGGAAGTATTCTATTTGTCATCAGCATCCTTCCGCTACTTTTCTAAGATGCCTCCCACCTTTTGGTGTTTTCCCCTGCTTTTTGAACCATTTTGCTTTTCAGCTCTGTGTATATAGCTGTTACTTTTCCTTCCATCCCCTATTATTGCTAATGGTAAACAAGTGAAATAGCAAAGCTGACTGAGATTTCCAAAGTTGTTTTTTCTCCTTGAAATTGATAAATTCCCCACTGGAAGTTTTTAATGGAATCCCATTGAATCTGATATCAATATTAAAGGTAGAGTACTTCCCCTCTCTACCCCCTCCACCCATGTCTATCTCTCATATTTAGACTTCTTCCTTCCCCTATTCCTTTCTTTCTTCCCACTCTTTCTCAATGACCATAATATGGATGTTGGAACCCAGAGTCTCCTCTACATTACAACAAAAGTGCCAAAGTAGGGCATAAGTGGAGGTATGAACAAAGAAAATCTCCCCATGTTACTCTAAGTGATCACATTCTTCACGTCAATCAGGAGAGAAAAGGGAGGGGGAAAAGAAATCAAGGACATATCATATTTAGCACAATGTTTTAAGTATTGAACCTGAAAATGACAAAGCTTCTGCAGAAAGATGAAAAAAAGACTGGGCACAGTTTGAGCAGAATTACAGGATGTTACAGCTTGAAGGGAGGTCATATAGCTCAATCCCCTCATTGAACATATATTTGATTTTCTAGATATCATCAAAAGTGAGTCAGACTCAGAGAATATTGAAGTTGAAAGAAACCTGAATCCAACTTCCTTAATTTATAGGGGAAAAATCTGAAGGCCAAGGTGGAGAAATGGCACCTACGATAACAGAGCAAGCAAGCTATCGAGTATGTGTTTTGTCTCTCAGAAAAAAATCCATCCCAAAGAAGTCATACTATAGGGATCTCCTAATACTCATATTAGTCATGTGGTTTTTTTCCCCCTTTCCCCTTTAATTGCCTTGGCTAGCACTTCTTAGCTTTAGTCCCTGGGCTTTAACTGGCCCCATCCTTCTGCTCCAGAGTCAGGATCTCCTATGTTTTACTCTTGAGGAGCAAGATACTAGTTTTCTTTTGTTAGGCTACTAGATGAGCCTAGCAAAAACCACATGGAAAGTTAAGGAATAATCAAAGAAGAAAGGTTGTCAATTAATTCAACAACATTGTCCACTAAATGTAGGGCAAGGAGAAGAGGACAAAAGAGTCATAAGGGGAGAGGAAGAAAACTGTGAAAGGACTTAGGGAAAACAAAGGTGTATATTACAAGAGGGTGAATTGGGATGCCACGCTCAATTGTATGAGTGACACTAGCCACATGTTGCTTATCTGGGACCTAGCAGTCAGGCTGGGGATGCCCATTTTCTGGGATAGGTTTGGTTATCCGGTGGGGTGATTTCACACAGCCTCCCAATTACTTTCTTTGTGACCCTTTATTCCCCCTTGATGATATTCTTACAGGCTTTCAGAAGATGCTTATTTAGGGCCAAAAGGGTCTGGAAGGATCCTGTATGAGGAAAACTGGTCCGGCAACAGGGTCAGAATTATGGACGGACGAATTTCCCAAGTCAGGGCTTGGTTATCTCAGATCCAGACCCCGGACACTGCTTGAGACTCGAAAGGGCAGGCTGCTGCTCTAAGGTCATCAATGAGTCCAAACTGGCTGGAGAAAGACGTTAGGGAGTGTTACTTTACAAACCTGTGAAGGACGCTGGGACCACGAGAAGCAGTAACCTGCTCTGTCTCAGTCTTTGTGGCAAACAGCACAGGCAGTCCAAGCGCGCTGCCGCTGCTGCCAATGCCAATGCCAATCCCAATTCCACTGCCTGTGGTGCCTTTTAGGTAAGAGAAGCTCTAGTTGCTAAGGATAGCCAGCAGTGCCCATTTCTTCTAAAGGTTCAGCCCTCCCGCTGAACAGCGGGCATGCAAACAAAATCCCAAGAGGCTAAGGTGCACCTTTATGAAGAGTTTGGGGAGAGCAAAAGGGTGGGAGTCCAGTCGGAGCTGGAGAAGGGAGTGGAATGAAGGAAGACGTATGGTGTAGCACTGAAACCACCATTAACAAACGCAAACTCTCATCTTCCCTGGCTAAATGGCGACGCTCATCAGAGTGTTCCTGAGGGGTTAATGAAAGCATTAGGGAGCTAAGGAAGAGAAGGAGGGGGCAGAGGCTGAAACCTTCTTGGTGGTCAGGGAAGAGGAGGAGGAGGAAGAGACAGTGCTGGTGTGGCTGGCGCAGTGGTAGCCACCGCACGCTCAGCTCAGCGCAGCACAGCACAGCGCAGCTCTGCACAGCACAGCTCAGTGCAGCTCCTCCAGCAGTAGCTGAGATGTTGCAGCCGGCGTCAGTATTCGGCTCACATCTCCTTGCCTCCAGCCGCCTGGCTGCACGCAGCAGCCTCCAGTTCTTCAAGCACTACGCAGGGGGCTGCTTTTTCCTCTCCCCCTCGCTTAGAACTCAGGGGCTCTTCTTTGAGCATCACCTCATACGCCCACAGTAGCAGGGGCACAGAACTCCCCAACCTCTTGGCCCCCGCCCTAGTCCTTTCCCTTCTCTCCTTGTCCTTTCCCCTCTCCCCTATCCTCGCCACCTCCCCCCACCCCAGCCCCGCCTTCCCCTAGCATCGCCACCCCACCCCAGCCGCGCGCACAAAACACACCAGCAGCCCAGGCAAATTGGAACTGTGGTCGGCTGAGGAGCAGCTTTGCTGTGCTGCAGCCTCGAGTGCCGGGGACTGACTCCTAGGCTTGAGGAGAAGGAGAAGGAGGAGGTGGGGGTGGAGGAGGAGCGAGGAGCGTAGAGAGGAGAAGGGAGGGGGAGCTAGGGAGAGGGGGAGGAAATAAATAAATAAAACAATAACCTCCGCGCCAATAAGAGCGAGAGAGAGAGAAAGCGAAGGACAGAGAGAGACACCGGCTCCTGTTCGCTCGGCTGGGAGAGGTGCTCCTTTGGCGCGCGGCGCGCGTGTGTGTGGGTGTGTGTGCGTGTGTGTATGTATGCATGTGTGTGCGTGCGTGTGTGTATTCTCCCCGACTGAAACTGTAAAGTTCACACCAGACGGGTTGCTCTCTCCGGTTGCCGGGGCTGCGGCTAAGGCCGCCTCAACTTCACTTGCCCAAGTGACTGTGTGCCTTGCCCGGCGACTCCCGTGCTGATCCTGCTGCAGCGGCGGCGGCTGCTGCTGCTGCCCGCCCCTCCGGCCGGCAGCGGCAGCGGCGGCGTACACGGCCGCCTCCTCCTCCCAGCACACCTTAGAGCGCCAGGGAGGCTGATTTGCAAGGGGGCTCCCTTGCCAACCCCACCACTTGCACCTGCACCTGACGACCACCTTCCAGCCACTTCCCCCCGGGCGGTGCCTGGCGACGGCCGAAAGGTACGTAACACTTTTAAAAATTATGCCTATTTTTGCATGACTCCTACTACGCAGTGTGTTTTGGGGGCTGCCGGGCTTCTTTCCCCTCCAGGAGCGGTCATCGTTTATCAAACTTTGCCTCCATCCACCTCCCTCCTCCGCCAGGGGCAGCCACCTTCCCCGGGTAACCTGGGGCACCATTTGTGGATGGGAGAAGGGGAGGTGGGGTGGGCAGGATGGGCCAGAGACTCGGTACATCCCATCCCTGCCAAGGAGGCTCCTCTCTCTAACTCGGCCGTCTGCTGTGTTTGGGGTGCCCTTCATTAGACTAGCCTCCCCACCGCCTCCGAGATTCCAGGTGTATGTAGTTAACGGTGCTTGGTGGTACTCCTACACCCAGAGGCGTGTAAGTTTCAGTGAAGCCCAGGGATAGCTTAAAGAAGGTGAAGTTTGATTGCCGCCACTCGACTCCCAGAGAGGAGTAACCCTTTCTTTACAGCAGCCCCATTTTGGAGGCGCGGGCGGCGGCGGCAGCCTCAGCATCAGAGCGGTGACCGGTGGCAGCACGTTGTCCCGTCTGTGACAGCAGATGCAGAAGGGAGGAAAGTGCATCAGCCTTGCTGCCTGAACGTGACTCCCGTGCAGCCTGCACTGAGGACCCGAGGACTGAGGGCTACTTGATCTTTTGGTAATTCTTGGATGGGGAAAATCTGATGTTGGTTTAAGAAATTTCTCTGTTTTGCTTTCAGAGTCTAAACAGTCCTTTGAAACTTTTGTCCTTAGAATTCTGGTGTTTTTTTTTTTTTTCTTTTAAAGGCAAGACCTGAAACACAGCCGTAAGAGAAATAAAACTAAAAACTAACCCAAATAAATTACTATTGTTCTCGAAATCGGCATCGTTTAGGGGTATTTTGTAAACCTAAGATGTGTCCGCCTACCTTTGTAGTTTGCCTTGTCTGTAACATATTATTAACTGTGAAACATTCTGTTCTTGAATTGGGTATTTTTGTGAATATTTTGGGTGTTGTTTATTTGTATATGGGAAAGTAGCATCTTTTAAAAAAAATCTTCTTGACTTTTGCAGCAACATGGTTAAGGCTTGAGATTGTTGAAGCCACCTGCTGAATTAGTTCATGTTACTTTTTAGGGGTTATGAGTGCTGGAAATGTAGGGACATCCAGCAGATGGAGCAGTGGAAAACTATTAGAACTCGGCATAGAATGATTTATCCCTGTTTAATCACAGTGAGAACAATATATATAAATATATATATGTATACACAGAGACATATACGTACATATCACATGTCAGAAAGTTATTTGTTTCTTATATATGAAATTGCAAATGCAGTTTGTAACTGCAATATAGTATTTTGACTCGGCTATGCATATATATAACATACAATGACACCTGTATATAAACTATACATATACTCACAATCTGTATTCTGTCATATCTTCTTTACTATATTTCTATTTATCTTTACTTCATTCTCCATCTAGAACACCAGCATCTATTCTACAATTAGAATTTTGAAAGTAGTTCACCTTATATCTGAAAATAATTCCTGTTGCTTAGATGAATGTAACTTAATTTTGGTTGTGCTTTTGTAAGAATATATAGAATCTGAATTACTAATCCTGAAAAGAAATAATTACCTAATTGCACACTGTTTGGCAACTTAGGTGCAACAGATTTTGTACTTCCCTCTTTGAAACAACATACTTTGGGTCTTTAAAACAATTTGCTGTGTTACAGTTGGAATAAAAACTGAGAAGTTGATACAAGCTTTTCAATAATTGTTTTATTGTAGGTCCTTATTCCTAGAATTACAGCAATTATGTAACTTGTGTGGCAACAGCAAAGCACGGCAGTCATAAGTTCAGGTACATAGACAAAAGATACTGAAAACATTCTTTTTTTCCCCTCTTTCTTTACCAATATGAGAGTTAAGGTAACAATAATTTCTTGAATATATGCAGTACAGTTCACTTAGCAACTTGAAACAATTCATATACTTTCTCTCATCTTCACAAAATGCTCTTCAGGTTGGCAGAGGCAGATAGTATTGTACCCATTCTAGAGATGAAGGTGCTGAGGCTTAATGTGGTTTATAAATGTACAACTGGTCAATGGGAGAGCAGGTAGTAGACATGAAACTTCTAGTTACTGTATTTTTCAATAGGTAAGAAACTGGCATGGAAGTCATGTTCATACCTATTCAGAGCAGGGTAAAAATCCAACATAAAAACTTCATTGTTCATTACCAATATATTTAGTACAATTTGGTTTCCAATTAGAACAATATTTGACCTAGGAAAATTAAAGTATAAACTATGAATTCTTTATACTAGAATCCAAATGTTTAGTAACTAAGTGTATTTTAAATTACCAGTGATTTTCTTTTAAATTGGAGAAATAAGGTACCCATGCATTTACAATATAATCATGTTCATATAGCAGTTGTTTAAAAGTTAGTTAATTTGCTTCTACTTATTTCAAGGAAAGTTTTAGAGATTCTTTTGAGATTCCCCCCCAAAAAAGAAGAATCAAACCTCTTTTTAGCTTAGCTTAGATCTTGCAGCCTGAAAGGAGGTGAACTAGATTACTTTTAATAACTCCTCTAGACGCAATATTCAATCCTCTACTCCCGAAAGTTGAATTGCTGTGAATAATGCAAAAAGTTTCATATAATCCTAAAATGACTCAAAAGTAGAAAGTCCAAATATATTTCTCGATTTCTATATTCTTATCACACATTGCCTGATTTAGGAAGATTTTAGATATTAATTATAATTTAAAAATCAACTTGTAACTCTGAAATTAAATATAACTATTAAAAGTAGTTAAAAAGTTTGGTACATGACACAATAAAAAGAATATGATAATAAACTATACAACTTTGCTCATGCTCTTGTGCTATTTCATGTAAAAGACAATTAAGCATGTATATGTTTTCTTTGTAAAAGAAACTACTCAATGAAATGTTGTAAACTGAAAGAATATGAAGTGATAACTACGTAAAATAGACTTTCTAAAACATTATGGATCTCTTTTTTTTTTCTATCAGCTTTTGTGTCTATCTTCTTGTACTGAATTTCTTCCCTAAAGCTTACTTTAAATGCAGTGTCATATCCAATGAATCTAAGGTAGATCTAGGATTGTAAGGAATTCAGAGGACATATTTCCAGAAGGGACCGTTGGTAATGATGGTTAGTAGAGAAGGTATGTATTGATGATCTGCTTGTGAGAATCATATTCTCTCTCTAGGAAACCATCAGCGTTTACTCTTAGAGAAAATGACCTGATTAGAAATGATTTCTCTAATGCAATCTGTTTGACAGAGTTTGCATTAATGTGAACCATGGTAATAACAATGAAAGATTAGGGACAACCAAATTATGAGTTTGATTAGTGTTCTCTTTAAATTCCCCTTTCAGTATTATTCTGACATTCAATCTCCCTCCCTCTGGGCTTTATTATATACTACTAGATACCTGTGTTCTGTTCTTTTACAATTGACATCATAGTTGTTGGATTTAGATCTAAATATCTCTCAAATGAATGAAAAAAGATTTAAATGTGTAAAAAGACCAGGGGAAGAAAACTAGAGTAACTTTTTTTTCTCTGTCTTTTACTTCGAGTCTTGAATATGTTCAGGTTTTTATTAAAAAGTTAAAATCATTTTTGAAGTATAAAGGAAGCTGATCTTCAAATTTCTATCTTGCCATTACATGCTCTTTCTGATATGCCAGGCAAAGTGATGTGGCAGAATATGACTTTTACCTATGGTTTATACAAATAGTTTTTTAAAATTAATTTGAAGATTGTTTGAATTTCTTAATTGGGGACAAGAAAATAAATATTTGTGTAAGGAATTAAATTTTGTTTGAAAGTAAGTCCCATTCTAGGCAGATTGTATGTATAGAATACTTTGAATAAACATATGATACAAGTTCATACTAAGGTAATGAAGTTTTCAACCCGTATTCAGTGGCCTAACATCAACATTTAACAGTCTGAACACCACCATATAATAATTATTATGTGATGGTGAAATATACTTCCAATTTTTCTCTAGTTCATTTTACATAAGTACACTCATCATTGAACTGTGCTGGTCATTTATATTAGCTTTTACTGAACTATTCCATTTTAACAAGAAATGTGCTATGAAAACTCTATTTATAGTATACCATTAGGTTTGCATCTCTAATATACTTTTTCCATGAAGCAATTTGGGAAAATATTTTTCTTAAAATCCAACAGCACTGATTTTCTATAATTATTTTAAAATAACTGGTTCCATTAAGTGATTTACCTTTTATTTCATTTTATTTGCATTTGCAGATCCATGTTGTATTTTTGGACTCATTTTTTCTTTGTTTTTTTTTTGTGAAAAGTTGATTTGAGAAGTTATTGCCACCATCAGATAATCAAGGATAAATCCCAAAGCAGCAGGGGGTGGAGCGGGGGACATAAGAATCTTCTGTGGTGTTAATTTAGAATTAGAACAGTTTAGTGAGATACATATAGCTTTCTCTTTCTACATCTGAAATAATTTTTAAATTTGTACAATACTTAAAAAATGTTCATTGAAAAAGGATATAAAATGAAATAGTACTTACATTAAATGAGTGGCAATTTTTATTTTTATTTTTGTTATTTTCAAAATATGGAGTTTGAAATTAGGTTTCAAATACAATAATGCTGTCTGGTTTTTTGATGTACTTTTGAGGAGTAGGAAGTAGTAATCTGAACCTGAAAGAAATCAATTCTAAGAATGAGCAAGGAGAATATGTCTTTCATGAATCTACATTTGCACAAATTTTATGCTTGCAAGTGATATGTATATTGTATATGTACATGTATAATGCTTTCACCACTTCATCTATGTACAATTTTTCCAAATTTATTTAGAAATTCAAGGGGTGTGGAAATGTCTTTGATCAACTTCTATTAAAAAAAAAAACACAAGCAAACAACAGAATTGTACTTCTAAATATAAGCCAATTCTATTGGTATTGACAAATTAGAAGACTGATAGTGTCTGGTGAATTTATATCCCTATTTTAGTTTGCCTAAATTGCAGTAGAAGTTGATAGTTTCATCTATGTCAGAATCTGTCTCATGTGCTATAGAATACTTAAATTTTTTCCAGCAAGAGGTATTATAGATTCAATCAGACATTGGTTGCAAGTATAAGCATGAACCAATTACTCTTTTGTTGAGTTCCTCTAGAGACTTTTTCTAATACTATCACGGTGTGTGTGTGTGTGTATATATATATGTATATATATATATATATATATATACACTTATATATGTATATTTATAGATCTATCTCTATGTACAAGTTTATCTGTATCAGTCTACCTATTTGTAAATAATTGTATTTTTATCTAAAACAATCAAGATCCAATCAGCTTGCCATAAGACTTAGTTTGCCATACTCAGTAGATGAAATCATAAATTTATAACTCTTAAAAAAAGTATTTGTATTGGTAAGGATGATTGAGTGGCACAGAGACTTCAAATTCCCTTATCTCTTCTTTTATCTGACCCCAAATCCTAGTCATGAAACTTTCTTTTGTGGGTTTTTGTTTTTTGTTTTTTGTTTTTGTTTTTTTGCTGTTGATTGGAAAGTAGGGTTGATTTTGATGTGCTTTTGTTTTTCAGGCATTTAGTAAGGTGATAGTGTTCATTATTATTAATTCATTAACTAATTGATTAAGATTTACTATAATATTTTCTACCTTGTAGTCAAATCAATGCATTCACAAAGTCATAATGAATTAGTAAAGATTCATTAGCATTTATTGTATCCTTTTAAAATGTGGAAAGTATTTTAATTATAGCTGTTATATTGCAAGTGGAACATGGATTAGCTCTCAACACTTATCCATTAAGAAATGTGAACAAGTTGTTGATGAATGTCAACTCCATTAATTAAAAGATCACATTTCTAGATATAAGCTGTGGGTGTACTTACACCCACTGAAAACAATCTGTACTTGAGTTTCTTAGAAACTTAGGACTCTTGAGCATGGTTTGTCAGGAATTTTAAATAGTTCAATGGTAATTAATATATACTATCAGTAAAATAATGTTGTAACAAGATAATATCCTGTTTAATATTAAAGAGTAAGCAAAAATGTTATTGGAAAATAAATGTGGTGAAGTCCATATGTTACCTTACATATCCCCATAATAGAAAAATTGAATTTTTGTTCTTGAAATATGTGCTTAATTGTTTATATTTTGATAAGGGTAAACACACAAGAAACATATTTGAAATAAAAAGTAGAATCTATCAATCAGTTATTTTATATACTAATTAAATAAAGCCCTATTGGATTATCATCAAAATGGCACACTTAAATTTTCCTAAAATTTTAGAATGCATTTAATACTAATCATTAAATGCATGGGGATGGCACACATTTCCTTTCTCTTGATTTAATTAAAAATCTTTTAAAAATTTTGTGACATTTTGATGTATTTGTTTAAAATTATTTTTATTTCATGATTAAGTTAAATATAAAATTCATGTGAGCTGTCATGAATTAATTCAAAATATGTGGGTAATAATTACTCTTCATATGATTTTATGCGTGTGCATATACACATGTGTGTATACACACAAATGCGTGTACGTTTACACACATTATGGAATTACTACTTCTATAGTATAGTATAAAAGATGGCATTAGTTTCTGTATACATACATATACATGTATATGAGAGAGAGAGAAAGAGAGAGACTAACCATTGAATTCTTTTGAGCTTCATTTTAGCTTAATAAACAGTTGGATATTTTAATGTAGTTTATTAACACATTTTCTAAAGGCACTTTATTTAAAGATTATTGTGTGTTATTCTGAGAGCTTCTAGTTAGCCAAAGGTTTCCTCTATTTTATGTCAATAGCTGAGGATCAGGCAACCAGTTAAAAGCTGATTAATTTGTTGATATTTATGGATTAATCATTTACCCATTATATTAATAATCTGTTTAAAATGTGTGTAGAAAACTAGCAATTTCAATGAAACAATATTCTAATTGGCAATAAGTCAGTGAAGCATATGGTACTATTTAAAAATTTAAGCTCTTAAAATAATTGAAAGTATTTAGTTTGACCAGAAAACGAAAACAATTATAAACAGTTTGCACATGCACATGAAATTACAGTGTAGTGAGACAAATTAATCTAAATAAAATAAAACTTAAAAACATTACCAAGTAGTATTTAATTTTAAAGCATTTCCCTAAGATAACAAGACAGTAAACCATTACATATGTAGTTTAAATAACATTTCCTTTAGCATTCAGAAATGATGCTATTGATTACATTGGGTTCTGTGCTAGAGCTACTTGCTACATTTGTTGGGTATGCACTTGAAGGGTTATAATGGTAGAGATCACCAAGGGACATTTTTTGTGCAAATCTGATCAACAGTCCACATTGGCCAAAATTTACAACTTGAACCAAAGAGCACATACGATGTGTATTTTTTAAAACTAAGGCAAGGCAATAATCTTCTTGAAATGTTTTGTTGGACCTTCGAATCTTAGTTTTAATTATGCATTATTTCGTTAAGTTTATTAGTACAATGAAATAATGGATTACTTCAATACTCTTGTATAACGGAAATATTTGTGACTTAAGAACTGGGTCTTAGTTCTGGCTTTGCTACTACCTTACTTGCTGACCGTGCATAAGTATCTAGGTTTCTCTTTCATTTTATGTAAAACATAAAGCTCTCTGCTATCCCTAATATGCTAGGGTTCTAAATGTAAGATCTTAAACCAGTGTCTTCATGTAAGAGCAAATGTGTATACAAAATGTTCCCAAAAGCCTCAGTGAAGTTTTAAAACTCAGAACTTCATTAAAATTTTCAGGATAAATGCCGAAACTTTCACATATTTCTGATTTTTTTTAATCAAAGTGTATGCTCCCAGACTCGTGACAATCAGAGACCCTCCACAATGACTTTTGATGTATAACTCTGACAATTGTCTTTTGCTAAATTTTTTGTAGGGCAGGTTTTTTTTTAACCCCTTTTCTCTCACAGACCCGTTTGGTAGTTTGGTGAAGTCAAATAAATAAAGTTTTTAAATGCATACATTTCATAGGGTTACAAAGAAAACAATAGTATTGAAATAGAGTTGTGAAGATATTTAAAAATACTGAATGTTTCCAAAGTCTTAGGGCCGTTTTAAGCTATTAAAGTTTAAAACTGCCCTAAGACTTTGGGGACAGCCTTTACAAGTTCACAAACCTCATTTTGGGAATCCTCGTCAAAAAAGGATCAGCTCACTATGTCGGAATCTTCCCTTTGATTATCAAAATAAATACAAAATAAGTGTATATAGGTATCAAATATTTTCTTTTACTTTTTTTTCTCTCCCTGAATTTAGAGCTCTTGGTGTATTTTTGGCTTTTGTTTTTGAAACCAAGCTTCCGTGTAACATACAGGCTGGAAGTGCAGTCGCTACTCATGGACCTGATCAAATTACTGAGCTTTGACCCACTTCGTTTCTGACCTGGGTTGGTCTGCCCCTTTTTTAGGCAACCTGGTGTCCTCCTGAAGCTGAGGCTTCACCATATTGGTGGTAGAGTTAGTGTGGACACTAGATCAACTTAGCCCTCTCCAACCCAGTAGCAGGGATTTAAAGGTGCGTGCCCCTACCCTTCTCCATAATGTGTTTTGGCAACATCAACTCTCTTCCAAATTTAAGGTTCTGTGATACTATTAGTCCAATGAAATATATTTCATTTGTTAGTATAGACTATTTTTTCAGCTAAAATCCTACTGAAAGCTTTTCAGTTTGCCATTCTTTCAATATTGTCTTAGTTCATAATTTCATACTTGACTGCATCTTTATTTGGCAGATACACACATGAAGAATGATGCATCAGTATGATTACTGATTTAGGCTGTTTCATTCGATTTTCATGCATGCATACGCACACTTATAAATTAATTTACAAAATTTTTATCCCAAGGCATTAAGGCTGGTTTCACATCCAGACTCTAATGTAGATCATTCAAAAACAGTGTAAATATATTCAATCCATTCCATTTGTCTCCATTGTTGTTTGAGAAGATGATAGCACAGATCCACTAAATCCCTAAATTGACAGTCATGTATTTGCTGAACAGTCTATCATCATTTCTTGTATTTTTTAGAGATTACTATTTTGCAGCAGTTCATTTCAGTTTTGTCCCCTTGTAGTGTCTCATGGTCAAAAGTCCTTCTCAGCATCCTTACTTGGTTTATTCAGTTATTAGACATCCCATCCCTTCGCTATGCTTAGATTAATTAAACTTTAATGATAGTTCTTTCTTTCTCCCAGCAGTTTCTTTCCCAAATATCACTGGCCCTGAGACCTAAGACAGTGAGTACATCTAGAAATTTAGTATTCATATTGCTACTTGTCACATTTGGTTCTTTTACTTGTATCATAAATATTTATTGTTTTAAATTACCACAAATTCCTGAAAATGACTTTTATAGTTCTTTGGTATCATTAGCATCACCTGGTTAGGTACATATTATATGTTTAATACATTTAATAAATGTGTTGAGTGCATAAATCACAATTGTCCTGTAGCTTGAAATATGGTATTATAGATGTCAATTTTTCTAAATTGTGTTTTTACTAAATTTGGAATAAGTAAAATTTTACCTTGTCACTCATAGGTCACAGATGAAAGAATGTTAATTAACCACTATTCATCCATTTATTGAGGGCAGCTATGTGGTGAAGTGGATAGAACCCTGGACTTGAAATTAGGAGTCATTATTAGCTGTGAGACCCTAGCAAGTCATTTGACCCTGTTTGCTTCAGTTTCTCTTCAGTAAAATGAATTGGAGAAGGAAATGGCGACAACTTTAGTCTCTTTGCCAGGAAAACACCAAATGAGGTCACAAAGAGTCACAAATTATGGAAATGACCCAACCACCAACAACAGCAACAACAAAAAATATCCATTCATTGTTGTTGCTGTTTTGTTTTTTTTTAATAAAACAATTGCAATTACTCTTTTGGTTCTCTTCATACGTTTCAAATCTCTTTTTGCTGGTCTTCTTTGTTGGTTCATTATTTATTGCTCATATCTTCAGCCTTGCTGTTCGGCAAGCTGTTGTCTGAATTCTTTTCTGTTCTCTTTTAGAGTTCTTAGCCACTTCTAAGGATGTATATCTGCATTGATGTTTCCAGGCCATTCTGTTGAACTTTCATCTTTCTTCTGAAATTCAGTCCTATATCACTAGTTGCCTGTTGGACTTATCCATACGGCCATCCCACCTCAAAAGCAACATATTCAAAAAAGCACTAAACATTTCCCCCCTGGAAGCCAATCCCTCATCCAGAATTTTCTTATTCCTGTCCAGACTACTAGAATCTTCCCTGTCATTTTGGTTTTTAACTCTAGATTCCAACTTGGTTTTTCCTCCTGTCTCTCCCCACCATAGTCAGTTAAGACGCTGAGTGCTATCAATCTACCTCCAGAACATCATTTGCATCTTTCCCCTTTTCTTTATTTTAGTTATCGTCCTAATTTATGTGATCATCATTTCTTACCTGTATTATTTTGAAAGACTAACAAATGGTATCTCTGCTACCCTGATTTCCCGTTTCCACTTCTCCAATCTATTCTTCTCATGTTTGACAAAATCTTATTGCCAAGTCAGGGGTCTGAAAATTTCTGTCTGTCTGTCTGTCTCTGTCTCCGTGTCTGTGTCTGTCTCTCTCTTTCTCTCTCTCTCTCTCTCTCTCACACACACACACACACACACACACACACACACACACACACACATATACATACATATCAAACTTTATTTACCTCTCCAAGGTTCTATTTTCTCTAGGAAAAAATAGAAAGTACTCACCCTGACATTCAACTCCATACAATCAGGTTAACACACTACCTTTGTAGCCTTATCTAATACTGCTTCCCTTAATTCATTCTACATTACAATAAAAATTTTACTACTGGCTATTGGCTGAACTTGGCATGGCATTTTTTCACACTCTTCCTTCCCCATCCCCAATGTATGGAATATACTCCTTCCTAATGACTGTGTTTTTTTTTTTAAAACCAATACCTTCTTTCCAAATGAATATTGTCACCTCTGAGATCCCATCATTTATTAGTTATTTTTCTTCTTCAGATCACTTTGTACTTACTTGTCTGTATACATTTTGTATTCCCTAAGTAGAATGTGAACTTAAAGAAGAAATGTTTGGTATTTTTTCTTTGCAAAACTAGTTTCTAGCATAAGGCTACACACATACTATGTGCTTAATAAAATTTGATTGTTGAATTCACTCAAATGAAAGTTTTGTGATATCAGTACTAATATGTTTAATACAAGCAGAAAACTCTCTGGTGACTTCTTGGGAACTTAGCTATAATAAAATCCCTGAAGGTCAATCAGCTTGACTTCATGATAGATATTGCACTATAAAACTATATGCAGAACAATGACTTACAACTAACTCTTCTCTCCTTTCTTATAAGGAATTTTTTGACACAGTGTTTTAAGCTTTCTGATGAAAATTCTAGCTGGAACCTGCACACAATTCTGATGCTTGTAAAAGAGACAATTTTCATCAGCACTTTGGCTGGTAGCCACCACCCTACTCTCTCCTTCTAAATTCTTGAGTGAGTGCCTCTATTCAAGATGGGATGAGCTGATATCTTTACATGGCCATCCCTTCACCAGAAGCAGAAAAAGAATACCATCCTTTCAACAAAAAGAGTCAATGTCTTTCACTCCCTAGATTTACATTTGGTAGAATTATAGAATCTCATAGTTGGAAGGGACCTCAGAAGAGATTTAGAACAACATCTCATGGATCACTAGGGCAGCTAAGTAATATAGTGGATGGAGTGTCAGGCTTGGAGTAAGGAAGACTCATATTCCCCTGTTCAAATCTGGCCTCAGATATTTACTAGCTGTGTGACTCTGGGCAGTCACTTAACTCTGGTTGCCTCAATTTCCTCATCTATAAAATGGGCTGGAAAAGGAAATGGCAAACTATTCCAGTATCTTTGTCAAGAAAAACCTAAATGGGCTCACAAGGAGTCAAACATTACTGAACAATAACAGCTCCTATATCACTAATAATCACCTAGTCTTCATGTAAAAACTTCAAAGGTAATCTATTGCCTCACAGGGTGGCTCATTCCACTTTGGGGTAGTTTGTCCCATTCCCTCAATTTCTAATACATACTTGTGGCAGGGTCATTGCATCAGATAATAGATTTGGAGATGAAAGGAGCTTTAGGAATTGGGCCATCTTTATTGCATATTACTCTCTACATACTCTATGTTCAAACATAACCGGATGCTTTATGTTTTCCAAACTCAACATTCTGTATCCTGTGTCCTTGCCAGATTGAGTACCACATCTGTAATGTACCATCTTCTCACCTCTGCCTCTTGGACTTCTTGGCTTCCTT
Organism: Vombatus ursinus; assembly: GCF_900497805.2. Taxonomy (NCBI): domain Eukaryota; kingdom Metazoa; phylum Chordata; class Mammalia; order Diprotodontia; family Vombatidae; genus Vombatus; species Vombatus ursinus. The sequence continues at coordinate 37,005,212 of NW_020954599.1, read as the reverse complement.
CAAGGTTCATCGCAGGGCCACCCTGTGGTAAATCTTTGCTAATAACCTTAATTGATAGTGTTTTCTTCCTCCTCAAATTATATTACTTTAACTTATTGGTAACTTTTATATTTTCCTAATAGAATACAAATGTTTTCAATAATGATGCAGATGACAATGATCATTGATATTTACATAGGAATTTGAGGTTTATAAAGTACTTTACAAATATTATCTCATTTTATCATCACAGTAAACCTGGGAGGTAGGTGCCCTATTTTACAGATAAGGAAATAGAAGCAGAAAGAATTTAAGTGACTTGGGCAAGGTCATACAACTAGTAAGTATCTGAGATAGAATTTGATTTTACTCTCTCCTCGTGAAAGAGAGGTGGATGAAAACTAGGAAAATATTATTTATACTGTCAAAGGTATATCCAATGTTTAATATCTATATCCAATATTTCTCTGATAATGTTATAAGAAAATATTGTTTTATCTAGTATCTAATGTATATCTACTATTGTTTTCTTCTTAATTGTTTTCCTCTATCACAAAATAGAGTCCAATCTGTAGGGGTTTTTGTAATGACTATGGTAAATAAGCAAGGTATCAATAAAATTTACTATTTATTTAAAGAAAAAAAATCCTTGAAGTCAAGGGCTGTTATGTTGTTTTCCCCCCAGTATCTATCAGAGTGCCTTTTTACATAGCATATGCTTAATGGATCTTTGTTGAATTGAATTAAATTTAGTCCAATTTCATTTTACTTGGAAAACTTAGTTATTAAACATTTATTATACCAGACACCTTGCTAAAGAACCAGGGATATAAAAAGAGGCAAAAGACAGTTCTTGCACTCAAGAAGCTCATAATCTAATGGAGGAGATAACAAGCAAACAAATATCAACAAACTGTATACAGCATAAATAGGAATTAAGAAAAAGGAAGCAATAGAATTAAAAGAGGTTGGCAAAGACTTCCTGTAGAAGATGGGGTTTTAGTTGGGAAGAAAAGGAAGCCAATAGGTAAAGAGAAGTAAAGAGAGAATTCTAGGCATGGAAGACAGCCAGAGAAGATGACTAGAGCTGAGAGATGGAGTCTCTCGATCATGGAGTAGCAAGAAGGTTAGTGTGATGAGGACAAAAAGTATATGGCAGGGAATAAGGTATGTGAAGACTAGAAAGATAAGAGGGGGCTAGGTTATGAAAGGCTTTAAATGCCAACAGCATTTTATATTTGCTCCTAGAGGCAATAGGGTTAGCCACTGGAGTTAATCGAGTTGGGGGAGGATGGAGAGTGCCATGTTTGGATAGGCTTTCTTGGAAAATCACTTTGCTGGCTGAATAGAAGATTGATTAGAGTGGGCAGAGACTTAAGGCAAGACAAGAGTGGTGGCAAGACAAAGAGAAGAGGGACATATTTGAGTTATGTTGCAAAGATGAAATTTACAGGCCTTGACAACAGATTGGATAGGGAGAGTGATAGATAGTGAGGAATTGAGTTGGAGATCAGCAGAGAGGTTGGGACAGGATAATTAAAATTGAGAATCATTAGCATAGAGGTGGTAATTAAATCTGTGAAAGGAGATTAGATTACTAAGTGAAATAGTATGGAAGGAGGAAAAAAAATGACCCATGAGAGAACCCTGTGAAACACCTATGGTTAGCAACCATAATCTGGATGAGGAGTGGTCAGATAAGTTGAACACCAGGAGAAAATGTTTCCTTGGAAACTTAGAAATAAGGGAGTATTGAACAAACGTGATCAACAATGTCAAAGACTGCAGAGAGTTCAAGGAAAATGAGGATTGAGAAAAAGCCATTGGATTTGCCAATTAAGAGATTGTTCACAACCTCTGAGAGAACAGTGAAATGATGAGGTCAGAAATTAGATTCTAAGAAGACAGCGAGTAGAAAGAAAGAAGAGGAACCTATCATAGATGGATTTTTCAAGGAGTTTAGCTACAAAGGGCAGAATATATATTTATATATGTAGGTATATGGAGGATCAAATGGCCACTTTTTCAGTATGGGACAGACATGAGCATGTCTGGAGATAGTAGGGAAGGAGCCCCTAGATAGAAAGAGATTGAAAATAAGAGATATAGTAGGGATGACAGAGGGAGCAATTTGTTGGAGGAGATGGAATTGAATGTGCAGGAAGAGGGGTTAGCCTTGGTAAGGAGTAAGATCGTTTCCTCATGTGAGATGGGATGAAAAAGTAGATAGTGAATGGCAAGAGGAACCCAACTAGTATGAGATCAGGAAACATGAAAAGAAGGATCTGACATAAAATGGCCTTTTTCTGTGAAATACAAAGCAAGATTCTCAGCTGAGAGAATAAGATGAGGGGAAACAATGGGAATTTGGAGATGAAAGGTTTGGAAGAGACATTGTGGAGAGTAGGATTGAGAGTTGATAATGAATGTAAAAAAAGATTTCCTAGCAACAGTGAGGGCCGATTGAAGTTGGGTAACACAAATATGTACTGAACTCAGAGTAGGTGCATGATTTTCTCCACCTTTGTTCAGCAGCACACATGAAAGAACTAAGGAAATAGATGGTGGGAGTGAAACAAGGCTAAGGCTTAGCAGTTTTCAGTCAGTATTATGATGAGGAGACCAGGGACTCAAGAGCAGAGAACAGTATACAGTTGAACTAGTTCTCTAAGGGTTCAAGTTGGAGAAGAAGAGAAATTGGCTGGTGTATGGAGTGATGACCTAAGAGAGAACTGACAGGCAGAAGGAATTGGAGGTCATAGTTTGGATGAATAGTGGGTTTGGTAAGGGAAGGCAGAGGAGAGGAAGTCAGAAAAAGGGATTTCAGAATTCTTAAAATGGATGTAGTACATTTTTGGGTGATGGCAAAATCAAGGGTATGATCATCCTCGTGTGTAGCTGATATTAGATGGTGGAGTAGTTCTTGAGAAGTGATTAGGTTTTGCAATTAAGTAGTTGTAGTGTTTGAGGGGGAGTTAACGTATGTGTTGAAATCCCCAATGAGGATTGGGCATGAGGTATGAGGGCAGGAGTTGGGAAAGAGATCCAGAGATTAAACTAGTTGAAGAAGGAAGGGGAGTTACCAGAAGTCTGTAGAAAACATCTATCAGGATTTTAATTGGGTAGTAGATAAGAATTGCATGAACTTCAAAGGAGGAGAGTGTACTGAGTAATAGAGGTGTGGGAAGAACCTAAAGTTGCAATGTGGAACAAAGACTTTCAACTCCATGGCCTCAACCAGTGATCGGAGAGGAATGAATGAAAATACATCCATAACTGAAAAGAGTAGTCATTAGAAGGAAGCCAGGTTTCAATAACTCAAACATGAAAGAGAAAGAAAAAAGATTTAGGGTGAAGGGAAATTTTTTTGTTTATGGAACAGGCATTCCAGAGGACACCATTGAAAGGGTGGGTCATGTTTGGTTGGAAATTTGGAGTGCAGTCATTAAGTGAGATGGGAATAAGGAATCAATTGGGGCAATAAGGAATGGGGTGATCACCCCCTACAGGACTTTAGAATCATTGAGATGTGTAGGGTGTGACCAGGTATGAGAATGTTCATCACTGAACCATTGAATCAGAAGAATGGAAGGAACCACTTCTCTTCTCAGAGGAGGCTGGACATGGAACTGAAAAAAAAATCAACATGAGACAGAAGGGCATATAGTCAGGTACTCAGATTAGAGGCCCTGTTTCACTACTTTCCAAAGGTCAAAAATCATGGACAAAATCATACATCGGGAGATGGAAGTCAAACATCAGGCCCACTTTTTTTTCTTCTTCTTCCTTCAAGGGATAATTGAAGCAGGAGATAGATGACTTGAGATCAAAGGGAAGGTTATTTCTTTTTGCAGAGATATCTTCCACGTAAGATGAGGCTAATAGCAGTAGGTGGTAGTTGTCTTGTGCTGGCACAGATGAAAGACAATCTGCTGCCCTCTAGGAAGATGTCCTCAGGGAACACAGGCAGCAGGAAATGGAAGATGCATGGCCAGAGGAAAATCTCCTGTGTGGGAAACTGAGGCCCAAAGAGATGAAATATGTTAACCAAGGTCACAGATCTAAAGGATCTAATCCTAGTTTACTGACTGTAAATGTCATATTCTATAGCAGTTATTTATTAACATGGGGAGATTTTATACACATATATGTATGTGTGTATGGGTATGTATATGTGTATATATAAACATGTGTATGTGTATATATATACACACATACACATATACAATATACACATCTATATGGGTGGGTGGGTATATTTATAATTGTATTTCAGCAGAATTGATTTCATTTATAATCCTAAGTATTTTGTACATTTGAAAACATTCTGAGAAAGGGTCCCTAGTTTTTACCACACTGCCAGAGGAGTTCATGACACACACACAAAATAAAGAACCCTCACTCTACGATGCTCATATATTTAGCAGGCCCCTTTTGAAAGACTGCAGACTCTTGTTAGGAGTTCCACATCTTAAGAGAGGACTGTAGTGTATTTGTCTCATCTAAAGAATAAACTTAGGGTAAAGTAAGAAACAAAGAAAGGAAATGAGCACACTTGCTAATTAGGTTCTGTAGGTTATTCTATTATTAAAGATAATTATCTTTTAGTTTACTTATGGCTCTCTGCCTTGATTATAAACATTAATAGCCTTAACAGATAAAACATTGATTAAGGCTGTAAGTAGTAACGGTTTAAAATAGTGTCCAAGAGCCTTACTAAGACAGTGCCTGACACACAGTAGTCCCTTTATAAGTGTTTGTTGAAAGAATTTCATTAAGGCAGACAAGGTCAATTCAGATTGAATTAATAAGTTAATAAAACTGATCAGACACATGAATAGTGTTCTTATTCATTAAAATTCTCATTTTTCTGAACAGTAGTCCCTTTTGTCTTTCATTAGACTAAACACATATACACATTGTTGCATATACACAATCTGTGTGCATACCTGTAGACTTACATTTATATTGTTGTTCAGTCCTTTCAATCTTGTCCGACTCCTCTTGGCCCCATTTGGGGTTTTCTTAGCAAAGATTCTAAAGTGGTTTGCCATTTTCTTCTCTAGCTCATTTTACAGATGAGGAAACTGAGACAAACAGGGTTAAGTGATGATTTAGGGCAACACATCTAGTGTCTGATGTGTATGTGTGTGTGTGTGTGTGTATGTATGCATATATGCATGTATGTATGTGTGTGTGTGTGTGTGTGTGTATATATATATGTGTATATATATATATTATTTGAAAATGATGTTTATCTCTGGCAGAACCAGAATTAGTACCCAGGTCTTCTAACTCCAAATGCAGCCCTTTTTATATTGTTCCATGTTCCTTCCCGTAATTGCTTTCTTGTTTATTTCATTTAATAGTATATTTTGACAACCTCTAAAATATGATGACACTTTTTTTTTGCTCTTGGATTAATGTTTAAGCTTTGGGCTACAGTCCTAGTACTCAAAATGCCCTTCCTACAATCACGCCCAACCCCTCTCTAGAAAGCATTGTATTTGAGGTCATTTAAATTTATACTGAAAGCTTTCCTGAAAATGTCTTTGAAGGGGTTGACTCATACATGAGGTAACTATAACTTTTTAAAAATAATCATCTTATTTAAGAAAAGAAACATAAGTGCAACTCAAGATTTTATTTTTCAAATAAGATCTATTTGAATGAATGTGCATGACCTCAACAGTTTCTTTCACAATTAAGGGAAATTGGTGATAGACTAGTATGTATCTTAATTGCTATAACTCAAACATTTCCTGTTTAAGTTTATTGATCCCTCATTGTGTTGGAAGCCACTCAGATTTCCATATGGATTAACATTATACTTCATGGCGCCCTTTAATAAATGTGGGTTTTTCCTTCATACTATCATATAAAATTAGAAGTAGAAGTAGCATCAATGACCTGTAATGCAACCTATAACCAAAAGAAATACCCATTAGCAAATATCTGACAAGTGGGAATCCAGCCTTCCTGGATGAGAAAACCACTATCTTTTAAGTCAGCTTCATTCCACTTAGGAAGGCCTTTTTTTCCTCCTGCCATTAACCTAGATTTGTCCCTTTGCAATATCCACCTATTGTTCCTGGTTCTACCCTATGAAGCCAGTAAGAACAAAGCTAATATCTTTTTTACAAGGCAGCTTTTCAAATATATGACAACTGTCCCAACCCTTCCAAATCTTCTCTTTATCAAACTCAATATATCCAGTTTCTTCAAATGACACAACATGAACTCAAGGCTCTCGCATCTTGTTCACACTTCTTTGGGTATTCCATCTTATCAACATCCTTCCTGAGTTACAATTATATATAATATAATTATATATTATGAGCTTCCTGAGCACATAAAACTGACTACAGTCCTACAGATATGGTCTGACCAGAGCAGAGAACAGTGAGGCTATGGCTTTGTTGTTCCTTCAAGTTCTTATAATTTGTTGCAACACTGATTTTGCTTTTATACCTACTGTTTATCCCATTGAAGAATCTAATTGAGCTAGCATTCCATTAAAACCCCCAAATTTTTCTTCAGAAATAATTGCTTACTAACTTTTACCATCTTGTAACTCTGACGTTGATTATTTGAACCAAAGTGGAAGACTTTATTTTTATTTTTCCTAATGAATTCCATCTTACTAACTTTTAAAAAGTCACAGATTGTAATCATCAGTGGTCTCAGAAGCATGAAGAAAATATTCAAATGCTTTTTTTTCCTGACCTTTTGAATATCACAAATTTCATCAGCTCCTATAGGTAATAATTTTTTTCACTCATCTACTATGAAGCTTTGGTGTGACACGAATTGAAGAAACCTGAAGGATATTTAGTTACCAGTATAATGCTGTAATGAAGTAGCCCTTAAATTCCTGGCTTGCATCATTCTCACATGGCATATAATTGTGTATTTTTATTTCTGATGAACTTTGAAAGAGAAGCTTGAACACAATTATGACATAAATTCATAGCATTTCATTGAGAACCTGATCTTGCCACTTCTCCAGTATTTCAGTATATCTGTGATCTTATCAATGTGGACAACCTTAAAATGGGGCAGATCACTGCTATTCATGGTTTCCCATGCACTCTAATTCCCTCATTTCTCCATATGACGTCTCTACAGGAGTTTCTACCTTGTGTCAAGAGACTTCCTTTCTGCATCCTAATAATATGTAGATAATATACTGTCCATGCATTTTCCGTACTGTTTAATAAATGCTCGGTTCACCCATTCTCATTATTGTGTGGGATTGTACACGTGCACACACACACACACACACACACACACACACACACACACACACACCCCTTTGGTGACATCTTTATACCATTTTTTTTTTGTTCTGTGTAGTATGTTGTCGTCTATTCCCACCATGGACCTTTTCATTGTTCTTTGAGTAATTTGTCATTTTGATTCTTCAGAGATAGTATTCAATAATTTATAGTTATTTAGTTTCATCAGTAGGATATTGGTGTTAAAAATGTGGGATTTTTGCAATACTAGGAAGCATCTGAACTCAGCTTAAATACAAAGGCCAATTTTGGTTTCAGAGGAGAGAAGAGGAAATACACTTAAGTTTGATGTCATTTAATAAATAGTCCCAATTAAATATTAAGGGCTGTGTTAGGTATTAGGGTCATAAAGTCAAAAATATGTCAATAACTTTCCTCAAGAAGTTTACATTCTCTTTTGTATTTTATGTGCCACTTCTCCGTTGAGAGATGGGATAGTACAGGTTCAGAGGTTGCATATGCTGTCAGATGTAGTCATATTGATTATTTTTGCTTAAATGTTGGCATATGGAATAAACAAAAAAGAAACAAAACTTTTAAAATATAAAGGTAAATTTGTGTTTGAAGGAGAAGAATTTGGTTATTGAATTTACTGCGTAGTTTACAAAATTTAATTCCAGTCCACTCTCTGAATCCTGTTCAATTCTGGGCCTAGCTCACTGTCTGTCTCCTGAATCTATCAAAGAAATACATACTGATAAACCAGCTCCAGGGTCTTCAGTATAACTTCATAGCCTAGATAATGGATCTTTCTCATCCATTTGATTTTTCAGGTGTAAATTGTGAGGCTAAATTTTTTTTAATTGGTGTGGATCTCATTTCGTAGTCTCTTCCGTGTTCTGGAGAACTTAACGTGAAGATGATTTCACTTGCATGCAGGAGAATTTGAAAGACCTTACCACTTCTACAGTATCTTTGGTCTATTTGGGCTCTGTTGGGACATCCTCTTTGGCAGAATCATGGCAAACACCTTGGTAAGCCTACATCTCTCCATTCTGGAGCTTGCTTGATATTAATAATCAGAGGATTAGTCACATAACAAAGTTTTCAAGTTGTTGAGTCTTTCAAAGGATCATTTATGGTCTTACATAAAGGGGAAACATTTTTTAGAGGAAAGATTTTAAGGCTATATTTTCCTCTGCCATGTCAAATGCTGTTTGTTATACTCTCCTGATCATCAACATAGTGAGATCTTGTAATCTCTAAATCTTTCAGTCATCCATGTCTATAATGAAGTGGTCTGCTATGGAATATTTGTTACAAAAGCCTACATGTTACCCCCATATAACAGAAGTTAAGGAGTCCTTTAAAATGTATGTAAATTATTCTTGTAAAGATTTCTTAGAGATTAAAAATAGGGATACAAATTAGTGATTCATGATTTCTTTTGATAACCTTTCCTTGGAGAATGATAATCTCCATGATTTATCCCACCTCATCCCACCCCCACCATATTTGGTGTCTCTTCTCTTTCAAATATCTAAAGAATTAATCTCCTAATACCTTTTTAAAAAAAAATCACATAATCTCTAGTTTAGATCTTCTTTGTGTAAGTTTGGTCTGATTCAACTTCCCCCAAGTCCATATATGCTTTATTTAGTTGCATTTCTACCTTTTTTGTGCATCCTATTGGGAACTTCAACTATAGAATTCAAATGTAGTGACCCTATTGTAAATCATGGAGAAAATAGCTTGTTACAGAACTCTTTCATTTTTTTTATATTCTTATTGTCCACATTCCTATTTCAAACTTAAATGCTGTTGGGATGATCTGAATTAATTGTGTAGAATGCTAAACATCCTGCACTTTCATTTTCATTCCCGTGTTATTGTTTCATGAGATAACACTTCTTATAACTGCCCTCTATGCACCTTAGTAAGAATTTAAATCTACACTTATATACTAAAGCACTTGCCTTTGGATGTTATAGTTTTCTACTTGATGAAGATACTTAGTATTTGCTGGCCAAAGGGGTTTTTTACTAAATTCTTTCATCCATTCTGTGGGAATCCATTTTACATCAATCTGTTAAACTGACATAGGATACACACACAGACACACACACAGACACAGACACACACAACACAACACAACACACCATGTAAATACATCTTCCTTTATCCATTTCTTACTTTTTCATATTATTTGCTTGAAAGTTTTTGACTGGACCTTAAAATTCCAATTCTAATTATTCTATTATGCTGTGATCTTTTATTCTTGTACTGCCAATGAGGAGAAATACCATTGTTGACAAAGATCTGGCTTTGGAATGAGGTAGGTCTAGTTTGAAAGCCTGGGTGGTCTAGGTCCAGTCTCTCAATCTTCCTATGCTCTAAACATTTCTTTAAGACTGTTAGTTACAAAGAAAATACTAAACAGTATTGACAAGGGGAGGTTCTTCATCCAGGAGCTCCGTAAACCAATGAAATCACAAGTCTAATCATTCATCTTTGCTTTCCAAAAAGTACTATTCCAATTTTGTATTGTAGTTTGAAGATGGCTTTTTATTTCTGGTAGCTGTGCCAGAAGAGTGCAAGTTTTGGAAGTCTGCCATATGGGAAAGTCTTCAAATGTAATCCTGGTGACAGACTATACTTATCAAGGACCAACCTAGCTAAGGGGAGAGAGTACCATCCCCATTAGAATAACCAAAGTTGATTGTTTCTTGAGCCATTGCAGCCCATTGCAAAAGCAAATGTAAAATATAGTTTGGTTCTGAGTGACTTCAGCCTTCCACCATTGTAGTTATAGCGGCAGAGTACTGAAATTGAGAATGGTGCTAGAAATCATACCATTTTTAGACAGTCTATAAACATTAACCTAATTGTTGGTGCTCTAAATGTGAAATACACGTCCAATGACCAAGAAGAGGGCAAGTACTGGAAGAACTGAATCATATCAATATTGACATTTATGGCATTTTTGTTGTAAATGAAACTAAAGTTTATAAGGAAGTTAAAGCTAAATGGAAGCATGACTTTAAAGTGTTTGGCTCTAAAAACAAAGAGAAATAATCAAGGCTGTAACTGCAGAGTTTTTTTCTTCCCATGGTAGTGTTTGTTATGGACTTCCATTGATTTCTTGAGTGATTCTGCAGGTAGAAATACCATCAGGGCCATTGGGAATTTAACTCATGATATCTAGATGTAGAAATAGCTATGTATTGTACCTTAGGTATTTTTTCAAAAAAATACTTTTTGAAACTCAAAATTTATTTCAAAAAGGCCTACTCAGAACTTTGCCTTGGCCTGAAATATTTTAGGTATAGTCTTAATCAACAATTGTATTTAATCCTTCTTCTAAAAATGTTATCTTTGTTGTTTAACCATCATCGATTTATCTTGATTGCTCCCCATGTGTGTTTTAATTTTTTTTATTAAAAGCTTAGCATCGGACATCAAAACAACTCTGTGTATTTTTAAGAGGAATAGATGCTCAGAAGTAAGCTGTATTAGAGGGTGTGATGTGAAAGGGATTGTCAGGAATGGGTAGCAAGAGATCTATAGAGGGATGACAGTAGTTGCCTAGAAAGAATACGTAGCTACAAATTGAAACATGAATAGTGCCTGGAAAATTGCCACATTAGAAAAATCAGTCCCACAAACCGATTTATGGTGGGTCCTGAAATCCTACAAATTGCAATTCCTTCATTTAGATTTTAGTATTTCCCCCATTTTAAAATACACTTAGGACAGGTAACAGGAAAAGCCTTTAAACCATTGTTTACCATAAAGGTTTTAGGGTAAGTTAGTTCTTATGAAGGGAAGATTAAAGAACAAAGCAGAGCAGATTTTGATAGGCATGGAAAATGGATGATTGACATCAAATGCACATTGTTTTAATAAATTCTGTGGAGACCTGGAAGAGAAAGGATAATTTGATAGACTTGTAAATTACCGCCATACTCCCTCCTTACTTCTTCCTGTTCAGTCATTTTTCAATCATGTCTGACTCTTCATGACCCCATTTGGGGTTTTGTCGGCAGAGATACTAGTTGTATGTCATTCCCTTCTTAGCTCATTTTACAGATGAGGAAACTGAGGCAAATAGTGACTTGGCTAAGGTCAAACAGCAAGTAAGTATCTGAGGCCAGATTTGAACTCAGGAAGATGAGTCTTCCTGGTCCCAGGCCTGGTACTCTATCCATTGTATCACTTAGCTGCCCTCTTCTTTCTCTTAGAATCTTTCTAGCTTTGAGATACAGCTCAGTCACTATCTTCTGCATGAAGTCTTACCTTGCATTTACTACTTTATGTATGTGTAGAGGAGGGGATGCACATTTGTGTCTGTGTGTGTGTGTGTGTGTGTGTGTAATGTGTATATATTTATTGACTTTACATTCTAAACAGATTGTAAATAATGATTACTTGATTCTTTGTACTTGGATCTCCTGAATTTAGGATGGTGCTTGCCACATATTGAATAATTTATACTTTTTGATCAGTCCATTGAATACTGATGGTAGTTAAACATACATAAGCAATTAGTCCTACTTTCTTAATATGAGCAAAATAGTGTAGCGTGCTGAATGAAGAATCAGGTAGAACTTGGTATAAATTCCGCTACTGACATTAGCTTTGTGTCCAGAGGCAAGTCCCTCAACCTCTATGAACCCATTTCTACATCTAATGAATGGAGATAATTGTAACTAGCTCCTCCCTAACAGGGTTATTATGAATAAATAAATTTACTTTACAAGGCTTCAAGTGCTGTAAAAAGTCAAATTTATTGTTACTGTGATATTGTTGCTAAAGTTTAAAAAAGCACTTGGCGTTATTTCAATTGAGTTTATATGGAAGGAAGATAGGATGGTGTGTTTCAAATCCTTGACAACACCCACAATCCATGGGAAATGATTTGAATGGCATCTTTTTGAAGAAACATTGTAGAGTGTTCAATAAACCTGAAAATGTAACATACTTAATAAAGAGTTCCCTATTTGTTAAAACTATTGGACAAAATGGAAAGCAGTCAAGTAGAAATTAGACTTAGACAAATATTTTATAGTACATCCCACAATAAATTCCAAAGGGATATATGACTTTCATATTAAAGATCATACCATAAAAATTATGAGAAGCAGATCATCTACCTTTAAAAACTATGGATATTGGATACATTCTTAACCAAAGAAAAAAGGGGTATAGAAACAGTAACAAGAGATGAAATATAAAATGTTAATTAAATAAAATTGAAAATCTTTTGCACAAATTAGTACATATAGGATGAGAAGATTAGGGAAGCCATTGATGGGAGAAACTTTCTACCAAACTCCAAGATAAAAATTAGGAACCTACAAGTAAAATAAATATATGACCAAAGATGTTCCCCAATATATGTGTGATCGAAGTAAATTAACAAATAGTTCTCGGTTAACAACTGCATGAAAAAAATGACCCAAATTACTAATAGTAAGAGAAATGCAAATCAAAGTAATCCCAAGGTTTTACCTTAAATTCAACAAATTGGCAAAAAATGACAAAAGATGGGGAATAATCATTGTTGTAGTGGTTTTAATGTCAATGTTTGGGTGAGTTATGGAAAAGATAGACATATCAGTGGACTTCTGTTGGAGCTGTGAACTGATACAATGTTTTGGAAAGCTCTTTGGAATTATGCAAATAATGTGACTAAAATACCTATACCCTTTGACACAGAGATTCCACTGCTAGGTATATTACTCAAGAACACTGAGAAAATGAAAGGCTCCTTATATACCAAATTTTATGGTACTCCATTTTTGTGGTAGGAAAGAATTGGGAATTAATGGGAAAGAATTGAATGGTCATTCATTTGGGAAATGGGTAAACATTGTGGTACAGGAATGTAATTGAATATTTTTTCTATATAGTAAAAAATGATGGACATGATACATGCAGAGAAGTAGGGACTTATATGATCTGATACAATGTAATGTAAGCAGAGCCAAAACAAAACAAAAAACTCATGGTTAAAACAAACAGCATGGTAAATGGAAAGAACAATAACCATAAAACAATCAAAGCTGAATCTTGGAAAATTAGAAAGAAAAAAACTTATCCCCAAAGAATAGTTATGAGCAAGTGTTTTCCCCCATTCTTTTTCATGGCTGTAGAATATTGTAAGTAATGTCAATTTTTTTTAATGTGTAGATTCATTTTGCTAAATTTATTTTTCTTTCCTTTTATTTATTTATTTTTATCTTTCTGTAATGGGAGAGCGCTCTGCGAAGGTGAGCAGGGAAGCTTATCGGCTGAAATATAAGAAATATAAAGCAAAAGCTATTCGTAACATTTTACAAAATAAGCTAACCATGAAAAAGATAATAAAAAATACACTAAAAATCATAGAATAATAAACCTGCAATGTATTATAGAGGTCAAAAAAGAAACTGAGGTCTATTTCAGGTCAAACCAGGCAGGTGTTATATCCGAGTACTAAAGGCCAGGAAAATGGTCTCTGTTATGAAAAGTTTCAAAGAGGGTAAAGTATATGAAGAAGGAATAATGTCATTATTTAATTCTGGCTATACAGATATCATTTCTATCCTAGTTAGTAACTTTCATACAGTGGTGGAAAGCAGAAGTTAAGATTAAAGACAATGCAACTGAGTAAAGAGTTGTTGGTCACTGGGTTGGCCAGAAATAAAGTTTGTATTGAAAACTTGACTGATAATACCCCAATTCTTTAGAATGTAAAATTTCAAGATTGTAATTTTAAGTTAAGCCATCTTTTCTTTGAGGCATACATTCTGAACTAATTTCCGTGACCTTTTTTTTTTTCCATGAGAAATTCAATATATAGTGCATATGGGCTCTCTAATATAATTTTCAAAGTTTTATTGAAAATGAGATTATCTTTGCCTAATTTGTAGATGAGATGTTATGTAAAGGTCAGTTTTAAAATCTTTTGTTACATGTTCTATTCATTTGAGGCTTTAATTAGGTATTTTATAATAAAATATATATTTCTATTTAAAAAGCTAAGTAATTCCTAATGGAGTTCAAGTACTTTTGGAAGATTTTTTTGTTTTGTTCTGCTTTCCTAGGGCTTTTAGTTTGTTTCTTTTTTGGTCTAGACCTATGATTTCATTGATATAGGACCTCCCTCTACCAACTTATACTTGCAATTTCTTTGTAATTTTTAGTCATACGATGTTGCTTGGCAGACAGTGAGTTAAGTACCTTGATTATCATCACACAATATCAACTCTCTTGTTTTGCATGATGTTCTTATAATTAGCTTCCTCATTTAAAAGGAAATCTTAACACAGATATTTATATTTTCCTTGAAACCTCTTTTTTCATTTTTAACTATGTCATATTAAATAAAAGCTACATAATAAGAAAAGAGATAATATTACTTATGAATTTCCACCTGAGTTAAGTTGTTGTTGGTTGACAAAATATGACCACCAAAATTCCTTTTTTTTTCTTGATCTATAGCATCCTACTGCAGGCATCTTTCTTCTCTTTCTTATTATATGTTTATGGAATTTAAACATAAACTAAGTCACTGGCTCTGGCAAGCTCTTGCACCAAGTGATTTTTACAAAATTGAAGACTTCTTACAGTTAATAATCACTTTATACCCAGGTGATATATCTTAACCCAGCAATTTAATTATTGTATTAAGGGACTTAATTCTCTTTAGCAGACACTTGCTTTGGTAGAATTTCTACAGTGGCATGACACACATATTTCATATATAATATATGTGTATATATGTATATGTATGTGTGTATGTGTGTGCGTGTATTATGAGAGGTGGAGCCAATGTCAGAGTAAAGTCAAGGACTCACCTGAGCTCTCCCACAGACCTCTCCAAATACCTTAAAATAATGGCACTAAACAAATTCTAGAGAGGCAGAGCCCACAAAAAAGACTGAGTGAAACAACACTTCGAATTTGGGGGTGAGAGAGAATGAAGAGGTTAGGTCACTAGGAGAATGGTGGTGTCCTTGTAATGGAAAATTAGTGTTTAGAAGGAAAAAATGAGTTTATTTTTGGACATGTTGAGTTTAATATATCTATGGAACATTCAGCTTAATATCTCCAATAGGCAGTTGGTGATGGAGACTGATGATCAGGGGAAAAGTTAGTATATTGATCTCAGTATCATTTGCTTTGGGGTGCTAATTGAGTCCATAGGAGCAAATGAGACCACAGCAGTGAAATAATATAGAAAGAAGAGAAAAGGCACTAGGATAAATCTCTGGGGGACACTTTAAGTTGGTGGGCACAGCCTGGATAAAGATTCAGTAAGGAGCCTGAGAAGCAGCATTCAGATGGGTAAGAAGAGAAGAGAAGGAGAAGAGTCTCATGGGAATCTGAAGATAAGAATATATGAGGATTAAAAGACAACTGACAATGTTAGAGATTGAAGAGAGGTCAAGAAAGAAAAAGGATTGAGAAAAGGCCATTAGATTTTCAAATTGAGAGATCACTGGTAAATTTGGGGTTGAAAACTTCAGTTGAATGATGAGGTTGGAAGTCAGACTACCTTGAGTTAAAATAATGAAAGTAAAGAAAATGGAGGCAGTGATTGTAGATGGCTTTGTCAAGGAGTTTAACCACAAAATATAGAAGAAATCTTGTATGCTGGCTATTGGGGATGAATGAAATAACGTTGTTGTGCTTTGTTTTGGTTGTTTGCTTGTTTTTAAGATGGAGAAGATGAGCACATGTTTGTAGGCAGTAGGGAAAAAGCCAGTAGACTGAGAGAGCTTGAAGCTTAGTGAGAGAGTGGGAGTGGTAAAGTAGAAATCTGCTGGAGAAGATAAGACGAAATGAGATCACTTGTATGTGTAGAATTTTGCCTTGGGAAAGAGAAGGGCTGCCTCTCTGTGTGAGATAAGGACAGAGGGGAAGAAGTCACCTGAGTGATGTGAGATGAAGAAGAGGGGCAAAGACAGAGCTCTTGGCAAATATCCTGAATTTTTTAAATTGAAATGTGAGGAGAGCTATCGCAGAAGTAGTTTCTTCACTCAGAGCTCCCTATGCTTATGAATAAATGAATGAAAAAAATAAACCCTTGTTAAAGGCTTACTATGTGTCAGGTACTGTGTTAAGTAAACATTGGAGATGACAATACAAACAAGTAATTTAATCCCTACTTTACTGAAGCTAACATTCCAATAGGAGAAGTCAGCACATATAGGGAAGTTGTGACCAGGGGAAAATGCGTTGTGTAAGAAAGTCAGGGGGAGTGGGAAGCATAGTGCAATTGATTGGCATGACCGTTCTAGCAATCATAGCATTGATTTGATTTCCAGGCCTAGACCTGCCTTATCCCCTCTCCCACATAAAAGGAGAGGGAGGGAGGGAGGGAGGGAAAGGGGGTGCCATTTCCTTCTCCAATTCATTTTACAGATGAAGAACTAAGGCAAACAGGATTAAGTGACTTACCCAGAATCACAGAGCTAGTAAATGTCTGAGGCCAGATTTGAACTCAGGAAGTCTTCCTGACTCAAGATCTGCCACTCTATCCACTGAGCCACCTAGTTGTCCCTGTTTGTATGGTGCTGTCCTTTAAAAGCTATGTATTATAGGGTGTTGGTTTTGATTTAGATTTTTTTTTTTGTTTTCATTTGGTTTGGTTTGGTTTGGTATGGTACTTCCCATATACCACAAGAAATTTATAAACATTTTGGTCATTAAAAAACTGAAATAATCTCCTGGAATGGCCCTGTGCATACAACAAAAAATTCTGCATTTCTAAAAATACTTTTATGCCGTGAACATTGCCTAATGTCATATCATTCCTTAGACTGCATGGCATTTTGAACACTCAAATATCTTTCTTTAGATATCTTATCCTTTTGAAATTGAATGACCTACAACTAACAACCCAATGAGCCAACTTTCGACTTTCTAATAAAAAGAAAAGTTTTTGAAGAAATTAGAGTGTTTTTATTACACTAGTTATCATAATTATGTCATATTTTTAGCAATACGAAATCCTTTGCATTCATGATGTAGATACCAGAAGTATTCTATAGTCAGATATTTTGTCTGTTTATTTTCTATGAAAACCAAAATATATCACTGTGTTCTTCAAAAGCCACAGAATTTTGACAAAAATTGGCTAATTTTTATTCAAAAATAAAACAGAATTACAATATTTCCTCATGAATTTATTTGGAACAATCTGCATATTCTTCTAGTATAATGCATTGATTTTGTTATATTTAAAACTTTCCAAGTATTTTGAAGGATTTTTTAGTTAGATAAATTAAGTAGCCATTTTTTTTAACCTGTGGAAAAAGGAAACGAAGATAATCTAAACCTCTCATTTCATCCAGTGTTATCTGTTATTCAATTGATAAATACATAATGGATGGTATTATGAGATTTTGTATCTAAAAACCTTCATCAAGTAGAAATCATTTTTTGGGTGATAGGATGTTGCCTTTTGCCTTCACTCAGTTTATTCTTTTTAAAATAACTGAAAAAAGATTGCCTCCTCCTCTCCCCACCAAATAGTGATAGATTTGGAGTTGGAGGACTTGTGTTGGACTCCCAGCTCTGGTATGACCTTGGGGAGAAGTCAGACAGACACAAAAGCATTCTGTTATTGAATTATCACATCTATAACATAAAGTTTTTTGGATTAAATGACCTCTAACTTTTCATTTAGCTATGATCATATGATTATCTAATTAGAATTCCATATTTTAATACCTATTTTATAACAGAAAGACTAAAGATGTATGTAGATTGAGTTTTGAATAAAATAAGCCAAAGTCTTTCCAAAAGCAAAATAGCATGTAGTATAAATCATTCAGAAGGTAAAAATCATCATCTGAATCATCATAACCTAATTCCATATGAGTTTATAAACAACCACTATGAATTGGGGGATTTTAAAATAGTTTTGTAAAACTCTACTAAAGATGATCCTTTACAAGAAAAAAATAATTTATTTGAAGTTATTTAAAAGGAATATGGGGATCTAGAATGCTAAATAAATCAAGAAAAACAATATATAAAGGCAATTGTTTTAGCAGGTGTATTTCCTTCTAAAGAAGCATACATCTTCTGACTCTTAGCTAAAAATGAAAAATAAAAACAAAACCTTATTACTTTGGGAAAGGAACAAATAAATAGCAGGTCTGTCTCATGACATAAATAATACTTCAGTGAACCTAAAAATGGTGCTAGAAGTCAGGTAATTGGTATTCTAGACCAAACTACTCTATGCACTACTTTGAGTCTATCTTGGAAGTGGTTTCAGACCATTAGAGTCACTCCCATGTAATGAGCATTTTTAACAAAGGTCTTCGTAAAAGATAATGCCTTAACACCATAAAGGAACTCTAACAGTGGGAATTTCTGGTCACTGAGAACTTTTTAATTAGTCATCAAATCATACTATGATAGGTCTTCAGCTACTTTCTAACCCTTCAGAACCTTAACAAATGAATTACCATATAAGTAAATAGATAATTGAAAAAGATTACATTTCTAGCCCTACTCACCATCAAAATACAGAGATTATTGGAAGATTATCTTTGCCTATAGAAACAATAAAGTGAAGATCTGTGATTTCCTCATATAGGGCCAAGCCATGTAACTGATGTTCATCAAGGTGAACAGTTAATTATCAATAAGGGGCATCTCTTGAAAATTAGAAGACTTTAGATAAAATATCTGGTAATATAAAGGCACAATTTTATTACTTCTTAGAAGCCTTTAATAACACTTCGTAGATGTAAACGTATATATTTGACCAACCTTTTTTTATGATTATAGAGATACTTTATAGGGATCCTGCTGTACCAATATTCAGCATGTTTTCCAGTCACAATTTTCATAATAGTGTTCCTATGAAGATTACCCCTAATGTTTTGTCATACTCTTAATAAATCAATTAATGACTTTAAGTGAATATGCCTGTATATTATATTGAAATAACAGCATTTTGGTCTCTTAGGACTTTTTAGCTTTTGGATTTCTAAAATCAAAGGCCTATTTATGTTTGATCAGAAAACATGGCAAGTCAAGGTATACGATAAACTTCCCACTTTACTAGGCCTTATTACAAGTTTGTGTGCAAAACCTTTTGATATTATGAAAATATATGAGATTTGCCAAGTGTCTTGTGAGTTTTCTCAAATGTGAAATTCTTTTGGCTACTCTCTATTTTCACCAGTGGCCATGATGTCTATATTTTCACTAATGTATCTCAAGTGAGAGCCTGGATGTCAAATTGTTGTAATTAAAGAGGAAAATCATTTATACATAAATTAGTTTCATTATTATTTCTACACATCAGGAAAAAGAGTTTTCCTTACTCCTTCTATTCTCCTCCCCTCCAACCTCTACTTTTTCATTTTTAAGATTTTAATTTCTTCTTTACTTTAAAACCTTTATGGTAAATTTAAGAGGATCAAAGTATAGTAGCAACAAAATAATTGAATGCTGACCAATCTACTTCTCTGCATTTGTGTAGTTAATATACAGAAAGCCAATTTAGAGATCAGAATTCTAATTTCCTTTTGCATTGCAAAGAGCATGAAGTCATTGAGTCAGATCTTTGCTTTAGAAGGTTGTTATGTCAAATAATATAGACAACTTTTAAGTGACCACTTAAAATTTAAGATATAATGCAAACAAAGATAATATGGGCAAGGAAATTTATACTTTCAGTAGATAGATTTTATCTGACAAAAATTAAGGAAGGCTCTGGCCCCATGTAACAAGTACATTTCTAGGAATTTAGAGTGAATTATAAGATAATAATTTCTATATACTGCAAATACTTCTCATTGTCTTAATCTTAGCTATGTTATTACTTGTCCATTGTCACTACTCAGATATCTAGCTCACAAATTCCTTTATCCATGAAGCATTGGAAATTTGGAATAGAATGTCAAGAAAAGAGATGTAAAACAATTGAATTTGTTTTTTATATTTTATCACATAAATGGAAATATTATTATTAGTTTTAGGTGGTCTCCCTCCCCTCCTCTTGGAAATATACTGTTGGGTAAAATGCTTTATTTCTTGGCACTCCATTAATTTATAATTATTTATTGTTAAAGTAGTCATTGATTAAAAAGACAAAGAACACGTAAAAATTAAAATTTACTTTTGAAATTGGGAAACATTGTGCTTTTGTTGAAGTAAACATAAAAAGACAACTGACACTAATTATGGGCAAAAAGAATTTATGTAATATTCATTGTAATCTATAATACACCCAAAAATTCTAAATAAATTCCATCTTGTCTCTTTATAATTTTAGAAGAAGACTGTGTCCTATCTGTTTTTGAAAGCTTTGTTCTTCGGCCTTTGGGACTAAATCATAAAGTTCAACCAGCAAAGCTTTGTTTCCCAAAGGACACAGCAGGCATTGATAGTGTACCGTAGGCTGTAATTCTATAGTGACACCAGATTGGAGACTGACAGGAATCTCTTGGGTAAAAGTGACAAAGCTGTAATATTTTCACAATGGACTGACTGATGTCTTTGGAAGGTCTGTTTGATTTCAAAGGACATTTTATTTTTTTCTGTGAAGATGAAAGCATTTCAAACCTTTGTGATGAAAACCATCTGACTGCATAATAAGCATGGCATTAAAAAAAGTTATTTGTGTTTTTCCTGAGCTATTTACTGCTTGCAACTGATTAAGAATATTTCAAAGTGTGTATCAAGTAGCATTTATCTTTTAGTACAAAATGTTTGTGAGGTTATCTTGATTCCTATCTGATTAATAGAGAATAAATTATTTAAAAATAGAATGGGTTGCATGTTTCTGTGGAAAGAGAAAAACATCAAAACATAAGTAATTGTATGAGATAAAATATTTATTATTTATACAAAACCATGTTAAAATAATAAATATTTAAGTAGATCATCAAATCAAATATTTTGTTTGGATTAAGGTTTGAAAGAAATCACGTTTGTATGACATCAATTTGTTTCATTCTCTTTCCTTATCTTAATCTGAACACTTTAAATAAAACTAATTACTATTTATTCTGGAAAGAATCATAGTTTAAAGAATACACAAAGCAGAAAGTTTAGTAAACCAATTATCCTAAACAATTAGTTATATTAATTTAGCATTAAAGTGATAAAATTAGGTCTTATGGAACTGATAAGTTTGTTAGTTTCTCATGCTGGTGCCTACTAAAATAACCAGAATTTTTTTTTTAATCTATTATGTACTTTAGCAAGAAAATCCTCAGGAAAACTTCTGCTTTCACTGGTGCATCTCCCTCTATCCTTGTATTTCTCTCTGTCTGTCTGTCTGTCTGTCTCTCTCTTTCTCCTCTGTCTCTTTCTGTCTCTCAATCGGAGTTACTGATGCTCAATGAATCAGGGACATTCTCTTTAAAATATATACTCTTTTTGACAACCTAAGAGTAATGTGTTTGCTCCAGTACAATTGCAAAGTGGTATCTAACAAAGGGAATTAACCAGGTTTAAAACTTGTTTTTATCTTCTGTTTTTGAGACAATCAGAGTAGCTGCAAAACATCAATTGGTAAGGTAAGCTTTTTAAAAAAATAGTATTTTATTTTTCCCCAATTACATGTAAAAACAATTTTCAACATTTGTTTTTAAAATTTTGAGTTCCAAATTCTCTCCCTTCTTCCCTCTCCACCCCCTTATTAAGAAAGCAGGCAATATGATATAGGTTATACATACATAGTCATGCAAAACATATTTTCATACTAGTCATGTTGGAAAAAAATTGACTAAATCCTCCCTCATAAAGAGAGAAATAAAGTAAAAAAAAAGTATGTTTCTACCTGTATTCAGACTCCGTCAGTTCTTTCTCTACTGGTGAAGAGCATTTTTCATCATAAGTACTTCAGAGTTGTCTTAGATTCATTGTATTGCTTAGAATAGCTAAGTCATTCACAGTTGTTCATCTTACAGTATTACTACATACAGTATTCTCCTGGTTCTACTCATTTCACTGTGCGTCAATTCATGTAAGTCTTTCCAAGTTTTTTTTTTTTTCTGAGACCATCTTACTCATCATCTCTTATGACACAATAGTATTCCATCATAATCACATATTACATTTTTTTTCAGCCATTCCCCAATTGATGGGCATCCCCTCAATTTCTAATTCTTTGCCAACAGAAAAGAGCCGCTATAAATATTTTTGTACATATTGGTCCTTTTCCTTTTTTTTAAATCTCTTTTGATTTACAGACCTAGTAGCAATATTTCTAGGTCAAAGAATATAGGCCTTTGTTTTATAGGCCTTTGAGCATAGTTCCAAATTCTTCTACATCATGGTTGAATCAGTTCACGACTCCTGTAAGGTAAGCTTTTAATGATCATATTCATCATGAATCATTTCTTTGGAAGCACTGTTTTTATTCAATATCTAGCTTCATATTTCTTTTAAGATTTAAAAATAAAACTATTCTGATCTTCTTTTATAGAAAAAAAATAAAAGTACTCCCCCCAACAATGAGCATCAATATCTTTTTATATAAAAGAAAGCCATGCTTGAAGTCAGGTAGACCTAAGGTTAAAAACTATGTGTGATGCAACAAAGTCACTTTCCTTCACTGGGCCTCAGTTTTTTTATGCAAAACTATGTTAAAATAATAATTAGGTAGATCATTAAATAACATTTTGTTTTGATCAAAAATTGAAACAAAGCAAGTTTTCAAAATGAGGGAGCTAGCATGTCTCTTCAAGCTCTGAATCTTTAATCTTTTGATCAAAGGGCATTGAATGGTTCGCTAAGTGTACAATAGGGATGGTTTTCATACTTAATGACTGACTGACCAACTGATAGAAACTAGCTTGCACTTTATCTTGTGAAATAAGGCTCTGGAATATTTCCTCTCTATTTTTTACTCCTTTTTTTTTCATTTTGGCATATCAACTCTTTAATACAATCTGCAAAATAATAGAAGGTTTTTTTCCCCCTTCATGTTTGTTCATCTATATAACAATCAGATAATTAATACTTAAGATGTTAAAGTGAAGGTAAATTGTCTTGCTTTTTTTGGGAGATTTTATGTTTCTGTTTCTTTTTAAGGAATTGTATCATGAAATATTTTTTGAGCAGACCTGCGATTTCATTGAGGTATGAAATTGTGGCTATTCTTCTATTACCAATATAGATGGGTGCCTGCTCTGAAAATTATAATTTTCAAAACAAAGTTTCCTGATTCTAAAGCATGCTCTCTAGTCACTGTACAATACTGCCACTCATTCTGCAATTAACAATTACTATGAAATATCTCAGTAATAAGTTATAGAATGTTACATGACAGAGTGACTGACAAATGACAGAGTGACTAAATGATATCCCTTTGCATTTGGGGGCAGAAAAGTTTATTCTGCCTCATGAATACTTTTAGTTCATATTTTATTGACTTCAATGGCTCATTCAGTGTTTTCCACAAGGGGCTAATGTTGCTGGCATCTGGTGGTGAATCCAAAAATCAGGAGAAATAGTCTGGCACCAAGTAGTTCTACCAACTTATGGTGTAGAACACTAAGTTATGCCATTAATAGCTTTAACTTCCTCAGAACCTCCGTCCTCCAATAGCCAGGCTTCTTTTCTGGTCTCTGTCTCTCACAGGCACCCATCAGGTTTTCATATTTAAGGCTGATCTTAATGTGGTTGAGATGAAAGGAAAGGAGCAGGAACAGAGAATAAAATTTCAGACTATAGCTCACTAGAGAATTATAACTAAGATAGCTAATAAGGCCTTCACATTTTTTGATGCAGAAATGACCATTTTTTAAAAAGAATGATCCCATCTTTCAGTTTAGCTCTACTGGGAAATTTATTGAGAGAAAGATGATGTCAGTTATGTCCCTAGCCAGATTAAGAGAGCTGGGACAATCAAATCAATTCTGTCAAAATCCTTCTAAATTCTTAGACAATTATTCTAAATTCTTAGACAATTGCTGTTAATTAATTGTTGGATTATTGTTTATTAAAAACTAATTTATTAACTTTAGAGAGAACAGAATGATGAGACTGTAGAGCTATACTTTTCTGGGCTATATTTACATTTTATTAGAGCTTCTGGTAAGGTGAATGTGTATAATACATTTGTGCCCATTTAATAATCTCAGACGTGCAATATTTACCCTTTATATTATTATAGGACTTTCTCTTCTATTTATGTTTTTAAATCATTGCTGGGCATATTTATGATTTAATTTATGCCAAGTAAGACAAGGAGTGCATTCCTCATTTTAACCTTGTTCCAGTGGAAATATATGATATGCTTTATAAAAAAATTCTGGGAATACATTATGATGAAAAGTGGGGATAGCTTAAATTATTTCATTGTAGGATAATGATGCTTTACAGGACTATTCCTGACAGGTGGGTAAGGTAAACCAGCAGGATTCCTGGAGGGAAAGTAAAAAGTACGAACAGAAATGTATACTTTTGCCTCTGGGATTGTCACCCCTTTGAGTAAGCACATTGATTCATAAAATAATTGGTAAAGATAATGCCAAGTAACTTGAAAATTACTCAAATGACAACATTTAAAATATTACTATGAAAAGTAGAAAAAAATCCTAGGTATTGATGTATATCTAGTTTTCCATCTATCTATCTATATCTATATCTGCTTTTATTTCTAATATTCACTTATCATCTATATACCATTTATTTATATATCTATTATCTACCCATCTATTTATTCCATGCCAATATGCCTGACTGTCTCAGTCTAAACACCTCACTACTTGTCATTTGTGTATCATCCATTAGTTTATCATTTAACCGTCATCATTCCTATATCTCTCATTTGTCTATCTATCTATCATCTATCTATCTATCTATCTATCTATCTATCTATCTATCTATCTATCTATCTATCTATCT
>NW_020954599.1:36771767-36980111 GCF_900497805.2 Vombatus ursinus | reverse complement strand
TCTATCTATCTATCTATCTATCTATCTATCTATCTATCTATCTATCTCCAGTACTTTTAAATCTGATTATATAAATAAGGACACTTTTTCCTACCAATGCATATAGTACCCTATTAACACCTTGGTGGTTGCCAGTTGCCATGGAAAACGAGTTATCACCCTACAACTAACCTGGCAATGAGTCACTCCACACTTTACCAAGGTTATCCGCAGATGACAAATGGAACTGTTTGTCATAAGGCCAGCATTCAAAGCCTTTGCTTGGTAGTAATTGCCAGAGTATGTACTTCCTTCAAATAATCTTTTATTGCCCAGGGTGATGCCCACACCACGAAAAAGCTTTAGAAGACATCCGTTTTGAGTGTACTCTAGTAATATACATGAAATTGTTGTTATTCTTATTAGCACTTCACTTGGTTATTACCTAAAGGATTGGATCTGTGAAATAACCTACCAGAAATCATTAAATTCAATTGTGACATTCTGTACACTTGCTCAGTTATCCCATGCCAATGTGTCTTCTGTCTTTTGCCAAGATTTAAAAGTTGTCATTCAGATTTACTTGGTATTCAAATAAAGAATGATAAACTCAATAAAAGTAGAAAAATAATTTTTTGTCATTTTATCCTTTTGAATATTCTACTTTTTGTATCTCTTCATCTCTTTATCCAGTTCTCTTTGAAAATTTCTACTCCTTAGAAGTACAACAGATGATAGGTATAGTTCTGTTTCTATTACACAAAGCATTTAAAAATTCATTTTCCTTGCTTATTCTTTATTACTTGCTTATGTATTCCCTAGTATGTATACAATGCTTTTTCCTAGCTGTAATTTGGTTATTTTGTTGCTGACTCTTATCTCCTACCTTTATTTTGATTGTTTAGCTGTCTTTTTCAGTTTTAACTTGCATTCCCAGAGCCCTATCTCCAGTGAAAATGCACATATTTTCTTATTATTTAGTTTTATATTATGGTTCTATTTTTAATGTATTTTTACTTTTAGAGATGGGAATATTGTACAGTTGTTTCGGAAGGATGAATAATCAAATTATCTTTATTTCCTCTTGACTTTTCTATTAATAATCCTATAAAAACTATAAAATAAAACTTTGCCTAACATTATACAACATCTAAACATGTAAATTCAGGAATAAATGTTTAGTTTAATTTAAAATATTCTCTATGCTTAACTTATATATGCATGCATTTTCACCAAATTTCCTACTGAGATATAGAAAGTTTTGCATGTTATTAAGATATTGCTTTTTCTGTATTGATTTTTGCATATGCATCTAAGTTAAATCACTTACATAAATTGATGGAGTAAAAGCAGCATGTTCTTCAATTATGTTCAGTATAATTTTAGGAAATAGATATTCAATGGACATTCAATCCTGTGGTTAGTACTATACTTAAAAAAATCCAGTAATTCCATCACCATGAGTTGCCAATGCATAAAACGGTAATAGAGAAGTAGGAAACTTAGTAGTAAAATAAATCATAAATTGTGATTGAAGTCACATTTTAAAAATATAGCCCGTAGACATTTTGTGGTAGGAAATGATGAACTTTGAAGCTGCCTCTTACAGTATATTAATCAAGGGAAATCAAACAGAGCTAATCAAATAAAGTTCATTCTTAAGTCAAAGTATTTTGTGTGGGAATATTTTAAGAGATAGAAGCTTTTTTGTAGTGTACAGAAAGTAGCCTTAAGAAGTAAGGATTATATATGACCTAGTGTGATTTTTTTTTAATGTGGCAGCTAATATGTTTAAAAGTCATAATACTTTAGGGGCAGCTAGGTGACACAGTGGATAGAGCACCGGCCCTGAAGTCAGGAGGACCTGAGTTCAAATCCAGCCTCAGACCAAACACTTGACACTTACTAGCTTTGTGAACCTGGGCAAGTCACTTAACCCCAATTGCCTAAAAAAAAAAAAGTCATAATACTTTATAACATTTATTTCTGTTTATTAAACTTACAGGGGACAAATTTATATTCATAAATTAAATTTTCAACTCAGGTCTTTACGAATTCTGGTTATTTCTTTCAGAACTTTTGTGAAAATGATAATGCATTCAATATTTACTGAATGGTTCTTACATACCATGTATAGTTTCTTCTCTCAAGGAGTTCAGTAGATAAGGCACCCTAGGGTTAAATGATAATATAGGAAAACACAATAAGATTTCACAAGACAGTATATCATCAAGTGCTAATAAATGATGCAGATATCAACTGTCGTGATTTCCGAGGAAGGGAATTTTGCTATGAATTGAAGTAGTCAGCTTCATTGATGGGATGAGATTTGAGCTGGACATTGAGAAATGGCTAAGATTTAGAATAGACAGAGGCTATGAGAAGGGGCAAAAGCAGAGGCTTGGAGGTAGGCATATTGAGTATGTAGCCAATTCACATGATGGGTTTGTCATGTATAGCAACAGTTCTAAGAAATATGATATCATAACACCAAATTTTGAATGGTCAAATTTGATAAATTTTTAATTAAATTTAACAAGCATTTATCATGTACCTATTACGTATTAGTCATGGGGGATACAGAGATAAAACCAAAATTGTCCCTGCTCTCAAAGAACTCATGTGCTAAAGGGAGAGACAGGATGCACATACATATGTACATATAAGATAGATCTTTTGATTCCAAACCCAGTGCTGTTTTTACTTCCCATCATGTAACTGAAAACCCTTCAAAATTGCAAAATAATAATTCATACATACATATGATAGATTAAAGCTACTCTTATTACAGTAACTGACAGCAATGAACACCAAATGGGGAGAAAATATATCCATCGTCCAACTTAATCAAACTAATCACAGCTAAATACTAGCAGATTTTGAAACTGCTGATTATTTATTATACTTGGTTGACATGATAAATTCGTTATAATTTTATATTTTTTGTTGTTAATTTGCTTCAGTTGTGTCCAACTCCTGGTGACCCCATTTAGGGTTTTCTTGGTAAAGACACTGGAATGGTTTGCCATTTTCTTTTCCACCTCATTCTTTTACAGATGAGGAAACTGAGGCAAACAGGGTTAAGTTACTTGTCCAGGGTCATAAGGCTAGTAAGTGTCTTTGGCCACATTTGAGCTTAGGAAGATGAGTCTTTCTAACTTCAGGCCCAACACTTTATCCACTGTGTCACCTAGCTGCCCCACCCTCATCCCCCCACAAAAAAATTAAACCTTGTTGTTCAGTCATTTTTAGTTGTGTTCAACTCTTTATGACCCCATTTAGGGTTTTCTTGGCAAAGATACTGGTGTAGTTTATCATTTCCTCCTCCAGCCCATTTTACAGATGAGGAACTGAGGTAAACAGGGTTAAATGACTTGCCCAGGGTCACATAGCTAGTGAGTGTCTGAGGTCAGATTTGAACTCAAGATGAGTCTTCCTGACTCCAGGTCTGATACTCTACTGGTAGTTATAATGTGAACATAGGATCATTTATCAACATGGCTGATTGTCCATAAAGTTAGGAAATTCTGAAGATCGAGTTTCCTTCTCTCTATTTATCCAGGTTGAAAATGGAAAAAAAATGACAATGAAATTGGAAAAAATAAGCCAGCTCTTCATGCTTTCATGGGACATATTCAAACATGAAAGCACCATTGAGTTAATGATACCTTTATACTAGAAATAATTGTAATGAAGCAGACATGCAAGACGGGGTTAGATTTTGTTTCTGACTTGAACCAAACCGGCCCCCATCCTGTTTTTCCATTAGATTCATATAATCATAAGTGCATGCATAATGAAACATGTCCATATATTTTTGAATGGGATTCTTGAGCCTCTTGCTTAATACTTTTAGGAAATAAAGTTGTTAAAAATGAATAAATATTGGTATCATATATTTACTAATATAAATACTTTGATTATTGAAATTTTTCAAATATATACTAAGGTGTACGATAGATGCATAGTGGAATAAACACTGTTTTTGGAATAAGAGGACATGAGTTCAAATACTGCTTTTGAAACTACTACTTCTCTATAACCCAATTTCTTCATCTTTAGAGTGAGGGAGTTGAACTAAAAGGGCTCAGAATTCCCTTCCATTCCTACATCTGCAACTCTTTTAGAAAATGCTTTCTGTTTTTATTGATCATTTTGTTTTAAAACATCTGATAGCTCAAGATTTCCAAAATCTAATGAGAGTTACTGCAGATGAAGTTGCGTATAGGTTACCTGGTTGGAATGCATCAGTACTTTTAGCTGGAGTAGAATTTGAAAATGGGACAGTTGTGGCTAGAGAAGACATACTCAGTGGAGAGGGAGAATCAGATTTGTTTCCAGTTTTCTTTCCTTCTGATGTATTTAGATGCTGTTCTATCATTTTCCATAGAGTCAGCTGGTGG
This sequence comes from Vombatus ursinus, assembly GCF_900497805.2. Classification (NCBI taxonomy): domain Eukaryota; kingdom Metazoa; phylum Chordata; class Mammalia; order Diprotodontia; family Vombatidae; genus Vombatus; species Vombatus ursinus. The sequence continues at coordinate 36,975,729 of NW_020954599.1, read as the reverse complement.
CATGGTAGGTAAAACACTGGACCTAGAGTAAGGAAGACCTGTATTCAAATCTGGAATTGGACACTTCCTAGCTATGTGACCCTGGGCAAGTCACTTAATCTCTGTTCAGTTCAGTTTCCTTAGGTATAAAATGGGGATAATAATAGCAATACCTCCCAAGATTGTCATGAGGATCAAATGGCATAATACTTGTGTAAGTGCTTATCATAGTGTCTGGCACTTAGTAAGCATAGCATAAAGGTTGTTGTTATTCCATTTCCCTACCTTCCACAAAACTTCTGGGAGCCTGTGTTACATCAGGAATATCACTGTTATTAATGTAACTTGCTCTGCAGCCATAAAAAATTTCTGATACTCATGTCATTCTAGTTAGGAGTCATTTGTAAATTTTTATGGTATTTTTGCATTGCCCTTTCATTTCAATTTTTTCCTAGTAAATTAAGAGCTCCACAATTGCAGCAATCAAAAAGTTTGATAAGATCTTAAAGAAGAATCATAAATGCATTTGCAGATGGAATTTGAACTAAAATTAAATCCTAGATACTCGGATGTATCACTTGCTCTTATAAAATGACCCAGGTTTTTGTTTTAATGTTGTATTTTATAGAATTAAATTACTGCTATTCCTACTGTTAAAATCAGTCATTTTATATAAAGAATTAACATGGTTGAGTGGGGCAGATGCACTGAATGAGGGAGATGCAGATTCATTTCTTGCTTCTGACATCTACTAGCTATGTTACCTCTAAGACTGAGTTACAGAAGATTTATTGTTATGCATCGATGGGGAAGCCAGGTGGTGCAGTGGCTAGAGGATTGAGCCTGAAGTCAGAAAGACTCATTTTCATGAGTTCAAATCTGGCCTCAGAAATTTACTAGCTGTGTGACCCTGGGTAAATCACTTAACTCTGTTTACCTCAGTTTCCTCATCTACAAAATGAGCTGGAGGAGGAAATGGCAAACCACTCTAGTATCTTTGCCAAGAAAACCCCAAATGGAGTCACAAAGAGTCAGACATGACTGAAAGACTGGATAACACCTAAGTGGATAGGCCTTCCCACACTGATGAAACCATAGGTCCAGAACAGCAACAGCAACAAAACACACCATCTTTCTCAAGCTCAGCAGCTGTGCATGTACCATATGTAGAAGAAGGAGTCAGTAAATGTCTATGATGATAATGACGTGTTTCAATTCAAGATCCCATTTCTGGCCTTAGCAGTAATTAATTAATGAATAAAAACAAACTTTATTTCATTTGGTGTTACAAATTTTATCCTTCCAAATTTCACCATTCCAGATTATGCTTAGTCTGTACCTGTCATTTCCCTGGTCACTAGGGGTCTCTCTGTAGGGAACATCACTCTAGTGACGTCATCTAGTTAGCCATTGTTCTGTGATTCAGTATGAGCACTACAGTATTTCTGGAGGTACTGGGAGGTTTCAGAGGTAGGGCTTGGACACAAGCCGTCCTGAATGAAACTCTGATTCTGTACTCCCTAGGCCTCGCAATTCCAAATTAGTTGGTAGTAATTAACTTTTCATTTTTGAAACTCCCCTCCATAACTATGAACACTCTGCTTTGCATATACTATATATTCAATAAATGCTATTGTTTTGATTAAGTTTGACTAAGAGCTAAAAGAGACCTTGGGTATCATTTGGTACAGGTTTCTCATTTTGGAAATGAGAAAAATAACAACCAGAGATGTATAAGTATCAGGAAATATGACTTCAAGCCAATTAGAGCCAGATTGTGAAGGTCACCTAATAATCTAGTCTAAACCATGTCTAAAAAGAATTCCCTATACTCAGTACTAAGCAAGTTATATTCCTGCCTTTGTTTAAAGGTTTTCAATGAAGAGGAACCCATTAGCTTTCCAAAACATTCCATTTAATTTCTAGATATCTAATTATTAGGAAGATTTTTTTCTTACATCAAGAACAATATGATACCTATATACTTCTTCCATCCATTGTTCCTAGTTCCTTCCCCTGGTGCTTAGAAAACCATATCTTATTCCTCTTCTTCTAAAATTTTTTATTATTATTATTATTGAAGGCAATCAGAGTTGACTGACTTGCCCAGGGTCACACAGCTAGTTAAGTGTCTCAGCGTGGTTTTGAACTCAGGTATTCCTGACTCCAGGGCCAATGTTCTATCAACTGTGCCACCTACCTTCCCCTGATTCCTCTTCTTTATGGAAAATCTTCAAAAAACTTGAAAATGGTTATCATTTATTTCCCTGCCCCAAAGACCTTTTCTTAGAGAGACTAAAAATTACCAGTTAACCTCATCCAGTCTTCGACATGGCACATTCTTGAGACTCTGCCATCCTGGTTAATTTTGTCAAGAATCACACCAGTTTATCTGCATTCCTCTTAAAATGAGCATACTATTCTAGATATTGTCCAGGGTTTACTGCAGAAATCATTATCATCATCATCATTATCATCATCATCACATTCACCACCACAAGCATTTATATAGCATGTTAAGTTTTACAGGCACTTGGAAAAAAAAAAACCAAATCATTTTAACCCCACAACAGCTCTGGGAGGTAGGTGCAATTATCATATCCATTTTGCAGATGCCCAAACTGAGGAATACAGAGGTTAAATGACTTATCTAGGACCACACAACTTGTAAGTGTCTAAGGGTAGATTTGATCTCAGCTTGTCATGACTTTTGGGCCAGCACTTTATCCACTACATCTTCCAAAAGCAGTATCATTTCCTTTGTTCTGAATACTGTGTTTCTCTTAATGAAATGTAAGAAAACATTATCCCCCCGCCTTTTTACTGCTGTATCAAACTATTGATTCATAATAATTTTGTTGTGCGTTAGTATTTTCAGATCTGTTTCAAATCTCTTCTTTCTTGTACTTGTACTAGATTTTTTAACCCAAGTTTAAGATTTGACACTTATTTCTGTTATCTCTCTCAATTTAATATTTATAATAATATTACATAATTATGTATCACATATAATGAAATTCTTAATAATTATTCTTAGTAAGAAATGATTTATTAATTAGTAATAATTTACTCTCTATATAGATTTATTTTTCAACCAAGCTTAACATTTGATACTTAACCCTGTAATTTCTCTTTCTATATTTATATTATATATTCATAATATTTATACAACAATATATAAACACAAATACCATAAATATGTTATATGCAAGAAAGCTGTATTATGAATTTAATAATAAATATACATATTATAAATACATACATTTCTGTATGTGATATGTGTGTGTGTGTGTATATATGTGTGTGTGTATATATATGTACCAAGGATAAGTATCAAATCTTAAACTAAGGTTGAAAAAAACCTAGTACGAATACAAGAAGGGTGAAATTTCAAACAGATATGGGAATTCTAATGCATAACAAAATTAAATACACATATTAACACACACACATCTCCTTATTGGATTTGGACCAATGCTTTAGATTCTTAAGATCTTTTGGAATCCTGTCATCTAAAATGGTAGCCATCTCTCTAAGTTTTGACCCCTCCTCAGTTTAGATAAGTGTCCATGTCTTAATCCAAGTCACTGATTAAAATTAAAAAAAAAATGTTAAGCAGCAGAGCGCTAAACCTAGATTTCTGGGACATATCCTCTATTACTTCCTTATAAGCTGACAGTGAGTTATTAATGATTATTCTTTGGTGGATGATGGAGAACCCTGAAAGCTTGTGAAAAGAAAAATTACCTGATCAGAGCTGTGCTTTTGGAAGATTACTTTGGAAGAATTATGAAGAATGAGTTGGAAAAGAGAAAACCAGGAGCAAAGAGACCTGTTAGTGTGCTCTGAAAATTATTCAAGCGAGATGTAAGCAGGGCCTACATTAAGTTAATGGGAATGAAAATGGAAAGGAGCAGATGGATATGACAGAATGTGGAAACTGATTGGATGTGTGTTTTAAAGGAAAGGAAAAGGTCCAATATGATGCTGAGGTTTTGAGCTCAGGTGCTTAGGAGAAAAGAGGGTTAGTTTTGGAGACAAGATGAGGAATTTAGATTGGTCCTATTGAGTTTGAGGTATGATGGACATGTAGATGTCCACCAAATAGATAAAGAAAATAGAAGGCTAAAGCTCCAGGGATATTATGGGGTTAGAATTGTAGATTTGGAAGACACCTACATAGAAGTGATCGTAGAAGTTATGGAAATAGATAAGATTGTAAATGGAGTTAACACAAAAACTGTGGATACAAAGAATCAATATATATGTGCATCAAAAAATGTGATCTCATTAGGGGTGCCAGAATAAACCTTGTGAAGAGGGATTTGATCTCTGGTTCCTTTGATTGAGAAGAGATGCTCAGTTATCTAACTGTAACCTCCTATTGCCCTATGCCTTCACTTCTACATAAATATTCTTCATCCTCAGTGTGTCCTCAAGATTTCCACTCGTTAAATGTACTCTCTTAGGCCATCACCTCTACTCTGGTTGCACTTCCTTCCCTTCCCAATCTTAACCCTCTATTTGTGCAATTCAGTATCACACCATCCTCCTTTACCCTAACACTACTCACCTCTTGCCAAAGCCAACCCTCTTACCATCCACTTCCTCTAGTCCTAGTTATATGCTGCTTATTGGTGCTGGAGCAAGTCTTTAATCATTACTGACTGAGTCCACAAATAATTTATATTAGCTAATCTCAAATAGGCCCACAGGGTAGCAAGGTTATCTTTAAATGATTCTGTACAGCACTACCTCCTATAGTATTTCAAACCTTCTCTTCTCTTCTCAAAGTCTTCCACAGGACCCCTTCCCTCTGCTGACCTCTATCACTTCATTTCACAGAAAACTAAGAAAGTAGAGTCAGTTTGTCTTGAGTACACTTTTTCCACTACTGTACATTTCAGTAGCCCCAAGCATTACTTTCTATTCTCAAATCCTTTTCTTAAGTCTCCATGAAAAGATGGTCCTGTTCCTCACCAAGGCCAACACCTTTCTGTGAACCCTTATTTGCACATCATCTTATCTTTTATTTTCTTCTTTGGCAGATTATCCCTACAATTAGCCTCAATTCCTAATTTTCAATTCTTTATTCTTTTTTCCCTCTCTCCTTCTCCTCTCTTCACCTTCCCTTTCTTTAATTCCCTTTCTCTTTCTCCCTCTACCTCTCCCCCTTCCCTTCTTCATATGGCCACCTTTCCTGCCCCCACAGCATTACAACTAGCCACAGCCCCCAACAAAGTTTTTCAGACTAACAAAAGCTAGTCTCTACAGAGTCCTCTAATCTTTTGTTTCTGTCTTCCTGATGTAAAATAATGACAAAATAAATCTTTAGTCCTTTTCTCCTCCCCTGGTTTCCTCTCTTGTCTCTCCAAAGGCCCACTTATATCTTTTCTAAGGACTCCTAGTTAAGTGCCCCACTCTTTACCATGAATATCCTTTAAGAAAAAGAAATGTTTCACTTTATTTTCCCTAGTTACACAAAAAGGATAGTGAAGGTGATGGGACATATTTCAACTTTTATTACTTGATGAAAATGATTTTTGCCACAAAATTCTATATAAATATAAGGGGCTATTAACTGTCATCTCTTTTGCATCATTTTAAACTAGTGAACACATTCTTTTATTGCTAATTAGTTAACTAAGAACATAATAATATTAATTAATAAAAATAAAATTAACAATAATAATAAAAATAATAACAAACAAATAATATTAGTATCAGAAAGGATTTTAGGTAGCATTGAATCTAAGCTCCTCATATGCCTGAGGAAATTGAGATTGAGGGACTTGATGTTATTTGTTCAAGGTCAGACATCGAGTAAGTTGCAGAACCAATACAAACATTCTCTTATGTCTTGCATTCTCTAATCTTTCCCCTGTACTCCACTGAAAGAAGACTCTTTTGTATGAAATCTCATGGGTTTAATGAGATGAGTCAACAGCTCCCTAAAGCACCTGATCATTTCATCATGCAAAGTTCTAGGATCTCTATTTGATTTTATTGTCCTAAATTCCTTAAAGGAGAAAAGATGGCCCAACTGGAGGGTTTCCAATTCAAGTGTGTAACTAAATTCTAGGCAGAATATCATCAAGAAATCCAAAATGTTATTTGCAAAGATATGGGATTCCTAATTTGTATTTCAGTGTTCTGCAATGTATGTGCTGAACTCAGAGTAATAGAATTCTGCCAACCTTTGGTTTTCTCTAGTCCACTTTTTGTTGTTAAATTTTCTGATAGATATCATATCACATATTAAGGGAAGATGAATTAGAATCCCATTAAACTTTCTGGTGCCATAACATGATTTACTCTTTCTGAACTTTGTTTTGTGTCTTTGGGAGTAAATCTCCAAAGAAGGGAGCGGGGAGTTGCTTGCTTGTGATTTAATGTGTAATAAAGACTCACAGTAACTTTGAAGTTGTTAGATTCATATACAATCTCTTTTCTCAGTTTTATAATTTAAATCTATTAAGATTACTAAAGGAGAACTCAGGCTGACATTACGGTCAGAAGTGATCAGTTGTTTTTTAAGGGTTCGTGTTATGTAAGCTTTTAAACTAAGACTGGAACAATTGAGTGTTTTAATCAATATCATATGCCATGAAGAAAAAATAAGCTTTAGATGACATGATGGCTTAAAATTTATTCTAGGAATAGTTATTTTATGTGAGTAATGTTGAGCTAAATGGTACAGAGGGTAGAGCACTGGTCCTGGAGTTAGACTCATATTCTTGAGTTCGAATCTGGCTCAGACAAGTACTTACTATCTGTGTGACCCTGGGAAAATCACTTAACACTGTAGTTTCCTTACCTGTAAAATGAACCAGAAAAGGAAATTGCAAACCACTCCAGTCTCTTTGCCAAGAAAACCCCACATGGGGTCACAAAGAGTCGGAAACAACTGATAAATGACTGAACAACTGATGTTAAGTTAATGAATGATGATGATAATAATAGCACTATGGAGTCAATATCTAGGGATCCTTAACTTGGTATTCATGGACATTTAGAGAGATAGAAAGAGAGAGAGAGAGAGAGAGAGAGAGAGGGAGAGAGAGAGAGAGAGAGAGAGAGAGAGAGAGAGAATTTCAGTAAAATTGAGTTCTTTTGTATTCACATGCATTTTATTACATGTATTTAAAAGCTTTATTCTGAGAAGGGTATCCTGACTGCTAAAATGATCCATGATACACATACTAAGATACCGCCATGATATTATTCAAAGGAAAAAAAAAAACTATGAAAAGTGTGCCCCTGTATACAAAATATCCTATTGTTTAATGCATCTGGTAATACTGATAATTTTTTAAATACTCATTCTATTTAATATTAATAGGTTAAGAATATCTACAGAAAAATCTAAAAAGAATAAAGTAAATATCAAAATCTAATTATAGGAAGATAGAACCAGCTATCATGTTGATGATTTGTGTTATTTTTCTGAACATTAATTGAGTATATTTTCAGAAATGGTTACTAGAAGGAAATGTAAAAGAAATAAAGGAAGAGTAATGGAACTGTTTTTTACTGGTTAGGAGGCTTATGGTGCTGTTAACTAACTGCCTAACCTTAGAAAAGTCACTTACTTTTTCGTATCGGATTCCTCACTTGTAAATTGAAGGGGTTGTATTAAATGGTCTCTGAAACCACTTCCTGTGTAAAATTCTGTAATTATACATGAGAACTAAAGTATTTAATTTTTTCTTTTTAAAAGCTAAGTAGTATAGATTTCTTTATTTTTACATTACTTATTTTAAGAAATACTTCAGCCCATAATGCTTCCCAATCATATCCTCCCTTATAACAAAAAAAAAAGAGTTCAGCTTCTCTCTCTCTCTCTCTCTCTCTCTCTCTCTCTCTCTCTCTCTCTCTCTCTCTCTCTCTTCCTCTTTCCCTCCCTCCCCCTCCCCCATCTCATAGCTGGCATCGTGGAGAAAGTACTGGCCTTAGAGTCAGGAAAAAGAGTTCACATTCTAGGTCAGAGTTTACTTGCTGTGAGAACCTAAGCAATCATTTAAAATCTCAACCTTTATTTCCTTATTTGTAAAATGTACAATAATAGCACCTTCCTCAGAGGGTTGCCATGAAGACCAAATGAGATAAAACATGCAAAGTGCTTTGCAAAATTAACAGTACCTCATAAAAGCTAACCGTGTTCTTAGTAATAGTACAACGATGATAACGATAATGACAATGATGAAGACAATGATGACAAGTACTACTACTACCACCACCAATTAGCTTATATAATAATGTAATAACAGGAATAGTTATTAGCAGTAGAAATATTAACAACAATAATCATTCTTATTATACGATAAATATATTGTTAACTCATTTCAAATAACTGTATTTGGAAAAATACTAAATTTTAATATTTATTATATAATAAAAATTACTTATAACTACACTTCCCAGAAATTAGCTAACTATTTCTCAGTTCAGATGTGTGTTGTATCCTAAGGTAAGTACTGGGAAGCATAGTTTGCCCTAGATAAAAATTTCAAAGGAAGGAAAATTGGTTTTCAGCTCTCATTTCCGCCTTCAGTATTCTTTCAGTGTCTTGTGCAGCCTTCTTGCATAAAGCCCTTCATTTTCCTTCTTTACCAGATGTGTCCTAAGACAAAAGTAAGTCGCAATTAAGTGAAAGCATGACTCACTTATTTCCCTTGGAAAGGATAATAAAGAAGTTGGCAGAGTTGGTTTGATCATATATCCAAAGGAACACAAAACAAAACAAAACATAATTTCATGGGACATTTGATTGCCTATTATTGTGTTGTTCATTATGAATATTTGAAAACAAACTGAAAATAATTTCAATTTATGTGCCAATATTTGTTGTAGAAGATGATGAGGTAGAAAAATTATATGAAGGACTCAATAAGGCCCTTCGAATTTATTTTTTTTGAAGTAGCACCTAGTGAAGGAGCTGCCAACCGATGTCTAAAGTTTAAAAGAAAAAAAAGAATTTAAAAGAAAAAAATATACTTTGACACTTAGCAACTTCAGTGCAAAGGAGAGCATAGTTAAGGACAGAGAAAACTATGTTAGAAAATATGGTTCAGGTATAAGGCCTGAGAGAAACAAAAGAATTGTTGATGATACTGAAACCTCACCTGCATATATCATGAATATTTGCTTTGAGACAAGAACTCCTAGGGGTTGGACTAGGCAAGATCCAGAAAAGCTGAGGAGGAGGAAGAGGAGGAGGAGAAAAATATATAAATGAGAAAAAAAGTTTTCAATCAAAATGACTACAATGTGATCTATATTTTTTTGGTTTTTTTGGGGGGGGGGGCAATTGGGGTTAAGTGACTTGCCCAGGGTCACACAGCTAGTAAGCATCAAGTGTTTGGTCTGAGGCCATACTTGAACTCAGATCCTCCTGACTTCAGGGCCGGTGCTCTATGCACTGTGCCACTTAGCTGCCCGTGATCTATATTATAAAAAGGGTTTGAAACTGAAGACTGTAAACTAGATAGAGATGTTGATGCTGATGGTAACAGTTCTGTAAAGCCATCAAATCAATATCAATCAGTTGTGATAATGACGAAATGAAAAGAAGTGGAAAAAAAAAACATTTGCTAGGTGGCATAGTGCTGATTCTGGAGTCAGGAAGACCTGACTTCAAATGTGACCCCAGATATTTACTAGCTTGTGACCCTGGGCAAGTCTGTTTGACTCATTTTCCTCAACTGTAAAATGGGGATAATAATAGTACCTAGTTGTCAGGGTTGTTGTGAGGTTCAAATGAGTTAATTATTATAAAGGACTTAGCAGTTCCTAGCACATAGTAGGTGCTATATAAGTTTTAGCTATTATTATTGCATGTCAGTCAGAGATATTTAGCAATTCAGGGAAACACTTGTTTAGAAAATAGACTCATTTGCAAAATCATACAGAGAAGATGGTAGAAAATTATCAGTATCACTTCCATCAAGAAGCAGTGGAAGGAAAAACCAGTTTAAAGTAAGCTTGGCAAGAGAACCAATTAATCAAAATTATCCCAAGAATATTTATTTTAGGATGAAAATGAAAGGAGGACAAAAATACATTACATGGAAATGATCCACAAATATTTTTGTAACAAATATTGTTTTGCCTTCATGGACATGGAACCATTGCATTCGTACTTTAACACCATGGTATCAGATGTACTTTTTGAAGAAGTGGCAATGGCACTGAAGAAATCAAAGATGTGTAAAACAACTAGACTAGACCAACTGTATATAGAGAATTTCTGTGCTGAAGGTGACACGTTTTGAAGGAATTAATGGATCATTTATCAAGGTCGCTAAAAGTAGAGAGGTCACAGAAGTATGGACACAGTCTCAGATTATTTTATTATTGACAAAAACAACAAAAAAGAAGACTGTAAGAATTGCACTGACTGCAAACCCACATGTCTTCTGTACTCTCACTATAAAATGTTTTATGAGAATAATGTACATATGGCTCAAGGTCATTGATGAGAAAATTGTGGGGTGGGAGAACAAGCAGGCAACTTTTGCAAGCAGCATTTCACAGTAGAAAACGTGTGTTTCATTATAGAATTAACTGAAAGATAAAGACAATGCAAGATGATACTATCCTTATTTTGTTTTGACCGTTCATAAAAATAAATACACATGTCTTATTAGGACAAAATATTTTCCTAAAGGTTTTCCTCCAAGTCTCCCTTCCATTTGTCAGAATTATGTAAAATTACTTGAAAAATATAACTGAGATGATTTTTAACAGCCTTCTGATAATTATTATGAAGAAATCCTGCCTAAGATGTTCCCCACTGTGGGAGAATAGATTCAGTAGCATGGACTCCGGGATGATCGATCTCTCTCTCTCTCTCTCTCTCTCTCTCTCTCTCTGTCGGTGTATACACATTTTGTGTGTGTGTGTGTGTGTGTGTGTGTGTGTGTATGATATTAATTTGTATTTGACATTATGTAGAAATATAGAATAAAATATATATGTGTACATATATATATATGTGTATGTGTATATACACACATACATACTAATTGCATCAAGACATGGGAAGTTACAAAGTCTTCTAATTGAGCTCCATAATCATCAAAAACAGGTCTAACTAGCCATAGAAGAAAATCTAAATGGATGAAGAATCCCTGTTGAAGAGAATATTACCTGCTATTAACTGGAAAACACATAGGGCTAATCCATGAATGTATCATGGTGAGATTCTGCAAGTAAACAATGAACCAAGCTCGGAACTGAACAGAAGTAGAAAAGTGGGATAATGGAGTTCCTTTGGGAAATTGAAAGCTTCTTGTAATGACCCCAGGTTCTTTATGAAATAAAGCCACAACTTTTGAATGCCAATATTCTTGAGGTGATGCTGGAGGTCTATGAGTCATGGGACAATATGGTCTATAAAGAATTGAGGTCGGGGGGAAATACTTGTAGGTATAAGTAGGCTGGAATACTTTCCAAGAAGAGAATTTCTCAGGACATTAAGGAAATGTATGACAGAAAAAGAAAACAGATTAATCACATAATAAGAATGAGGAATAATTGTTAGGTAACTTGCATACCCAGAGTTGGGCTCCTTGCAGGATTGCCTGGATGAGAGTCACATTTAATTGGATAGGCATGAATCATTATGCCCACACTGATGAAATCACAGATCTATTGAGTTATACAAATGGATGTGGCATCTAACTTGTAGGATTTTTGTGAGGTTCAAATGAAAGCATGTATGTAATGTACTTTGGAAATTCAAAACTGCTATATAAACAACAGTTATCACCGTCATCACCATTATCAATCAATCAGTTAAAATCCAGAAATAGGCATAGAAAAGAAAATGACAAGCTATGGTCTCTTCATTCAGGGAACATGAAAATTAGAAGAAAAAACATTCCAGATAAACAAATATACAATTCTACTTCAAAAACATAAATAATTCTGGAGCAGAATTGGATACAATAAGACAAGTACAAAGCTCTGTGTGAACATTGGAGGAATTAAAACAAAGTGCTGACTTCCTAGATCATGGTAGGATTTCAGTAGGCAGAAATGGGAGTGGGAAGTGGATTGAGAGAGGGAGGAGGTGGGAAGACACATTTGTAGAGAAGCTGTGTGGTACAGTGGATGAGAATTGGGCTTGGTGTTAGGAAGACCTGGGTTCAAATCCAGCTTCAGCACTGTATAAGTTATTTAACCTCTGCCTTCCTCAGTTTCCTCATCTTTAAAATGTGGATAATAATTTCACCTATGTCCCAGGATTGTTGTGAGGATAAAATGAAATCACAATTGTAAAGCACCTTGCATACCTTAAAATGCTACATGAATGCTAGCTATTATTATTGTTGTTGTTGTTTCATAATTCTTAATTCTTCTTTATGCTGCCTTATTGATCATTTTCGTTCATTCCAATCCCGCAATTATTTATCAAGTGCATTTTTTGCAGATGAAGAATTGGATCACAGCTCATCTTTCTGGATTGCTTAGGTCAGCATAGTACCCAGATAGTAAAGTAAAATCATTGCTCACTGTTACTGGAACCACAAATTGTTACTGACTTTAGCATTCCTTCATGTAGCATTCCTTCAAGGCTATGCTAAATGGCCTCTAAAGTTTCTTTCTTGCTGAAAGACTTTATACTTTCCACCCCAAAAGAACCACATACTCCAGTCTCACCCAGATCACTGTCCATTTAGAGTAGAGTGAGAGAGCTAACACACCAAGGGCTGAAAGCTGATCAGATCAGTCATTTTCTATTCATGTGATTTGCAGCTTGTTCAATGGAGGTCAAGGCTTTTGTGCTGTCTCTCTTTCCTCCTCTTTAAATATGGACTACAAATAGTAAGGCTTACCCTTTCCCATGTGGTATCCTAGAATCCTATTGATTATGCAGATTGTATTGATTAGCCTTTTAATCATTTATACTTTTTAACTGCCTCAGCACAGAAAGGAAAACACCAGCTGCAGGCATTAATAGTTTGTTATACTAGTCACAGGAGGAATTTAGTGGAAATTATTGACTATATGCTTGTGACAGAATAGAGTCTGATAATTCATTTTTTACACACTCTAAGATGCCAGCATCTGCCAGAACACAGAGGGGGAAAAGCATTTAAAAATATTTCCTAAATGTAATATTTGTACTGATGTCATTCAAGTGAATCTCTTTGATACTATGAAATATGCAATTTCAAGGATATAGCATTTAATGGCTTTTCAATAGAGATAAACCTGTTTCATTATTTATACCAGTAATAAAGGTATTTATAATAATTAAGTTTTCTTCCTGTTGAGGTGCTCGTAATTTAACTTAAGGCTATATTGTTTAGTATGTTTATTATCTACCCAAAGGTGAATTCTTTTATAAAGTCATGGAGGAGATTCATTTAGTAATTTTTTTGAGGATGTATGTAGGGAAAACATATAGTTTAATTATAAAAATGTGGCCCAGATGCTCTTTTATGCATGCTTGGGTTAAAATGCATGCTTATTTTAGAAGCTAGTGAATGACGCTTATGTTCTTCCCTCTGTGTGTTTATACCTTTGTTTATATAGTGCAATTAAAAAAAATCGGAATTGTTCTGATCCAGTAAAAGTAGGATACTGCATAAGATGGTTCCTTCATTAGTCAAACAAAACTGAACAAGAATGTAGATATATGCACATTTTGTCTTGCACCTGCTATTATGTTTCTTACAATTATATAATATGATAGAAGTTATCTTAAGGTAGAGAGGTTTCCAAGAATTGAAAAAGCAAGTAAGCAAAATGAAATCATTCATTTGTATTAGTATTATTTACTCTAGAAATACATAAGAAGTAGTGATGAATCTTGCTATCAGATAACTCAAAATGTATTTTGAGAACAAAACTAATGGAAATTTACCCACCAGAAACATATTATAAATAATTTAATGAATGGATGAATGAGTGAATGAAAGTGTATTTATTAAGTGATTATGAGAATAGTGTGTGGATTACCTAGAACAAGCAATAATTTTTAACCCATTTTTTGAAAGTGAGCATGTGTGTACTTCAATTGACACACTAGGATGACTTGGGAATATCTGACCCTGACCAGATGAAACCAGATTAAGCAGGTTCCTCATCTTTCTATTGTTCTCTGATTATTGATTGCTGAAATTTGTGCCGTCTGCATGTATTTCATTGGTCTTTCTTGTTTTGTTTTTAAATCTTTTTTTTTTTTTTTAAGAATGGCTATTACTTCACAGAAACATGCAAATGTTGTAGCTCTTAAAGAGCACCCTTCACTAACTATTAGAAATATCACAGTGGCTGTCAGGAATTTACATAATCATTCACCACAATTAATCAGTCACACCAAAGGGCAAAAGAAAAAAATAGCCAAAAATAAAACACAACAACAACTCTTGTTGTGAAACAGCTTCATTAACACTCAGAAAATAAGCAAATAATTTTAGAGGACTTGACATCTGGAAGACCTGTTATTGATTGCTCCAGTGTTCAGTTCACCTTCTTGAAGTTAAAAGAAAGTAAAAACAAGATTTTTTTTAAAAAAAGAGAGCTACAAAAATCTGAGGAAAAAAAAATTATCATTGCTACCATATTACACAGCTAACTTATATTGAACTATCTGTCCATTAAAACCTCCAAATCTTTTACAGAACATATGCTATCCTGCAATTTCTACCTCTCCTATATTACATTAGTGAAGTTGATTTTTTTTAATCTCAAGTTTAAGCCTTTGCATTAACTCCTATTTACTTTTATCTTATTAGATTTAGCATGGTATTCCATCCTATTGAAATCTTTTGAAATCCTAACTCTATTATTCAGAGTTAGGTATCCTAAGATTTTGTTATCTGTAAATTTGATAGGTGTGCATGATAGCTTTTATCCTAGCCATTCATAAAAATGTGGAACAACACAGAGTCAGACTCAAGCTGTCCATAAGACACACTCCAAACTGCAGCAACTCCACAATGAATATTCTAATTCCATTCATTCAATAAGTTCTAAATCTACCCAACTATGCTACATTTGAGCTTCTTTTTAAACTCTTTTAGCTTTTCTAGATCATCATCCACAATCCCTTTAATAATATGCTTTTGAAATTTCCCAGAGATTGAAGCCAAATTCATGGGCCTATATTTTACAGATTTAATTCTCTTTTGCTTTTTGAAAATTTGCACATTTGACTTTTTCCCCATCCTTCAGCATTTTTCCTATTTGCTATGATTATTTAAATATAACTCATAGTGGTCAACAATCATATATGCCAGTTATTCCAGTACCTAAGAATTTGGTTCTTCCGTTTAATAACTAAAGACCAGGGGCAGCTAGGTGGTGCAGTGGATAGAGCACTGGCCCTGAAGTCAGGAAGACCTGAGTTCAAATTTGACCTCAGACCAAACACTTGACACTTACTAGTTGTGTGACCCTGGGCAAGTCACTTAACCCTAATTGCCTAAAAAAAATAAAAACAAAAAATAACTAAAGACCAGATGATTTTAATTGGCCAAGGGAAGCTGGGTGTTTTCTTGCTGTCTCCTTACTTATCTTGGGTATAAATTCCCTGTTACCCATCAATGCCTCTTCATTCCCACCCAAAGGTTATTCTCCTTGTCAAAGAAATCCAAAGAAAATTAAAACAAGGATCTCTGTCTTCTCTGTTGTCAGCTATCAATGTCACATCCACCCCAAGAAATGGGTGTTTCCCTTCTTCAATCTCCCTTTCCCCATGTATTGCTTTTAAACCGTCTTTTTATTGTCCTTAGTTGTTTTGCTATTCTCAGCTCATTTTAAGCTTTATCCTCTTGATACCAGTTTTTCTGCCCTTCCTTCCAAAGTCCAAGAAATTTTACTTACATATTTATATACATACAAATACATGTATATACATATACATGTATATGTGTGTGTTCATACATACATATGTGTATATATATACACATATACATATAAACACAATCAGAGAGATTCTACCTTAATCACTCTCTTTAGATAGATAAATTCCATTTTTCCTCTTTAGTCGAATTGTTTCTAATTATGTCTTGAAAATTTCCCATGCATCCTGGGCTAACTTTCCTGAAAACTTCTAGTTCGTAGGATCATACCTAGCCTTACTCTAAACTCTTTGAAATCTACTTTCACCAACTCTAGGATGCATATCAGCCCATGCCTGGCTTTCCTTTTCTTTATCACAGATTCTGGGAAGGAATAGTTACTTACCTCCAAGATTTCCATCATTTTCACTCATTGCAGTTCCTCTCTGTTAGTGAGAGTCAAATCCAGATGAACCTTGTTGGTGTTTCTACCATTTAAAGGATGAAAGTATCAAATATATAATCATATAATTATCAAATCAAGAAGAGTTAGATGTATGAAGCTTCATTTTGGTCTTTGTATTGTTTTAATAATGTTTGGACTTTATAAAATGACTTGCAAAAATCTTTTTTTTCCATAGAGGAGGTTAGAGTTGTTATAGATGTATAAATTACTTGGAAGTTAGTGTCAATAGAATGCTGGGTTTGTAGAAATGAATGAATGCTTATTATTTAGGAAATCATAACCTTAATTTTTTTGTTTTCTTTATATTTTATATTGGTGTAATTTTAAAATTTTATAAAATCATGACTAGTATAGATATGATATTTATAGATATTATAGCATAACAATCTTTTTTTCTAATATTTCATCTTGTGTAAGACCTTATAAATCTTGCACATCATGCAATAAAATTAACAAACGTGTTTTATAGCATTGACCTAGGATTTACAGAGGATAAAAATAAATATGTGACCAATCCTATAGAAATTATCGGTGGGATCCTGTTGCCTCTACAATAAAATATTAAATCCTTCTGGCATTTAAAACCATCCATAATTTTTCCTCTCATCTCTAGACTTATTTCATGCTCTTCTCCTTTACTAAATCTATATTGTAGTAAATTTGGAATATGAACTATTCTCCAAACTCAACCATCCATCTCCTACCTCTGCACATTTGCACAAGTTGTCTGACATGTAGGGAATGCATTCTATCCTTATTTTAGCTATCAGAATCCTTAAGATTTAACTTAAGTTACCTCTTCTCTGCATCTTCCCCTACCCCACCTTCCCAGTGAGAGCCCTCTTCTATGTCTATTTATCTTGAATTATATCTATTTCTCTATGTATTCTGGGATCCTAATGGCTATATACCAAATATTCCAGCTTCAGATCTTCCTACCATGCTGTCCCCCATTGATTCTGCTGTACCTCCCAACCTGGTGCCATGCTTACCTGATTGGTGAGAGCACACTATATCTAGCTGGTACCAGTCACTTGAATGCTTTCATGGCCATCTTCCTTCTGTGCCCTTTCCTATCACTCTCATCTCCCCACTGACCACTTTCCTCTTTCTGCTCTTAGAACAGCCATAAAATGAACACAATTGCCTCCAAGAGGGATTAAATCAATTGATTCCTCTTTCAACTGATGGTTCCACTTGCCAACCCTGTGACTTCCCAGACTTAAATGTCCTTACCTGGCCACTACTCCTGTATGTGTGTTATCCCCTCTTAATAGAATTCCTTGAGGGCAGGAGTAGTCTGTCTTTGTTGTTCCATCCCTATGTGCCTGGTACTTTATGAGAGCTTAATAAATACATTTCATTCATTCGTTCATTCATCACATTATATCACCACCACCATCACCCATATAATGTAAGCTTGTGATGGTAGAGATTCGTTTCAGTTTTTATCTTTGCATTTTCAGTACTAGCATAGCATCACATATGTAGCAGGCACAATATACATGTTTGTCAAATAGAACAGAATTGAAGAAGTTTATAATCTTTTTGGGGATATGGCATATACTTGGGAAAAGCTAAGTAAAGAAATGAGGTTGTTCATGATAAGTGCTACAGATTCTTAATTGCTACAATATTGCTAGATTTGGATCCGATTTGAGTTGGACAAGGGGATTCTAGAATGGGAGAATGGCTTGAATCAAGGTTAAAAAAGATGGAAAAGGAAGGACAAGATTTGGGTGTCAATTACTAGACTATTCTAGTTGAAACATAAGGGTTTATTTGATGGGGACTGTGTAAGAAGTTTGCAAAAACAAGATAATTCAGATCAGGGGGTCCTTAACCTGTGTGTGTGGGGGGGGGGACTCCTCTACTTTGACATTCTGGTAAATCTTATCAAATTATTTCTCAGAATGTTTTGTTTAACATAATTAAAGGAAAACTTAAATTGCAAGTAAAGTCTAGTGACAATAAAGATAGAATTTATTTTTATTCTACACAAGTTTATATGTCACCTGAAACTTATCCACAGATTCCTTGGGGTTAGGAAACCAAATCCTGGTTTAATAATCTTTGCTCCGGATCACGTAGGACCTTCAACATGGTCAGGATGAGGAGTTGGAATGTGGACATTGGTAGACTGGGTATCAGTGAACTGTGGTGAGCATTTTCTTAAAATGTTTCAATTACAATGTGATGTGTTACAGAGCCTTCACTTCTTGACACCTGAGAATATTGCTACTTGTACCGTCCCTTTTTGGTATAGATGAACTTGCATATGTTTTTAAGCCTAATCACTAATACATCTCTGGGTCTATTTGTCCAAGACATCACTGAAGGCTCAGAACTAAGCTAATCACATAACAATGCCAGCAAGAAATAGGTGATCACAGCTCTGTTATGATCAGTAAATGGAGCCCTGATTAGGTCTTGTCCAGCCTTCCAGTTCCTCAGAAGCTGGATTCTTGTGATTTCTCCTCGCAGTCCTTTCAAGCACTTGTATCTTTCTTTTTTACTTGCAGGCTTCCTAACAGAGTGCCCATTACACCAACCAGGCATTTGTCTATTGCAGAGTCTGTAAACTTGTTTCTAAATATTTTGATAACTGAATTCTAATATTATTAGTTTCCTCTGTGATTCTGTGCATTTTTATTTTGTGCATTCAAAATCAGTTTTTTTTCCCCTAAGAAATGGTGGTTAATTTCAACAGACTGCCTAAGGGCTACACACACACACACACACACAAACAGGTAAAAAACTCATTCTGTTCATTGTGTATTCGTTTTTATTTTATTTATTTTATTCTGAACTTGAAAAATAAAACTAGCATTCCCATGGTATAGCACAATGATTACCCAAAAAAGATGATTACACGTGAAAATGAAAGTGTATTATGTACAACTTGTTATTCCTCTTAAATATGTAATAAAGTTACCATGTAACTTTCTCCAGTAATGGCCTTTTCCATCTCTTTATGTTGGAAAGGAGGTGGTATGACATAGTACAAAGAGTGCCACATTTAGAGTCACAGTACCTGGGTACAAATGCTATCTCTTGGACATATTACTCATTCTCTCTGAACTTTTCTCTCCTTATCTTTAAAATGAGAGGGCTGCGTTAGATACCTTCTAGGAACATTTCCTATGATCCTAAGATACCATGTCTACTTGGTCTTTGTGACTCAAGAACTGCATTATATCTCCCATCTCAGTGTCTTTGGGATGACTATCCCCTATGCTTGGAATGCACTCATTGTTCTTCTCACAGAGGATAGAGCACTGGGCCTGGAGTCAGGAAGACCTGAGTTTAAATTTTATCTTAAACCCCTACTAGCTGTGTGACCCTGGGAAAATCACTTAACCTTTGTCTGCCTCAGTTTCCTTATCTATAAAATGGAGATAATAATAGCACCTATCTCACATGGTTATTGTGAGGATCAAATGAGATCATAATTGCACAGCCTAGCATAGTGTCTGGTATGTAATGTGTACTTAATAAATTCTTGTTCCCCTTGTCCCTTTCAGAATCCCTAGTTTTCTTTAAGACCCAGCTCCAGCATCATGTTGTACATGAATCATTTCTTGATCCCCACCAAATGCTAGTACTTCTCCCACCCTCATCTTCTTTTGTCTATTTTGCATATTCCTGAATGTGTAAATGCTATTTTTCACATTAAAACTGGAAGCTCCTTGGGACTTGAACTGTTTTCATTTTTTCTTTGTGACCCCAATACCTAGTATAGTGCCTGGAATGTTTTTGAAATAAGTGCTCATTGATTAATTGATTAATCATACCACTGATGACTGAGAACTTAACATAATTCTCACAATTCACAAGAAGTCAGATTACAGTTCAGCCACAACACCAATTCTCTCACATACCAAAAATAATTCAATTTAACTAACATTTTATTTTATGCCTACCATATACAATTCATGGTTCTATGTTCTAGGTAGTAAATAAACAAAAGCAAAATAAATTTTTAAAAAATTGTTGTTCTTTAAGAATTTGTATTGTACTGGAATCCTAGGATACTATTCAGAGCCTTGACCTAGGGCACTTTACTTTTCTTTTTTTTTTTTTTTTGGACCATTGTGACACTTTTATTGACAAAAATAATCCAGCAGACAATATTCACAGACGGCGACCACGGCAAGCACCCTTTCTGCGAGTACTGTCAGAGGGGATTGAAGTGACATCCTCAATCCACCCAATCTTCATTCCATAACTTGCCAGGGCGGACTGTGCGCCAGGGCCACGGGTCTTAGTCCTATTTTCCCCTGTGGCCCAAAGTTTGATGTGAAGGGTAGTGATGCCTAGTTCTTTACATCTCTGGGCAACATCCTGAGCAGCCAGCATAGCAGCATAGGGAGAAGATTCATCTCTGTCAGCCTTGACCTTCATCCCACCAGTTACTCGGCAGATGGTTTCTTTGCCAGAGAGATCAGTCACGTGGACAAAGGTGTCATTGAAGGAAGCAAAGATATGGCAGACACCAAACACATTCTGTCCCTCTGCAACTTGAGGTCCAGGGCTGATAACCTGCTCTTCCTTCCTTTCCTTCCCCTTGCGAGGTGCCATTTCTGCTCCTCCGCTTGGGCCACCGACACCAAAAAGGGAAAGCAGACAGTCCCCTAGGGCACTTTTCAAAGCTTGTATGTAGGAGCTACGGTTTTATGAACATGAATACAAAATAATGATAGTGGTATTTTAAAAAAGAATAATTTGACATGTACAAAAATATTTATAGCAGCTCTTTCTGTGGTGGCAAAGAACTGGAAATTGAGGGGATGCCCATCAGTTGGGGAATGGCTAAACATGTTGTGGTATATGAATGTAATGGAATACTATTATGCTATAAGAAATGATGAGCAGGCAGACTTCAGAAAAACCTGGAAAGACTTATATGAACTGATGCTGACTGAAGTGAGCAGAACCAGGAGAACATT
Source organism: Vombatus ursinus (assembly GCF_900497805.2). Taxonomy (NCBI): domain Eukaryota; kingdom Metazoa; phylum Chordata; class Mammalia; order Diprotodontia; family Vombatidae; genus Vombatus; species Vombatus ursinus. The sequence goes on along the minus strand of NW_020954599.1, from coordinate 36,954,538 downwards.
ATATACAGTAACAGTCACATCATACGATAATTAGCTTTGCTAGGCTTACCCCTTCTTAGCAATGCAGGGATCTAAGACAACTCCAAAATACTCATGATGGAAAGTGCTGTCCACCTACAGAAAAATAACTATGGAATCTGAATGCAGATTGAAGCATATTATTTACTCTCTCTGTATCTCTCTCTGTGTCCCTGTTTCTGTCTCTCTGTCTCCCTCTCTGTTTCTTCTTTCTTGTGGTTTCTTCCATTGGTTCTAATTCTTTCTTACAATGTGAAAATTCTTCATCAATGTGAAAATATGCTTAATATGAAAGTATATATTGAGCCTATATAAGTTATATGCCATCTTGGGGTGGGAGGAGGGGAGAGATGGGGAGAAAATTTAGAAATCAAAATCATATGGAAGTGAATGTTGAAAACTAAAAATAAATATATTTATTTTTTTAAAAAAATTCGTGCCAGTATGCTTAACAAAATCATAGTATAGCAGATAGAGAGCTAGTTTAGAGTCAGGACAGACCTGGATTCAAGCCTTACCTCTGACACAACCTAGATGTATGACCCTGGCCAAGTCTATCAACCTCTCAGTGTCTCAAGCAATTTCTCTTAAGAGTTAGTCCTATTATTAATTTATATAAGAATGTTGTGAAAAGGATTCAGTCCAGGAGTAGAGGTGGTGTCTTTGGTTGCAAAACCTATTCCAGGTGACAATTAAAAAATAGTCCCAAATAGAAACATCTACAGGAGTGAGAGATTTGAGTGTGAGTCATAGGAGAGGAACAGGTTGGAAAATTGGAAGTCATCTTCATGCAAGTAGTAAATAAAGTTAAGAGCATTGTGTCTTCCAGAAACACTGACATGCCTTGAACAATGCACCTTTTACAACATGTAATGAGTTGTAAATAGTAATATAGTCTATATATTTAGGAAATCTATGCTAAAGAATGTGAAAGGAAATCAACAATTATTGAAAAATTGGGGTTTTGGGAAGAATATTTCCTCGGAAGAATGTGAGAGCCTTCATAACGATAAAGAATCCTGTGGGGGCTGATGCTGAGTCCAAAGCGAACATCAGGGTAAAGAGAAAAATGATTAGGACATTAAATGCAATTAGGAACCTGGATACAGATGCTTCAGCCTAAGGAAAGACATTTATCTTTTGTGGAGGATCACAATGGTTTGTACCACTGATACTGTGAATCTAGTAAAACGCTCATTGATCACATATAAAAAAAATAAAATGAAAGTTTAGTTATATTTAGAGTTTATCTGGTAAGTCACAACGCCATGTCATTTAACTCTTGACAATTTACTCTCTTAAATCATACTTTAACTACCTTTACTTGGTGTCCTCAACTGGATTCTAAACACTGTCTCCTTCCTGCCCTCCCCCTTTTTTAGATTCTTTCATGTATTATCTGTCCATAGAATGCAAAATCTTGGAGCAGTGACTATTTTTCTTTTTCTTTATATTTGTATTCTCAGCATTTGACATAGTGCTTGGCATATAGCCAGCACTTAATAAATGCTTACTGACAGAACACCTGAAAGCAGACATATTTCTTCTTCTTCTCCTTCTTTTTCTTCTGTTCTTCATCCTCCTCCCTTTTCTCCTCTTCCTCCTCCTTCACTTCTTCTCCCTCCTCTTCCTCTTTGAAGTGTCTAGTGTAATATAGGACATATGTTAATGTGGTGTAATAAGATGAGCCCTTGATTTGGAATCTAAAGTCCTAGTTTCACCAGTTCCTAACCTTGTTACCTTAGGTGAGTCATTTTCCAACTTTCAACCTCAGTTTATTCATCTGTAAACTTAAGTAATGTTTTCATAATCTGCCTTAGTGGGTTATGAGAATCGCAGATTTGCAGCTGGAAGAGAATTTATAGGTCATCTAGTTCAGGGATTCTTAAACTTTTTCCACTCTTCACTCCTTTTCACATAGGAAATTTTTATGAGTCCCTGAGTAGATAGGTATATAAAATAAGTATACAAATCAAACATTTACTGATAATAAATCATAAAGAAATTTATTTTGAAACAATTCTTTAGTATACATATAATTTTACCATTTATTAAAGACAAAGCAAATTTGCATACTAATGAGATGGATGTGCTTGTTTATTTTTACATAAAGATATAAATCTTGATGGAATATATGATACTGCAGAATATAGAGCATCTTCAATGTTTTTCAGAGTTGATTAGTATTTTGGTTTTATAATCATCAGTGCTGTGTTCAAAACCAAGGCTGCAGTGAAGTTGCACGACGCAACATGGGCAAATGTTGCCACAAACACCTTGGATTCATTACCCCTTAAGTTTTGATCGTTCACATTCAGAAACTTTTTACTGTTGCCAAATTTTTTGCGACCCCCACATTCAGTTACATGACCCTATATGGGGTCACAACCCACAATTTGAGAAACACTGCATTCTAGTCCAATCCCTCATTTTATAGATGAACCCACATGGCTAAGTGAACTTTCCAAACTCACAAACATGGTGTAGTCATATTGCAATTTGAACCCAGGTCCTTTGACTTCAAATTCAGCCTTCTTTCCACTGTACACTGCAGATCAAAAGAGATAATATATGTAAAGTGCTTTCTAAACTGTAAAGTGTTATGTAAATGTGGACCAGTATTATAATAGCTACTCAGTGAATAATTGTTGATTCATTTGCTATACAAAATAACCTCTGTTCCTGCACTTCACCATCTGTTAGTCTTTTATGACTAAAGTGCCATTCAAATTCGTCATTTTAATAATTTTTCCTAGTCCTATTCTGTGGGCTAGAATAGTAAAAAAGAAAAACTATGACATGCTCCCCTCATCCTAAGTATGTTTTCTTGCTAGTTTTCCTTATGCTCCACTTATCTAATCAGTTGCCAAATCTTGACATTTCTACCTCCTCATTCCTTTTTTTCAATACATTCTCTTTACTCAAACAACCACCCCCTTATTTCAAGACCTCTTCACATCTTGCCAAGAGTGTTGCCGGGCCTTCTAATTGTTCTCTGAGAATTGTTTCTCCCCACTCCTGCCTGTCTTCTACACCTCTGTCTGAGTGAATTTCCTTAAGCATAGATCTGTCCACATTACTCTTTTACTCAGTAGACTCAGTTCCCTCCCTTTTGCCTATTATATAAAATATAATATCCTTTGTTTACCTTTAAAAGCCCTTCACAACCTAGCACAAATCTCTTTCCAGGGTCATTGGATATTACTCCTCCTCCTGCATTTTGTAATCTAGTCAAACTGACATTTTCTCTCTTCTTCACATAGAATTCTCCATCTCCTATCTTGATACCTTTGCATTGGCTGTCCCCACATGCCTGTCCCTCTGTTCCTTTCAAGGCCTAAGTCATGCAGAAACTTCTATATAAAGGCTTTCTTCTCAGTCCCTGTGACTAGTGTTTTTCCTTCCAAACTCCTTTCTCTCTCTCTCTCTCTCTAACTTATTAGAATATAAACTACTTGCAGATATGGATTGTTTCTATCTTTGTATCCCCCTACCTAGTACAGTGTCTGGTGCATAGTACATGCCTAATGCATGCTTTTTGAATGATTGATTGCTGTTCAGTAAGAAGTATGTGTTTAGGAATTTTTTCCCAATTCAAAAATCAAAGATTTATTATCTAATGATTTAACTAAGTCAAATTCATAATTCTATTCATTTTAGGGGTTTTAGACATGTAAAATATGTGTGTTTGCATATATATACCACCCTATTGTACCTCATGCACTTATTTCTACTTATAAATATAAGCACACATGTATACATATACACACAGTTATTAGCTGATTTAAAAGGAAAAAGATTTAAAATAGTTATTCCATGTGAGCTCCCTCCAAATTCCTTTGGCTCAGTAAGATGTAAGTTTCTTGTTAGAATAGAATATTTTTTTGTATTTTTAAAACATTTTATTCATTCATTCATTCGTTTGTTTATTTGTATATTTGGAAACAGTTTAGCAGAGTGCTGTGCCCATACTAGGAACTTAACAAATATTTGTAGAATTTAACATAATTGATTCACTACAAATTTATTTCTGTTATTTCTAAATTAAATTGTTGTAATATGTTATCTATGCTGGCAAGCTGACGAGTGAGGGGTACATTGCCATAATCTAGGTGTGAGTTGATAAGCCTGAACTCCCAAAGAGCATTTGTAAATTAAGCTAGTACAAGAGATCTCTTATTAACTGTTAAAAATGTATTATACAGCTGTCCTGAAATCTTTACAAGACCAAAACTTATGGCTTAATTAGCCTTGATAATCTATAAAATTTGTGCACTTCAGAGTTTGGTTCATATAGGGACTTTTCATATATGTTTACTTCATTGTGGCTGTTAGCTGAAGTACTCTAGTTAGAAAGCCAATGAAAGGAGAACTCTTAAAATACTGAAGATTTTATCCAATATTTGTGAAATAAAGGCCTGAATTTCTTGACATTTCTTGCCCTTGTATTCAGTTATCTTTCCTTTTGCCTTTGAGCCTTTGCCTAAGCTGCCTGGAAATGTTTATAATGCCGTCTCTTTACCTGCCTGCCATTTCAAATCCATTTTTTAAAATTACTGCTAAAGACCCTCCACTTCCAAAGTATTTTTGCTTATTATTTTCCAAACCACTGACATAGTCTCACTTCATGGTCTTATGGTCCTTTTATGAATAATTAAAATATTGGTGAGAACTTTTGGAAAATAGAGGGAAAAAAGGCAAAGCACCTAGTTATTTTAAATCTCTTCTTCCTGACTAGAGGTTATCTATTATTTCATTTCGTAGCTACCACTTCTGCTTATGCTTTCTTCTCTACCCCACCCCCCCAGCTCCACTCTCATTCAACCTGAGGATGATCATCTGAGTCACAGAAGAAGCTGTCAGTGTGATCATTATTTGGCCACACACCTACTATCTCTCTACCATTTTAAATACCTTATGTATATTAAACACAGTTCACTTCCTGGTAAATCTGAGTTGGGGGAAAGGGAAATGGAAATATGATCTGGCAAGGTAGTATCTGGTACTTTTGGGAAGATTACCAACTTAGTAGAAAATGGATTGCTTAGGGCACATTTTTTTTTCTTACGGATAGTAATAGTGCCTATTTATAGGCCAAGGCACAGTACAGTTCACCACGAGCATTTGTTTCTTCACTATTTAAAATTCTGTCCATCATATGAGATGCTTCAGGACTGAGGGGAACAGATGCTGCTTCTCAGATTTCTTTTAAAAAATAGTATTTCTGGTGTTTTGAGAAACCTTTCCATGTTAAGTTTCAGTTTGGGGTCTTAATCATACACTTTTTTATTGAGAAACCACTCAAGCATTGTATCCTTGCAGCATATCAAACCAAAGTTATCACACTTGATCCCAAATTCTTAGTGCTGGGCAGTAACTCTTGGAAGTAGAATGTGACCAAGATAAGGAGGCGACTTTATGTATCTTGAGAATGTATGATTAGCTTGCGGCAGTCCCATTACAACAACAGAGGTATTTACTTAACCCTGAACACCTGTTCACCCTATTTCTGGGCATTTCCACAAACAATTCCTATGTCCGAGTGGAAAGGTACCCTACTTGCAGCCAGGAAAATCTGGGTTCTAATTTTGAAATGTATTAGACTCATAATCCAGGGCAAGGAATTTAATCTCTGTGAGCCTCAGTTTCCTTATCTCTAAAATGATGGGGGTTGGGTTACATGGCCTCTCAGGTATCTTCCAACTCTAAATCCATTATCATGGAATCACAGAATCTGAGAATTGAGGGGGCCTCTATAGCCATCTAGTCCAACCTTTATATGAAAGAATACCCATGATAACATAATCAGTAAGGGGCTGCCTAGCATCCACTTGAAGACCTCCAATGAGAGGGATGCTACCACCTTGCAAACCATAACATCTTGCTGTTGGACAGCTCTAATTTTGAGGAACTGTTTTCTGACATAAAGCCTAAACTTGCTTTTTTCAACCCATTGATCCTAGTTCTGTTTTCTAGGGCCAAACGGAACAATTGTAATTTCTTCTCCACAGGTCAGCCCTTTCAACGCTTGATCACAGCTAATTTGTTCCCACTTGAGTTTTTTTTTTTCTTTAATCTAGACATGCCCAGTCCCTAGACTACTCCTGCATGTCAAGGACTGAAGGTTTTTCACTATCCTTATTGCCCTCCTTGGAACACTCTACAGTTTATGAATGTTTTGTTTTTGTTTTTGTTTTTTTCCTGAAGCCATGGTGCTCAAAACTGAACACAATAGTCTATGTGGTCTGATGGAAGCAGAATATAACGGAATTACTACTTCCTTGTTCTTGGAATCTGGGTTTTTCCCAAATCACGTCAAGATAACATTAAGTTTTTGTGGCTGCTGTAACACACTGCTGATTCACACGGACCTTCAAGTCCACTAAACCCCCAGGTACTTTTCATAACAACTGTTGTCTATCCGTGTCTCTCCAATCTTATATTTAATTATGAATTTCATTTTATTAGATTCAATACTTTAGCCTGCAAAGATCTTCTGGATCCTGACTCACAACCCAGTGTGTTAGGCATCCCTCCTAGATTTGCGTTATCTGAAATTTTGATCGCATATCATCTATACCTTTATATAAACCATTAAAATGTTAAATGTTCCAGGGCTACAGTTCCCTGGGATACTTTACTGGACATCTTCAGCCATATTGACAGTGAACCATTAACGACTATTCTTTGAGTCTGGCCATCCAACCAGTTTTGAATTGCTCTGATTGTATTATCATTTACTCCATTATCTCCCCATTTATCCCCATAAAATAGTATGAGATATATTATCAAAAGCTTGTTAAAATCTGGGTAAACCATATCAACTGCATTTCCCTTATCTACTTGTTTATTAATTCTATCAAAAAGGAAATGAGGTTAGTTTGATATGACCTGTTCTTGATGAAGCCCTGCTGACTTTTTGTAATTAATGCTTACCTTTCTATATGTTTGCCATCCATCTCTTTAATGATCCTTTCTACAATTTTCCCAGGAATCAATGTCATGCTCACTGGCTTTTAGTTTGCGACTGTTTTCTTCCTTCCCTTTCTCTCTCTGGTCCTGTTCCTGACTTTCTGAATTTTAAGACCATGCCACTGCCCAGAATACCTTCTTTCATTGTCTAACCCATCATTTTTTAACTCTTTTTTGCATATCATTTTCCCCTATTAAAATGTAGAGCAGCTAGGTGGTACAGTGGTGAGGGCACTAGGCTTTAAATCAGGAAGACTGTAAATTCAAGATTGTAAAGAGGGGAAAGTGAGATGAGAACACTGGTGATGGGCTAGAGCTAGAACAACAGAGAGGCATGGAGGAGCAAGAGGTAATGGAGATGTGAGGCACAGGGAAAGATTGAAAGACAAGAATCTTTGATCAAATAATTTCTGAGATCAAAATAGCATAAGTGACACAATGATGACTGATGGTGAGATGAAGGCTATGACCACCCCTTTAGGTGGAGGAGGTAGAGTATAGCTTTAGTTTAGGGAAACTGAAGAGACTGATGAGAGGCCAGGGAGTTTGAGGGGATATCAACATCAATTAATCATCAATTATGCGATTACTATGTGCCATGCAGTGTGCTGGGCCCTGAGGATCCAAGTACAAAGAATGAAATAATTCTTACTGGTAATGAACTTATGTTCTCATGGTGGATAAAAGTAGTGCATTTAAAATATATACAGAAGAAATATTAAGTTTATGCACACACTCACAAAGTAATTAAACACAAGGTAGTTGGGGAGATCATGAAAGGCTTCACATAGAAGATGATGCCTGAGCTACATTTTAAAGGAAGAAAGAGAATCTATGAGGTTTCCCCTAAGAAGGAAACCATTTTGACTTGGGGGTTAGCTCTTGCAGAGCAGATATAGTGCCTTATATGAGAAACAGAGAGAAGATCAACTTTTTTTAATGAGTCACAGAGTGTGGGAGGGGGAGTAATGGCCAGTGAAGTTAGAAAGATAAGTTAAGGTTAGGCTGTGTAAGGCTTTAAAATCGAAACAGAGGAATTTATATTTTATCAGAGGCAATAGGAAGCCATCACAGTTGGCTGAGTAAGGGAGTAGCTTGATCACACCTGTGCCTAAGAAAAATTATACTAGCCACAGTGTGTAGGATGAAATACACTGGGTCAAGACTTGGAGTAAGGAAACCAATTAGAAGGCTGTTACAATAGTCTTGGTGAGATATGATGAAGGCCTGAACTAAGGTGATAGTTGTATGAATGAAGTATATATCATCACAAAGTATAGGACAGGGGCTAGATGATTGAGAAAGTCTTTAAACCATAAATTGGTCCCCATGAGAAATAAGGATGAGTGATCTGAATTCAGGTAGATCATAACAAGAGTCTTGATGGCATGAAATAGATGGATCAAGTGAAACTCAAAAGAAAAATTTGCATTATAATGGTGGACAAGGAAGTGTCTGGAAGTTCTCTATTGCCACTGGCCCACTTTGTCTGGGAGCATGAAAGAGTAACCCAAGGTGAAGCTAGCCTATGATGCAATGTCTTCTAACTAGAATCAGGTTTCATAGCCAGTCACAATGCTTAAATACTACAGTCTTCTGTAATCCCATTCATAAAATATAATGTCTCCCCCCTTCTCAGAAGGATGATTAAGTTATATCTCTAGAATATTATGAGGTTTTGAGTAAATAATACTTTGAGGAAATTTATGTTTATTATCCATTTTTATAATGAAGATGATGAAGTCAGAACTTAAAAAAGAAAATGTTCAAAAAATCATCAGCTTCTAATGCATTTTTTGAAAATGAGCCACAATAAATTGACCTTTGTTAATATTTCTACATTTTCTCTTTGTCCTATCCATCTTCCAAATCCCTGTTTTTATTATCTCTATAGGAAAAAAATCACAAAAAACTTCCTATTTTCCAAGCTCACTTAAAACTGATTTATACTAATCAAATTTCAGCTGAAGTGCTGCCATTTTGAATTTTTACTTTTTTTTCAAACACATCTTAGAATTAGTACTCTCATCACATCACTGATACATATTAATACTTTTATCAGAGTAGTATAAATTTTCACATTCTCTCTCTCTCTTTCTGTCTCTCACTCTCTGTCTCTCCCTCACCTTTCTCTTTTTTACCTAAATGGCATAGTGGACAAAGTGCCTGAAGTCAGAAAGACTCATCTTCTAATATAACCTCAAACACTAGCTGTGTGACACTGGGCAAGAGACACTTAACTCTGTCTCAGTTTCCTCATCTGTGAAATGAACTGGAGAAGGAACTAGCAAACCACTCCAATATCTTTTCCAAGAAATCTCCAAACCGGGTCATGAAAAATCAAGCATGACTGAAAAATGAATGAACAGCACTCTATCCACTGTGCCACTTACTTCCCCTATATAAATATTAGTTGTTATTATTATTATTAGTTAAAAGCATGGCCAGTTTGACCAACAGTAAGCCAGAATTCATCATTGTCATTGACAAAGGGCTCTGATAGGTCTTCTCCAAACCATTTAATATTTGAACTTTTGTAGATGGAAAAAAAAGCCCAATATTTTCCCTTACTGATGGATTTGTATTGTCATCATGTATCTACACTGTATCAATGTAAATATTTCAAAGAAAGTATTACTAGTACTACTTTCAATTAGAGTATTACTAGTACTACTTTCAATTAGAACATAAATAACAATGATGAGTCTTTCTTTCTTTATCCTTGAAGCAAGGACACATTTAATTTTAAGTCCTATTTAGAATGTGCCCCAAAGGCTGCTGGTTGGTTTTCCTAGTCTGTATTCCAGAAAATGTAGGAATCTTTATGGATTCATACACACACACACACACACACACACACACACACACATATGTATACACACACATATATATGCACACACATATATACATATATATAATATATACACATGCATACACATATGTATGTATCATACTGCAACTATAGGAAATGTAGGAATCTATAGATTACTAGTTATAGATAACTTCATTTTTCTTTTTCTTGCCATCAGGAGCAAGATATTTCATAGGATTGTAGTTCTGGAGCTAGAAGTGACTGAATCTCTGGGAGAAAAATCAGTGAACTTGGAGATGAAGATTTCAATCTTTATATCTATGTCTATAGATATAGATGAAAAATGTATACACACATATTAAAGGTTAACTTGGATGATTAATTCAAGAATTTGGAGGAAATAATATTAAATGATATAATCTTAGTATTTCTCATCAGACCTAAAAGACATGGAAGTATCCAAGTAATGACAAGTCTAGTGAAACAAAAGCAAACACTCAAGTATATACCGTATTAGAAAAACATCTCTAACTATGCTTTTAGGCTGTATTTTCAGAATTACTTACATTTTACTTCTGACCTAGGATTATGGTTTGCTGCAAAGGTGGGGTGGGGTGGAAAGGGAGAGAATACTGATGGACTATTTTTCCCCAGAGAATCAGTACCACTAATGAGATTGATCTGTAAAGGAACATTGCTATAGCAATGCCTGCTTTGGTGGCATTGCTTCTCCTTGCTTCTGACACCTATAGTTCAACTCTTTCCCCCCACTTCTCCTCTGGAGGGATGACAAGGAAAAGAAAAATGAATGTTTTCCTCTTTTGGTCTCTGGAGCTATGACCTAGGGTAGCATGCTGTATTGGGAAGAGTGCTAAACTGAGTCAGGAGGCTTGGTTTTGATACTTACTATTCAACCCTGGTCAAGTCACTTGTATAAAATGGAAATTTTATATGACCTTGTCATAAAAAAGGTATTCTATAAATGCCAAAAAATAAATGAATAAACAACAAATCAATATTTTTAAATGTCAGTGTCCAGATTCTATTTTAGTTTTATAATGCAGCATTAAGCATAGTGCAGGGTATCCACATGATGAACTATATGTTTATATTAAATGAAACATATCTTCTTAGTGGGAGTGTTCTGTGAGGAAATATGCTAAATACACCATTTTAATACACTCAGTCTATCAGCAAGTATACTGTTTACTTTAGCTACTTTAAGTACTGTGACAGTCAACATAGAACAAATCAACTTTGACTTTTTACAGCTGGAAGGGATATTTTAGAACCAGTCAGCACATTTTAAAGATGTGAGATGCTCATTGGATTGTGAATTCCTCAAGGGCTGGGATTATCTTTTGATTTTCTTTTTATCTTCTCCTCCCACTTAATTCAGTACCAGGAACATGGTAGATGCTTAACAAATGCTTATTGAATGACTGAGGCCCAGAGAAGTTTCCCCATTGCCACATGGATAGCTAGTAGGATGTCATAAAATTGAGATAATGCAGTAGAATTAGCCACAATTGAGAATAGTGACATAGCAAGATTTTAAATTATAATTATTGATGTAATTTCAATAATTGTCCATCCTCTGATTTTCCTTACAATTCAAGTGATACGTCACAAAACCAAAGCTAGCACTTGGGAAGCAGTATCAGAAGGAAAGAACTGAAGGATAGTTTGTTGTTCTTGTTGTTAGAAAATTTCTTACATGATAAAAAAATTGTTATTTCTAAAACATTAGAACTATAAGAAACAACAAATATAATGAATACAGAGAGACGTTGAAAGACATATGTGAACTGATCCAAAATAAATAAGCAGAGTCAGGAAAACAATATATAAAATGACTACAACAATCACAAAATAATAAAAAAAATTATTGCAGATTTGTTAAAAAGCCTGCCCCCCAAAAGAAATCTGAGAAGACCCTCACCACTCCTTTGCAAAAGTCTACTGTTTGTAGAACATTGCATAGATTATCAGTTTTTTTTTTTTGATGTATTGGTTAGGTTTGCTGATGTTTTCCTAAAAAAAAAATAATATTTTTTGCTATATGGTGTGACTATCTTGGTGGGCAGAGAGAGAAGGATACAGGAAGAAATTTGGGTATATATTACCTATATATAAAATATAAGTAGATTTTATTTTAAAAATAATTATTAAAGCCTCATGATTTTTTTCAACACATTTATGCAAATCTAATTTTATATGTCCCTTTTTTCCATTGTCAGAAACATCAATAAAATATGGTATTACAAATTCATACTCAAGCACTGCAGTGTGGCCACGGGTTGGGTGGTTTTTCAAAATGCCATGTAAGGAGAATAATCTCACAATTCCTACAAAGATGGAAACCTTTTGAACATTGACCTGGTAATAGACCATATGTCTGTCATCAGAGGACCTATGCAACTAAGTACAGAGACCTTTTTGTCTCCTGCCGGCCCCCTCTTAGTTTAGGTTTGATTTTGGAACAAAATGAGACACTTGTAGGAAATTCATCAGATAATAAAAGGAAATTTACTTATCCATAGCAGTAGAAAGATATTCAACAAATATGTGCATTGGCGATACCCTGAGTTGTTTCATATGAGTGAAGTATCCTTGCCTGAGTTGTCCATAGGATTCCTGGAGCTCTTCATGAAGCTACCAGGAAGTAATGTTGACAGCCTCTTTCTTTAGTCCTCTGATCCTTTTAAGTCTTGTCAATAGCCTCAATACATTTTAAGGGGGGAAAAAACTAACCTAATTTGTATGGGCAGCAGTTAGTATATTTCTTCATTCATACCAAGTGATGTTTTTTTTTTTTTTTTGCCTCAGCAGCTCACAAAAGTAGTTTACTGAAGCTTAGAGAGGTTGTGATCAGTATTGGTGGAGGGAATTCCACGATGATAAATCATGGCTTCATGAATTATCGAAATAAAAGTGGTGTTACAGAAAGGAAATAATTAATTTTATTTTGTTAACGAAAGTCCAGAAATTGTATTTTAAGATGGATGTAGGAGTTACCTATTCTTTTATTATTTTCATTGATTAGAGATTGAAAGACTTTTCTAAAGAAGACATAAACATTCTAGTTTTGATTTAAAATATTTTGAGCTATCCAGTACTCATTTAGATCTAAAAACCACAGATTCTGAATTAATACACTTTTGAATGTATTTTATATGTACATTATTATATGTACATATGTAGAATATGTGAATTATTGAAGGAGTCTGACTTAATTAACTCTAATTAATTAGTGCTAACGCTGACTTTTTATATACTCACTGAAGGGATCTTCTATATTAATGGGTTACAAATAAAATACTTGTATGAAAGTATAAAGAGGCAATGTCATGTAACAAGTAGAGTGAGAAGACCATGGTTTCTAGGCTTACTCCTGATAAACACTATCTGTGGATTATTTAATGTCTTTAAGTTCTGGGCAGCTCTCTAAGACTATAAATTGCAGAGAAGAGTGCTGATATGTATGGAGGCAGGGAGTTTCCTCACCTGGGAGTTCCTGATACCAACAAAATCCCAAGACTGGCCCTTATATCTGTAAAGAAGTAGAGCAATTTCAACAACAACAGCAGCAAAAACAATGCACCATTTTGGGGGATGTGGGAGAGCAATGCTTTTGGGGGGGGGAGGACTTGATTTGTGATGTCATTAGTATAGGGAATTCCTGGTGAGAAAATTCCCTTTATACATGTAATTCACCACCTTCTCTGCCATTGAGAGTCTTGGAGAGCAGCATGTGACATAGAAAGATTAAATGGCTTCCACCCAAGGTGACACAGTTAGTATGTATCAGAATCAGAACTTGAAACAAGATCTTCCAGAGTCTGATACTGGCTCTCTATTTATTTACTAGCAACAAAAAGCTGAACTCTCCTTACTTCCCTGGATCCTTTATCATCCCAAAACCGTATTGCAAATTAAGATGAACGCTTTATTACAATAAGTAAAAAAAAATAATATCGCCTATGCTTCCTGGCTCCAGTGAAATGTTGACTATTTTGAGATAAGTTGTTTTTTTTTTCCTCTCTCAGCCTCTGACTTCAATTTAAAAAGAAAAGTGATTTCATTGGTGTGGGTACTCCTTACAATAATGTAAAGAACAGCTATTTCATGTCTCACTAAACAATTTCATGAATTGTTGTGGCCAGAATGATTTATCACCCAGTGGCCACCTTTCTGTTGATGAACCTCTCCAAAATTAGGTAAACTGGTCCTTGGATGACAGACCCCATGTCCAGCACCGAGCCAGCACTTCAGAACCTTGCCAGCTTGGTACTATCTGCCAGTTTTTGTTGCTTTGGCAAAGTCTTCAAAGATCCAGTGTTCTCTCCATGTGATAGCCCTGAGAATGTAATTTTAGCAGAGGTTAATTTAAGTCTTTGAGACACACACATACACACACACACAGATAGAGTGACAGAGACAGAGAGAGAGACATAGAGACAAAGAGACAGATAGTGCATGAGCATGAAGAGGTCTAATTTCGTTATTAATATTTAGGTTACAGATGCATAGAATTGTAGAGCTTGAAGTGATCCACCTTCTTCATGATACAGGTTCCATGACTCATCTGTTATTCTTCTTATAATGTACAGTGAAGAAACAGAACATTCACAGAAATATGGTATGGCAAAAACTCACTAATTTGGATGAATTGAAAGGAGGTGTGTTCTGAATGAGGGCAAAGTCTGAATAGAATGTTTGGAAAGAAATACAGTTTTATTGTTTTTAAATGCTTGCCCTTGCTCCAGCAAACTGTATTTATTGCATTGTCCATTTCAGTCAAACTAGCCTACTTTCTATTCTCATACCCTACATTGCATCCCTGACTGCCTTTCCACAAGCAGTCAGTCTCCCATGCTTAGAATATCCTTCCTCCTCACTCATCATTGTTCCATAGGCTGCCAGCTTCCTTCAAAACTCAGCTTCTACTCCCACATGCTATCTTTCCTGATCATCCTCCTCAGCTCCCAAACCTCTGTCACTTGATACATAATTATCATTTGTTTATTTACTAGTTTGTTTGTTTATTTGTGGGTCCACATGTGTATTTGCTTGCTTGTTTGTTTATTTGTGTGCAGATATATGATTGCACAGTGCCTGGCTCACAGTAGGTACTTAATATTGACTTTTTGATTGTGATAAAAATATTTTCAGATAAATCTCCTTCTGGATCTGCTTTTTTTATATGATCATAAATCATACATTCAGTATAAGAAAGGACCTCAAAGACCTTCTAATTCAAACTATGCAAACCCTTCCCTCTTTAACTTTGATAAGTAGCCAGCCTTTTCTTGAAGATCTCTAGGGATAAGAAACTTACTTCTCAAAGCAGATGATTCCACTTTTGAGTTTTAACAATAGCTAGAATTTATATACCGCTTTAAGTCTTGAACAAACACTTTACAAATATTATCTCATTCTTTCCTCTCACAACAACCCTGGGGGAAAGTGAGTGAAGCAGACAGAAGTCAAGTCAGTGACTTGCTTAGGGTCACATAGTAATTATCTCAGTTTGAATTTGAATTCAGATTTTCCTGACTCCAAGTTCAACACAATTAGGCATTATGCTTCTGAGTTGTCTGTATTTTAAGAATGTTTTTCTTTATATTGAATTAAAATCTTCTCTTTAGTTTCCTCCCACTGACCTAGTTCTGCCCTCTAAAACCAAGCAAAACCAATCTAATTCTTCTTTCTGAAAAAAGAGCCTCTTATAATTGAAGATAGCTATCATGGCCTCCCTAAGTCTTCCCTTTTCCAGGTTAAACAACCTACAATCCCTTCATCTTATCATATATGTCATGTTTTGTAACGCTCTCTGAACCTGTGCTTGTTATTCCAACTTGTCAGTGTTTGTGTAAATTTGCATACAATAATGTCTTAGGGTCTCCTCTTCCCTAACTTAGGTTGAGTATCCTTCCTACAGAATTTATAGAAGTTATTTATTTGCGTCATCAGCTCTTAACAAATGCTACAAACTTTAATCCAAAGAGTCAAATTGCCAGCCTTTTACTTAATGGAGTATAAATGAATGAGGCTTTATTTAATTCCTTTTAATATTTAATTCTATATAAAAACATTACAATACTTTGTAATATCTGAAAGACATGATAAAGAGGACCTACAGTTCAATTAATGTATATGCCATGGCTAAAGCCTGGCTAGTGCCAGTAGCATGGAACAGGCAGGAAGTTCCCTCATCAATCAGGGCCCTTTGCAACTTGAATTGCCTGGGCTAATGAGTGTTTTAAATAAGATATCTTGCCATCATTAAACTCATTACTGCCTATGAGTAAATGATATGTTTCAATTTCTGCCAGCACATTTGAATCACATCTTGCCTGTCACAGTGGGGATACAGCCTAAGTAAAATAGTTTCAGGAAATCAAATAATCCACCATGATTAAGCTAATGCATGCTTACTCTTCAAAGCACATATAGATGTTAAAACTAGATTTATAAATGTGGTATTTATTTTCCATGTTCTACATATGAGCCTCATCTGGCTAAAGGCAGCGTGAATTAAAAAGCACTAAATTTAGAGTCATAAAACTTGAGTTCAAAGTCCAGGTTCCCTTCTTTTTCACTGGGTGACCTTAAATAAGTCAGTTAGCTACTTAGCCTCAGCTTCCTTATCAGTAAAATTGAGCAATAATTCTTGTATTTTATAATTCAAAAGGTTGCTGGGAGTAAAGTGTTAGTGCATTGGAAAAGACTGCATTTGCCACCAGGAAGTCTCAGTTTAAATTCTAGCTATCTTACTTAATCCTTGGGTCTTAGTTCTCTCATCTGCAAAACATAGCAGTTGGACTTCTTGCCTGTGATACTTCCACTACCCAGTTTCAGGCCCTCATCACCTCATGCCTGGACTATTTCAATAGCTTTTGCTGATTAGTCTCTCCCCATACCAGTCCATCTGCCACTCAGCAAAGTTATCTTCCAAAAGCCCAGGAATGACCGTGCCTCACACTCCCACATCCACTATGCAATAAACACCAGTGATTCCCTGTCATCACCAAAATCAAATATAAAATCCTCTGTTTGGTGTTGAAAGTCCTTCATAACCTTCCCTCATTCTTTACAATTTACCTGCAGATTACCCCACCACCCTTCCAAATTCTTTGAGCTGCAGTACACTGGTCTTTGCTATTTCAATAATAAGATCCTCCATCTCCCATTTTCCAACTCCCAGCATTTTCACTGGCTGCCACTTGTGAATTCTCTCATGCATAGTCTCCCCTTTCTGGTTTCCTTGGCTTCCTTCAAGCCCTAGCTAAAATATCACCTCTACAAGAAGACTTTACTTATCATCCTTAATTCTAGTGCCTTCCCCCATTGATTATTGCCAATTATCCTGTATATAGCTTTTTTGTACATAGTTGTTTACATGTTGTCTCTCTCATTAAATTGTGAGCTCCTAGAGTGCAGGGATTATTTTACCTTTATTTTTAAACTTGTTAATACAGTGCCTGGCTCTTAGTAGGTGCTTAATAAAAGTTTATTGACTCACTAAATGATCTCTAATATCCCTCAGCTTTTTATTTTATGAACTATAAAGTACTACTGAAATGTTAAATGGAATTATTTGTTAAATATAATTCATATGTATATGTATACAAGTACATATAAACATATTTGCATTTAAAATTTATGCATTTTGTCTCTCTCAAGATGTAATCAGACTAAAAGCAGCAAATAGTTTTTTTATAAAAAGTTACTATATTAAGAATATCAATATAGTAGGTTCTTCCATGTTTTGGAGACTTCCATGTATTGGAGATTTCCATGTATTGGTTCAAATGACTTCATACAATTCTGGATTTTTAAAATATGTTAAATATATTAGAATTCTTTAAGATTACAAAATGCATGCATACAAAAAAAATTTTATCAGACAACTTTTCTTTAAAACATGTATGTGAAATTACCCAAAGTTCTTTTTTAAAACAAGCTAATGATTTTGATTTTTCACATGCGTGTATTATAATACACATATTTTACACATGTGTTAATGTATTACAATTTTTTAAAAAAATTAAATTCATCAGTATATTACAATTTTTTTAATTCTCAAAATTACCTATTTTATGGCTACATTTTAAATGGGTACTTTCAGAGCTAAATAGCACATTCTTTTATTTCATTAACTATACTTTTTTTTTTTGCAGAAAAATTATGGGACATGAAATTTTTTTGACCATTGAGTATTTAATTTAATTCACCTTTTAGATCTATGACCTTATCCCTTCCTCACTATTGAAAAAGCTGGAACACAATACCCTTGTTACAAACATGTGTAGTCAAGCAAAACAAATAATGAAGTCACTGATGTCCAAAAGATGACTTTATCTGAGTTCTGAGAGACATAAATTCAAATACAGGTTTTTTTCCATTCACCACTTTTGTGTCCCTGGGCAAGTCCTTTAACATCTATTCACAATATAAAGGGGTTGTACTAAATTATCCCTAAGGTCCTTTCTAATTTTAGATCTGTGATCCTGAGAGATTTCTTTTCCATGGTTTTCCTAACATGTTTTACTACTCCTACCTATTTACTCAGAAAGAAAATTCTGATATGAATCATAATGTGCTAACATTTTTTTATCTTTCTTAAAACATTAATTGAATAAAGGAAAATATCTATAATATGTTTTCAGTTTTGAAGGTGACATTATGGAAGAGTTACTAGCATCTATTTTGATTTTGATTTTTATGTATCTGTGGTTTAATCAATGTGGTAAATTTCATGAGGTGGAAAATTCCTCTACCTCTCCTTGCCCGTGTTGATTAGTTTTGGTTGCCTTGGGCACTGGGGGAGGGAGGGGTTAAATGACTGTCTCAGAGCCACACATTTAATGTGTCAGAAACAAGATGTGAATTCAGATATTCATGACTGCAAGTCTGGACTCTCTGAATTTTAACATATTTATCTATCTTTTTCCAAGAACTTCTAAAATGTCCTTCTCTCAACACAGTAAAAAAAACCTACAGTTTTGATTTGAGACAAGAAAATTGATTTCATCTCCACTCAATGGTTATTCCAGAGAAATTTTCAGATTTGCATTTTTATCCATATCCCTTTAAATCAAATTCACATTTTTTATCATATCACTCTTTTACTCAGAATCCTTCAGTGGCTTCCTATCACATCATCTTCATCATCATTTTTGTCATCATTGATTTTTATTCAATTATTTCAGTCATGTTCATTTTTTCATGACCCCATTTGGGCTTTTCTTGGCAAAGATACTGGAGTGCTTTGCCATATTTTTCTCAACTGTGTTATGTGTCTGAGGCCACATTTGAACTCAGGTCCTCCTGCATCCAGGGCCGCTACTCTGTCCACTGCGCCACCTACCTGCCCCGCTGCTTGCCATTTCTTACAGCATGATAGTATTACATCATAATCACATACCTCAACTTGTTCTGCCATTTCCCAATTGAGGGGAACCCCTTCAATTTCTAGTTCTTTGTCACCACAAAAAGAGTTGCTATAAATATTTTTTAACATATGGGTCCTTTTCCTTTTCATCTTTTTTCATCTTTTTGGGATACAGACCTAGTAGTGGTATTGCTGGGTCAAAGGCTATGCACAATTTTATAGCCCTTAGGGAGCAGTTCCAAATTCCTCTCTAGAATGGTTGAATTAGTTCAAAACTCCACTAGTGCATTAGTATCCCTATTTTTCCACATCCCCTCCAACATTTTTCATACTCCTTCTCTGTAATATTAGCTAATCTGATAGGTGTGAAGTGGTACCTCAAAGTTGTTTTACTTTATATTTCTCTAATCAATAGTGATTTGGAGCATTTTTTCATATGACTATAGATAGCATTGATTCCTTCTTTTGAAAACTGCCTGATTATATCCCTCGATCATTTATTAATTAGGGAATGTCTCATATTCCTATAAATTTTACTCAGTTGTCTATATACTTGGGAAATGAGACCTTTATAAAAGAAACTTGCTGTAAACTCCCCCTCCCAATTTTCTGCTTTCCTTCTCATCTTTGCTGCATTGGATTTGTTTGTGCAAAACCTTTTTAATTTAATGTAACCAAAATTATCCATTTTATTTCCTGTAATGGTGTTTATTTCTTGTTTTCTCATAAATTCTTCCCTTATCCATAGATCTGACAGGTAAGATATCCCATGCTTCCTTCATTTGCTTATGCTATCACCCTTGATGTCTAAATCATTATGAACTTATCTTGTTATACATTGTGACAGGTTGTTCTATAGCTAGTTTCTGTCAATCGGCTTTCCAGTTTTTCCAGATGTATTTGTTAAGTAGTGAATTATTGCCCCATCCTCTGAAGTTGGATATTTGGATTTATCAAATACCAGATTACTATGATCACTTAATGCTGTGTGCTGTGTACCTAATCTATTCCCCTGGTCCACCACTCTATTACTTAGATAGTACCACATTTTTTTTTTTTTTATGATTACTGCTTTGTAATATACTTTGAGGTATGGTACTGCTAAGCCACCTTCCTTAACTTTTTTTTTTCATTAATTCTCTAGATATTCTTGACCTTTTGTTATGATTTTTTGTTTGATTTTTTCTAATTCCATAAATTTTTTTTGTACTTGGATTGGTATGGCACTGAATAAGCAAATTAATTTAGGTAGAATTAATGCTTTTATGATACTGGCTTTTGTTTATCCTTGAGCAATAAATATTTCTTCAATTGTTTAGATCTGACTTTATTTGTGTGAAAAATGTTTAGTAATTGTGTTCATATAGTTCCTGGATATGTCTCAGCAGGTATCCTCCCAAGTATTTTATATTGCCTGCAGTTATTTAAATTTGAATTTCTCTTTCTATCTCTTGCTGCTGGACTTTATTGGTAATATATAGAAATGCTAATTATTTACTTGAATTTATTTTATATTCTGTACCTTTTCTGGAAGTGCTACTTATTTCATTTTTTAGTTGATTCTCTAGGATTCTGTAAGTATACCATCAAATTATTTGCAAAGAGTAATAGTTTTGTTTCCTCATTGGCTATTCTAATTCCTTAATTTTTTTTTCTTTTCTTATTGCTAAAGCTAACATTTCTAATATAGTATTAAATAATAGTTGTGATAATGAGTATCTTTGTTTCATCCCTAATCTTATTGGGGAGGTTTCTAGCCTTTAGAGATAATGCTTCTTGATGTATTTAGATAGCTATTATTTATCATTTTAATCAAAGCTCCATTTATTCCTATGCTTTCCAGTGTCTCAATAATACTCAATACTGAGTACTATATTTTGTCAAAAGTTTTTTCTGCATCTATTAAGATAATCACATGACTTTTGTTGGTTTTGTTATTAATATGGTCCATTATACTGATATTTTTCCTAATATTGACTCAGCCCTGCAGTACTGATATAAATCCTACCCGGTCATAGTCTATGATCTTTGTGATATGTTGCCATAATCTGTATGGTAGTATTTTTTTAATTTGCATCAATATTTATTAGAGAAATTGGTCTGTATTATTCTTTGTTTTTACTCTTCCTGATTTAGTTATCAGCACTATATTTGTGTCATAAAAGGAAATGTGTAGTATTACCTGTTTGCCTATTTTTGCCAAATAATTTATATAGAATTAGAATTAATTGTTCTTTAAATGTTTGGTACAGTTCATTTGTTAATCCATCTGATACTGAAGTGTTTTTTTCCCCTTAGGGAATTCATTAATGGCCTTTTCAATGTCTTTTTCTAACATAGGGTTACTTAAGTATTCTATTTCCTCTTCTGATAATAGAGGCAATTTACATTTTTGTAAATATTCATCCATTTCATTTAGATTGTCAGATATATTGCCATATAATTGGCAAAATAGCTCCTAAAATTGCTTTAATTTCCTATTCATTGGTGATGAATTTTGCTCTTTTTATTTTTGATACTGGTAATTTGATTTTCCTCTTTCATTTTTATAATCAAATTAAACAATGGTTTATCTGTTTTATTATTTTGTTTTTCATAAAACCAGTTTTTCTTATTTATTATTTCAATGGTTTTCTTAATTTCAATTTTATTAACCTATTCTTTGAATTTCAGGATTTCTAATTTGCTCTTTAACTGGGGATTTTTAATTTGTTCTTTTTCTAGTTATTTTAGTTGCGTGTCCAATTCATTGGTCTGCTCTTTCTCTATTTTACTGATGTAAGTATTTAGAGATAAAAACTTTCCCCAAAGTACTACTTTTGCAGCATCTCCTAAGTTTTCATGTTGTCTCATTGTTGTCATTCTCTTTATTGAAATTATTGATTGTATCTATGATTTGTTCTTTTGCCCACTGATTCTTTAGGATTAGAATATTTTGTTTCCACTTATTTTAATCTATATTTCAATGGCCCTATATTGCATATAATTTTATTGCCTTAAAATATGAAAAGTATGCATTTAATATTTCTGCTTTTCTGTATTTAATTGTGAGTTATTTTGCTTTAAGTAAATGTTCAATTTTTGTGTAGTGCCATGCACTACTGAGTAAAAGGTAAACAGAAAATTCTTTCTATTCCCATTCAGTTTTCTCCAGAGATCAATCATATCTAACTTTTCCAGAATTCTATTCCTCTTTGTAACTTTTTTCTTGTTTATTTTTTGGTAAGATATAGCTAGTTCTGAGAGGGAGAAATGAGGTCCCCTACTAGTATATTTTATCTAAATTTAGTGAACTCAGCATGTACTTTAAACTCTTTATCCTATTTTGAGATGTACTCATACATCTTTATTTCTGATTCTTAAAGTACCTTGAATTTTTCTTGGAATTGACAGTTTTGGTCTCTTTTCTATGTTAACAAAATATGGGGCTGAGACTTCTTTTCACTTGGCAGGTTCACTGAATGTACATATTCACCTTCAGATAGGTAGGTTAATAATTAATTAATTAATGCAGTTTATCATTTCTGCTGTTCAGTTGAGATAACATAAACTCTGATTTTTTTTTGTCATTAATCACTTGAAGAAAAAATCGGTCTGAATAAAATAAATACACAATTGGGATTTTAACTTAACATTGTTTTCAAGATATTCAAGAATTAATAGTCCATAATGATGCACTCTGCCAGGCACTACAAATGTTATCTCATATCAATTTTTTTTTTACTTCTTCAATATTTTATTTTCTTCCAATATTAGGTAATAACATTTTTAACATTCATTTTTAATTTTATTTTTAATTTATGGAATAAAAGAAGCATTTACATAATGTAGTATAATAAAAAAAGACAATTGCACATGAAACTGCAAGTCTACTATTCATATAATATTTAATATTCATTTTAAAAAATTTTGAGTTCCAAATTCTCTTCCCCTCTACCCCTTTATTGAGAAGGCAAGCAATTAGGTATAAGTTATATGTGACTAGTCATGCAAAACATTTCCATATAAATTATGTTGTTAAAAAAAAGCACTGACCCCCCCCAAAAGAAAAGTCTACCACAAACAACAACCTAAGACAAAAAAAATAAAAAAATATATATTTCAGTCTACATTCAGATTCTGTCAGTTGTTTCTATGGTGATGGATAGCATTTTTCGTCAAAAGTCCTTTGGAATTGTCTTGGATCGTTATGTTGTGGAGAATAGTTGTCATTCACAGTTGACCAAAGGACAATATTGCTATTACTGTGTGCAGTGTTCTTGTGGTTCTCACATCACTTTGTATCAGTTCATGTAAGTTTTTGTAGGTTTTTCTGCAAGCATCCTGCTAATTATTTTTTACAGTACAGCAGAATTATATCACAATCTATGCCACAACTTGTTCAGCTATTCCTCAATTGATGGGTATCCCCTCAATTTCCAGTTCTTTGCCACCACTAAAAGAGTTGCTTTAAGTATTTTGTACATATACGTCCTTTTACTTTTTGTTTTTTATCTCTATGGAATACAGACCTAATAGTGGCATTGCTGGGCCAAAGATTATGCACGGTTTTATACCTGTTTTGGATACCAGAATGGGAGAATCAGTTCATAAGTCTACCAATAGTGCATTGATGGTTCAATTTTCCTACATCTCCTATAACATTTCTCATTTTCCTTTTCTATCATGTTAGCCAATCTGATAGGTATTGGTTGGTACCTCTGATTTGCTTTAATTTCCATTACTCTAATCAATAGTGATTTATAGCATTTTTCATATGATTATAGAGAACTTTGCTTACTTCATCTGAAAAATACCTGTTCATATCATTTGACCATTTGCCAATTAGGAAATGGCCCTTATTTTTATAAATTTGACCTAGTTCTCTATATATTTAAGAAATGAGGCCTTTATCAGAGAAACTTGCTATAAAACTTTTTTTTTCACAGAAATTATTTCTAACTGTGTATTCCCCTCCATCGCATTTACTTCTCTCTCTCTCTTTCTCTCTCTCTCACTCTTTCTCTCTTTCCCCTTTCACACTGTCCATTCTCAAATTTTTTTTGCGTTGACTACTGCCTCCCCCAATCCTCTCTTCCTTCTGTCAGCCCCCTGCCTTCTCCTTTCCCTTTCCCCTCCTATTTTCCTGTAGGGTAAAATAGATTTCTCTATCTGAGTGTGTATGTTATTCCATCTCTGAGACAATTCCAATGAGAGTAAGGTTCAAGTGCTCCCCCTACCTCACTTATCTTTATTTCTGCTGTAAAAGCCATTTCATACCTCTTTTATGTCACATAATTTACCATTCTACCTCTTCCTTTCCCCTTCTCTCAGTGCATTCCTCTTTTTCATCCCTTAATTTTATTATTTTAGACTTCACTTCACATCCAACTTGCATTCATGCCCTCTCTCTATGTATACTTCTTCTAACTGCCCTAAAAACAAGAATGTTCTTAGGAGTTATAGGTATCATCTTTGCATGTAAGAATGTAAACAATTTAACTTTATTGAATCCATTATGTTTTCTCTTTCTTGTTTACCTTTTTTATGCTCCTCTTGCATCTTAAATTTGAAAGTCAGATTTTCTATTCAGCTCTGGTATTTTCATCAGGAATGCTTAAAAGTCCTCTATTTCATTGAATATCCAGTTTTTTCCCCTCTGAAGGAGATATTCAGTTTGACTGGGCAGGTGTAATCCTAGCTCCTTTGCCCTCTGGAATATCATATCCCAAGCTTTCCTATCATTTATGTGTAGAAGCTGCTAAATCTTATGTTATCCTTACTGTGGCTTCACAATATTTGAACTGTTTCGTTATGACTACTTGCAATTTTTCTCCTTGACCTGGCAGCTCTGGAATTTGGATATAATATTGCTGAGAGTTTTCATTTTGTCTTCTCTTTCAAGAGATGATGAGTGTATTCTTTCAATTTCTGTGTTACCCTTTGGTTCTAGAATACCAGAGTAGTTTTTCTTGATATTTTCTTTAAAAATAATGTCTAGGCTTTTTTTTTTTTTTTACCGTGGCTTTCAGGTAGCCCAATAATTCTTAAATTATATCTCCTTGATCTATTTTCCAGGTCACTTGTTTTCATAGTGAGATACTTCACATCATCTTCTATTGGTTTCATTCTTTTGATTTTGTTATGTTGTTTCTTCATGTTTCATGGAGTCATTAGCTTCCAATTGCCTAGTTTTAAATTTTAAGGAATTATTTTCTTCATTGAGCTTTAGTGTCATCTTCTCCATTTGGCCAATTCAACTTTTTAAAGCAATTCTTTTCAGTGGATTTTTGTACCTTTTCTACCATTTGGCTTTCTCTGTTTTTTAAGGTGTTATTTTTTTCAGTATTTTTTTTTAGGTGCCTCCCTTACCAAGCTGTTGACTCTTTTCCCATGATTTTCTTTCATCACTGTCAGTTCTTTTCCCATTTTTTAATGTCTCTTATTTTATTTTCAAATTCCTTAATGAGGTATTCCATGAATTCTTTTTGAACCTGAAACTAATTCTCTTTTTATTTTCCTTTGAGCCTTTGAATGGATGTAGCAGTTTTGAATTTGTTATCTTCTGAGTTTGTGTTTTTATCTTCCCTTTATAATAACTTTTTATGGTCAAATTCAGTTGTTGTTTGCTCATTTTCCCAGGCTATTCGTTGACTTTTTACATGATGTTAAAGTTAGCTCTACTCTCAAGGTGGAGGGGGCACTTTTCCAAGGTTTAGGTATTTTTATGCAGCTGTTTTCACAGCTAGTTCTGGGAGTCTTCCATTTTCAGTTCTACCAAGGTTATATGGTCTAAGGAAAGATGTGTTTACCACAACCACTCTTTTCTACCCTGCAACTATGATTCGTGTCCCAGCTTTCTTTTGGTCACAAGCTCTGGTATGCTAGTGTTCCTTTTTGCCCTAGAGCTGTAACACAGCAGTACTACCTGTGTATGGAAGGGCATTATATCAGAGTCCTGCACCCAGTGCTAGCAGTGAAATCCCTATAATCATCTCCTGATCAGTTTTCCAACCACCTTACTGTCCATAGACTGTGAGCTCCAGAAGCTGCAGATTCAGTCACCCCCAAAGTCTGCTACTGATTTGTTTGAGTGGTTCTGAGCTGGCTGGATTATGTGCCACTCTTTCCCTGGTCCAGCTGACTTTCTAAGTTGTCTTAGACTAGAAAATTGTTTTACCCAATCCTTTTTGGATTTTATTGCTCCAGGATTCGTTTTGAGTTATTATTTTAAATTGTTTGGAAGAGATTTTTTTTAATTAATTTAAAACTTAAATACACAATAAAAAAAGAAAAAGAAAGCATTGTCATGTGCACAGCAGAACATAAGAAAGGATTCAAAATATACAGCAATAATTTCCCCTTTTAGTAAAGCCTATATAATAAACACTATCTGTTGTGTTCAGAGCTGTCCATCTTTTCTTTGCTTGCTTGTAAGTTTTTTTTGTTCTCTGCTGTGCACTTTTTACTTTGTTCCTTTTTTCTCCCTTCTTCCTCTCCTCCAAGAAGGCTGTAATTAAGTATGGATATACACACATATGTATACACATACATATAATACCATATATATATACACACACACACATACATATACACATGTATACACATATACACACAAACATATATATACATACATTTATGTACACATACATATACTTAGATATCATATGCATGTATGCAATACTGTACTATACTTGTTTGTCCTCTGTTCTCTGAGGGTGGATAATATCTTCCCTTATAAGTCCAAGTCTTTCCATATTTTTCTTAGTCCATCATTTCCTACATGACAGGAATATTCCAATCTTATGATGCTAGTCATTTTAAATATTCTAAAACAATATTGATTAATATGGCTGACATATAGTGCAGTTTCCCTATTTTTTCTTTTTATTAAATCTATTTTAAGCTTTAACTTTGAGGTCATCATTATGACCCCTGACTAATAAATTCTACTCCTGATCTTTATTTTATGTTTGAGGGTATCTCTTGTTTCTTATCTCTCCTGACTCTTCTACTTTACTTTTACCTGCTACCTTGCCCCTCTATTACTTAACCCTCCCCTTCAAGAGCCTTGCCTTATCCTTTCTCCCTTCCCAATCCCCTTAGCCTTTTGTTTCCTTCTGAATTTAGAAGATTTTTACTTGCGCATGTGTGTGTATGTGTGCGTATATGTGATTCTCTCTTTAAACCATTGCTATTGAGAGTAGGGTTCCAGAACTACCACACTTCCTCCCCCATCTAATATTTATGTGTTATTTCTTCCTCTCACACCCCATTTTTATTTGTACAAGATAATTGTTCTTTTTAACTTTTTTTAGATGGTTTACTTTTTAGTATCACATTAAACTCAGCTCTACCTCAGTCTTTCTTTTGAACTACCCACTTACTAATAAAATCTTAGATATACAATTTACAATTTCTTATATAAAAAGTAAACAGTCTATACTTATTGAGTCCCGTGTAATTAGTGTTTGGTCTTTACCTTTTCTCTTGGATCTTATGTCAAATTTTCTATTGGTTTCATGTCTTTTTGCAACAAAATTTTAAAAGTCTGGCAATTCATTGAATGTCCATTTTTTTTTCATTCGGGATTATGCTTCACTTTGCTTGGTATGATATTTTTGGCTGCAACCCTAGTTCTTTTACTCTTTCATATGTAGTGTTCCAAGATCTATGGTCTTTTAGTATAGCCAATGCTAGGTCTTGTGTGATTCTAATGGTGGTTCCACAATTTTTTTCTTGTTGTTTGTAATATTTTATCCTTGAACTGGGAGTTTCAGAATCTAGCTATGATATTCCTGTAAATGTTCTTCATAAGTGGTGATCATTGAAATTTTTTTCTTTTTCTCCTTTCCCCTCTTTTTCTAACACTTAAAGACAATTTTATTCAGTTATTTCTTGTATTATTGTATCAAGATTATTTTTTTTTATCATAGCTCTCAGGTAATCCACTTATTCCTATGTTTTCTCTTCTTTATCTGCTCTCCAGATCAGTTATTTTTCTTATGAGATGTTTCACATTCTCTTATTTTTTTAATTCTTTATATTTTGTTTTGTTATTTCTTGGTCTCATAACTTTTCTGGCTTCCCCTGGCCTAATTCTAATTTTCAAGGAATCATTTTCCCCTCTGGCCTGGACCTGAAACCAAGAACTACTCCGTCCTGTAAGTTCCCATAGCCAGTTGCAACCTTGCCCCTTTCCTTCTGCACTCACCAGGCATGTGCTGGTTCTTTCTTATCCAGGGCTGTATCTTAGTAGCATAACTGGGTCTGACTGAGGCAAACAGAAGTTAAGTGATTTGATTATAGTCCCATGGCTAGTAAGTGTCTGAGGTCAAATTTGAACTCAGATCTTACTGACTGCAAGCCCAATGCCCTATCCACTGA
Organism: Vombatus ursinus; assembly: GCF_900497805.2. Taxonomy (NCBI): domain Eukaryota; kingdom Metazoa; phylum Chordata; class Mammalia; order Diprotodontia; family Vombatidae; genus Vombatus; species Vombatus ursinus. Next base: position 36,925,970 of record NW_020954599.1, on the reverse strand, counting down.
GCCCTCATAATATTGCCACTGATACTCATAGCTGCCTCAGTGTAGGGCATTGTTTAGCTATATCACAAATGTATTATCATGATGTTATCACAGAAATGATTACTGATTTTTATGTGCTACAATCTTGCCTGAAGGGTTATGTGTATCTTAGATCATAAAGAATTTTAGAGTTGGCTAGACCTTAAAGATAACTTGTCTAATCCCTTCAATTTATAGACTAGGAAAGTGTGGCACAGAGTTGTTAAAGGGTTTGTCTAAGATTATAGGGTTGCTTATCCCTATATTCATGACAGAATACTACTTTTATTACTATGTCTTGAAGCATATGTCATTTTTCTTTATAGGATGGAAGTTTTTAACAACTTGACTGGTTAAATCAATTTAATAACTTGGTTGTGGCCAGCTATTTGAGTCAAAAGAGTCAAACTTGTGAGTATGTGTGTATGTCTCTGTGTGTGGAGTTAAATAGCTTCATTTTAAAATGATTGGAAGATCTCTACATATAAAAAAATGGTAATGAGAAGGGAATAACAATTAGAAAGTTAATTTGGCAATAACCTTGAAACAACTGGACCACGAACAGTTCAGTATTGGAAAAGATGTCCTATTAGCCCAGCCTTGTCCTTTCTGTAATAGTAATATCTTATCTTTTTAAAAGGATAAAAAATATGAAGATGATGGATTACAAGATCTGAGACTGTGGAGAGAAGGCTAGTATGTGCAGTGATTCTACGTATAAGCAATCCTGTGCTAGAGAGGAATACAGATGTGATGACATCATCATGTATCTACATCTTTTTTTTTGGTGATACTTTGTCATTAGAATGCACTAGGAAGCTTCATGACTCTCCTTGACTTTCCAACCGAATTTCTACTTTCCATTTCCTTTCCATAACTTCCTGAATAACACATTTCCTCACAATCCTTAATATACCCTCCATAATAACTGTCTTGAAATCCTATCACCTACTTCTTAAAAAGCTAGAGTAATACATTCTGAACCACCGTGTTGTTTCTTGCATGTATTATTGACTGGGCAGTCACAGTCAGAGAGATTATCAATGGATCAGTGTGGGGGAGAGGAAGAACAGAAAAAAAAAAAATCAGTGTTCCAAAGAGGGAAGTCCTGAGGTCAGTGCCATTTAACATTTTCATCAATAACTTGAATGAAGAATTGGCTTGTTACATTTTAGGTCACAAAAGAGGTTGGTGGAGTGATGATGAACACATAGGAAGACAGGCTTATCAAAGTGAATTCTGTAAATTGTGGTTAGAATCAAAGAGAGTTCAATATTAACAAATACTGGTAAGTCATTGGAGGAAGGAAAACTATACTGTATATGCATCAATACAGGGAAGGGTTGCCTTTGCCTAAGATCCAGGATTCATAGTGAATACTAATTCTGCGATGAGTGAGCAACGTAGCCTTGTGCAGCAGTTTTATTTAAGACCAAGCACAGTACTGGAAGAAATAAACTATATTATAACATGAAAGGTCTAATCATACTCAACCCTCCACAGATGCTTTTTAAGGTATAGCCTCAATTTTTAGCCTCACATTCAAAGGAACTTTTTAAAAGTACGTTTTATTATGGACTGGAAGTCAGAAGACCTCGATTAAAGTCCAAAAATTCTGGTACTAACTAGCTTATGATCATGGACGGTGACTTAATCTGCCTGAGTCTCAGAGCTCAGACTAGCTTATGAGAGCCAATTGTTAAATTTTCAATGTGAGTATTTATACATTAGAAATTAGCAAATGCTACAAATCAGGTTTGATTTAATCTTCTTTTGATTGTATAGATTTAAGAAAATGTTAATAATGAAGTTTAAATTTTTAAAATATATCATGTACTTTCAGAGAGTCTATTGTTAAACATTTACCAGCATATCCTCTGCTTGATTTCCTTATTAAGCCTAGAAAGATTTGAAAGTGGATGATTGATTATCCCTTAGCTCTTAAGATAAAATATCTAGATTATTCTATGATTCCAAGGCATATAATTTCCCAAATAAGTGGCAATATGAAGAACCTGCAGAAGGATAAGATTAGTCACAAAGATGATAAAAAAAGGTGATAAATAAGACCTATAAAGAAGTTTTTTTTTAAAAAGCTCCTATATTATTTTTATTCCAGGAAGAGAGAAGAATGATATAATAAAAGTGTTGAAGTATTCTACTTGAAGAATTCTTAAGTAGGAGATGTTAAGCTCAATTGTTATTCATCTCTACTAAAGCTAAAACAAATAGAAATAGATTTAATCTACAGCAAAATTAATTTAGGGCAGATATAGGGAAGAGTTTTCTGACAGTTAAGTATTATTACATTCTCAAATGTGTTATTCAAGAAATTGCATTCTCCAGAGATATATAAAAATAGAATATAGTTTAACTTGTATAGACAACTTATGTCCTCTCTTAGATCCAAAGTTACTTGAGGGGAGCAGCCATATTTGTAACTGTCTCCCCATATACACTGTCTCTCATTTCTCTCTCTCTCTCCTACACACACACAAACACACACACACACACACACACACACACACACACATATTGGGCAGTATGGGTTCAATAAATGCTCACTTAATGAATTAATGAATATTACTAGGATGATTTGATTGTAATCCTTCCTGGAAAACAAGGAGCTAGCTAAACAATATGGTTTTCTAATCAATACTTTTTTCACTCCATTGAATTAACTATGATTTCTGGCTTTCAGCATCTCTAAACTGGGCTCTTTCAGTAGCTTCCTCATTTTTGGTCCTACCTCAGATTTTCAGCCTACAATCAATCCTCTATCTTCCATATTATTACCTATGTGATTTTCCTAAAACACATCTCTGATCATATCACTCCTTTACTCAATAAATTCCAGTGCTTCCTATTACTTCTAGGATCACATATAATTATGTATGGTATTGAAAATGCTTCATAACCTGTTTCCACCTTACCTTTCCAGCCTTATTATGTATTACTCTCCTTCACTCTATAGTATAATCCATTTGAGCTTATTGCCCTGTACACACAACATTCCATCTTTCATCTTTGACTTTTTCCACAGGTTCCCTTCACCCCCCCACACCTATGGCTTTGTTCTTTTTCACCTCTGCATCTATGAAAAACTCTGGTTTCCTTCAAAGCTTAACTCAAGTGCTGCCTTCTACATGAACTATTTCCTGATGCTTCCAAAGGTTCTAGTTCCTCCAGTCTCTCAAAAAAAAATTACCTTGTATTTATTTATTTTACATGTATACATAAATATGTGTGTATATGTACACACATATATACATATACACATGCACATACACACATGCATATACATATGCGTACACATATATAATGTGTGTATGTGTACGTATGTGTGTGTGTGTGTGTGTATATATATATATATATATATATATATATATATATATATGTTGTATTTCTCTGGTACCTAACATAAGATTTGGTATATAGTAGGTAATTAATAAATGAATTTCTGTTGATTGATTTTTCTAAGTCCTTTGCTACAGCCAGAGTACCTGGATATGAAATGTATTAGCATAGCCAGTGGACATTTTGGTTTGATACCACTCATAGAATATTAAGGAATGATGGGGATGATTCAAGTTCATACATATGAGTATCCAAGAAGGTTCACATAAGGCCTGGGCATCCAGGGTGGACTAAAGCTTATCTTAAAATTCTGGTTTTCTCTAGGGTGGTCTGAGATGCAAGCTTAACATTATTTCACTGGCATAGATTCTGCTATCAAATAAAACAGCAGGTTAGAAAGGGAAAGGCAGAAAGCAGTGAGGAAAGTTCAGTAAGCTTAAAGGTGATGAGGAGTGGTTTGAATTTCCAATAGATGAGAATAAGACACTTAGATCTTTCAAAGCAATGAAGTCATTTTAAAGTTAAAAAAAAAATTACTCTCACCACTTCAGAGGATTTTGAGAACTTCATCCTGGGACTACTGATATGACCACCCTGTGCTGCACCAAAGGATCTTAGGGGCTGGCTGACATTGCATGATAGTCTGTCATCTGTCAGGAAATAAATTTCGATCCCAGATGGACGCAGTTTGAGCTGGAGCAAGTGTTTCACAGGTCGTCATTACCCCTGCTGCTCTCCACATGGCTCGGGAACAAGGATCTCCCTAGTGTGCTCTGAGTTAGGTATATCCGTAGAGTTACTCCAGATGTAGTCTCAAAGAACCGCCAGACAAGGAGCATCCTCACATTTGAAATGCTTTCATCCAGTTGCTACTACTTACCGCCTGTTGATTATGCTGCATGGAGATGACAGTATCACAGACAGCTCCATCTTTTCCAAGGAAATCCATTTAAGGGTCTTTTGTTAGAAGTGTAATATTAACTTCTAGAGGAAACCAAGTTCTCCAGATTTACCAGAACTTTTGCTTCTTTAATATGGTTTATGAGAGGCAGCCTAGTACATAGAGAGCTGACTGATCCAGGAAGAGCTGGCTTCACATCTTGCTTTAGATGCAAACTATCTGTGTTATCTCAGGGAAGTTAGTTAAACTCTCAGTGTTCTAGGTTAGTTAAACTCTCAGTGTTTAGTCTTAGTTTTCTAAGACTAAATTGCAGAGAACGTGCCAAACTGCATTGATAGAGAGAATCTCCTTATTTTAGAATTAATCATGCCAATAAAATCACAGATGCAGTCTCTAACCCTATGATGTCACATAAAAACAATGTGGTAGAGTATATAGAAGGCTACTCCTGAAGTCAGGAAAATGTGGCTTCAAATGTCAGGCTCCCTCTGACATATTCCATCTAGTGTGAGAATGGGAAAGTCAATGGTATAACTAGCAGAAAATCCCAAGTCTGAATCAGTTGAGAGCATTTCCAAACTAGCAATTCCATTCACTGATGAAATCACAGTTCTAGTGTCATATATTATAATCAATAATGATAGCAAAGATTTACTGTGTGTCTGTGTGTCTTCTCGGGGGAACACATAGATTCTTCATTTTGAATCTTGATTTTCCTTATTTTAATCATGGAAATGACAAGCTTTAGTCACTGCTCATTTCTAATAATAAATGTCTTAGTATCATAAGACCATAGATTTAGAGCTGAAAGGGACCTTAGACATCAATTCCTCCACCACCCCCATACCCTTTATTATTCATATGAGAAAACTGAAGTCCAGAAAGGTTAATGACTTGTCTTAAGTCACCTTTGCAGAAACAGAATTTGAACCCACATACTTCACCTCCTAATTTACTACTCTTTCCACTAAATCATAATGTCCTATTCATGATTTTGGCACACACGCGCGCGCGCACACACACACACGCGCACGCACACACATACACGCACACATGCATACATGCACATATACAACAACTAAATTTGTTTCTAACTTGCTACTAAAGGGTGTATAAGGAAGAGAATCTAGATGTTATTTTGGTAGCAAGACAATATTGCTAAAGTTACCTACCACTTGCTACTCATTGAATTTTAAGGATCTGAAAAATTATCAAAACATTTTATGCACAAATAAACCAAGAAATGGGACCTTCTACTTACTCTACAATCTAGGTCAACTTTGTCATGGGGTAATTCACAAAGACTACATGAATTAGATAAAAATTGTTGTATAAAATCAAAAGGGCATATGCATTTGATGTATTTCATACACTGTTAAGCGATTTAAATAAGAGTCATGGGTATTAAATGTTTTATATGGGGTAGGAACAGAAGAGAATTACCTTTGATTCCATCAAGAAAGTGTTCTGGAAACTCACTGAATTTCAAAGAGAGAAAATGGAGCACAATATTTGTCATATTCTGAGAAGATGGTGAGGTAAATTTGGTTTGGGGAACAAATAAGAAACAAATGATTAGGAGTCATAGATTCAAAATGAAGGGTCTAGTGTGTGTATTCTCTGAAATCTTTAACTGGGCTAAATTTTGTTCCTTATTATTGTATAGATAGGAAATCAACTGTAATATCCACTTAATGGACAAGGCAGAATATCATAAATCTTGTCATTTCCTCAGAAGTCTCATTTACATAGGATTTGTTATACATTGCCTTATATTTAGTTATGTGTATATCTCTTACAATTGCTCCACCCCATTCTAAACTTGATGGTAAACTACTTGAAGCCATGGAGCATATTTTCCAGGAAGTACCTCCATCATACCTTGGATATAGTAAGTGATTATTGATTGAAAAGGATTATATTAATGGTACTCATAATTGAAGGACTGGAACTTGTTTGATTTAGTTTTGTGAATATTTAATCATTTCCTTTTTTTATGGAATCTCGCCCCATCTGTTGTCTTCAATTTTATGTTTTTTAACATTCTCCATCTTTCTGGTATCACTGTGGCTCTAGTATTCGGCAGTAAGTTACAATATTACGTTTACTTCACCATGGCTTCAACTTTACAACACTTAAGTCAAGAAGATTCATATTGTATCATCTATTTCCCACTGCACAATCCTTGTTCGGTCAGTATGAATTCTGTTGAAAATGACCATCCCCTTATTCTTTTTCTTTTAAAATGCATTGTTAGAATACTTCTTAGGATAGTTAGTATAGTTCAGGTCTTCCAGAAAATGTCCAAACTCACAAGAAAAACAACATAATTTAGCTCACGTGATTTAGGATCTTAAAATCTTCTTATTTCCAACTGTGACATGCTGAGCTTCTCTGTAATGCTGTAGGCTCTGTAGTGCAGACAACAAAACATGTTGAAGTTTCATTGCAGCAAACAACCACAATTCCAAGTTTGCATACAGGAGATGGGGAAACAAAAGTTTCCTCTGAATTTAAAGGCGGTAGATCATCCTTGTGAGTGACCTTAGCACAACCGCTGTGTAATTCTTGACAGTAATGGACTACACATGCAGAGCTAATGATGTCCTTTAAAATTCACCATGTAATATTTACATGTTACGGGTATTAGAATGTTAATCCTACTACTTGAGTGGGAATTTTTTTTTGTTTTTGTTTTTGCTTCAGGATTTTTGAAGATAATAGCTAGATGTTTTCTCAGGTCTGTTCTTTCTTTAAGTTCTTCTGTGATTCTAAGTGATGATTTTGCACATTGCAAATAGGTCATGATTTGGATCTTGATAGTTTTATAAAAGCTGCTTTGATTAAACCACATTCATATGTTTCTAATGAAATATGTTGTAGAAGAAATGTTACATTGAATGATATATCACCAAATCTAATAATTCATTAAAAATAACTTAAGGATGGACAGTACATGTTATAAAGACATTGTGATGGACTCAACTTGACAAAGTTACATTTTGCATTAGTGACCCTCACTTACTATGCTTAATGTATTAAATCTCTGTTTGTTTAGAAACAAATATTATAAACATGAACAATGTGTCTAGTAATGTATTTCTATTTTAAATGACATTACATGTTATTAACCATAGGATATTAAGATTACGAGGATCCTAGAGATATTTTTATCCAAACTCTTTACTTTACATATGAATATAATCTGGAGATTCTAAATGGCTTACCCAAAGTTTCAGAGAAAGTGTTAAACTGTCATCCAGTTACTATCATTCAATGAATTAAGACTTGGTTATTATATTTTTTAATGGTAGATGTTATTTTTTTGTAATTGATACCATGCTTTTCTTTAAGAAAGTAGGTCTCCCTGTCTTGCCCAGAAGGGGTCAACCTTCATGGGCCTGAATCCACTGCTGATTGGGACACAGGAGCTTTGACCTTCCCTGCTTCTGACATGGGCCAGTTTTCACCTGTTTAGGCAGCCTGATTGCCTATTGCTAATTCAGGGCTTACCATATTTAGGTTGAATTTAGTGCAGACATCCAACTGACTTCATCCCTACTGCTTCTTATTTTAAGAACTTAAGGGGGGGCGGAGCCAAGATGGTGGAATGAAAGCAGTGACTTGCTTGAGCTTTCCCCCAAACCCATCCAAATACCTGTAAAAAAATGGCTCTAAACAAATTCTAAAGCAGCAGAACCCACAAAAAGACAGAGTGAAATGAATTTCCAGTCCAAGACAACCTGGATGGTTGATAGGAAGGGTATATCACATGGGGCAAGAGAGGAGTGCAGTTCGCTGTGGGCACGCAGGCCGCAGCGCACCTGTAGCAGGCATCAAGAGGACTGAACCATGGGCAACTGTGGCAGTTTCCAGACTTCTCAACCCACAAACACCAAGGACAACTTAGAAGGTCAGTGGGAGAAGTCTGTGACTTCAGTGAGAGAGAAGTTAGGTTTCAGCTGTGGCAGCTGCCTCCTGAACTTCAGGCCCACAGACTGAGGGGGAATGGAGTGGTTGATCAGAGGGGGATTGCAGGAATCTCTTTGCCAGTGCTGAGGCAGGAATCTCTTGCTTTGCCCATGGTTGGATCTGGGTCACAGTTCTGAGGGGCGGTCCTGGGGCGAGGAGGAGCGCTGGTGGGGTGGAGCTTGCTGTGGTGGTGGAGAGGAAATACCTCGCCCTTTATCATACCACCTCGGAAGAACTGAAAATTTACAGGTCCCTAGAAGTACCTCTGAAAACAGCTGTACAAACCCCCGAAGCTTGGGACAGTACACTCTTCACATTGGAAGCAGACTTTTACCTTAGCAAAGTTTAAAACTCAAGTAATTGGCTGGGATCATGAGTAAGCAGCACAAAAAGAGTCAGACTATATTATCGTACTTTGATGACAAAGAAGATCAAAACATACAACCAGAAGAAGACAACGAAGCCAAAGCTCCTACATCCAAAGCCTCCAAGAAAAATATGAATCAGCCCCAGGCCTTGGAAGAACTCAAAAGGGATTTTAAGAAGCAAGTAAGAGAAGCAGAGGAAAAACTGAGAGTGATGCAAGAAAATCATGAAAAACAAGTCAACAGCTTGCTAGAGGAGAACCAAAAAGATACTGAAGAAAATAACACCTTAAAAAATAGCCTAACCCAAATGGCAAAAGAGGTCCAAAAAGCCAATGAGGAGAATGCCCTAAAAAGCAAAATTGGCCAAATGGAAAAAGAAGTACAAAATATTACTGAAGAAAATACTTCCTTAAAAATTAGAATAGAGCAGTTGGAAGCTAGTTACTTTATGAGAAATCAAGACACTGTAAAACAAATCCGAAAGAACAAAAAATTAGAAAACAATGTGAAATATCTCATTGGAAAAACAACTGACCTGGAAAATAGATCCAGGAGAGAGAACTTAAAAATTTTTGGACTATCTGAAAGCCATGACCAAAAAAAGAGCCTAGACATCATCTTTCAAGAAATTGTCAAGGAAAACTGCCCTGATATTTTAGAACCAGAGGGTAAAATAGAAATTGAAAGAATCCACTGATATCATCCTGAAAGAGATCCCCAAAGGAAAACTCCTAGGAATATTGTAGCCAAATTCCAGAGTTCCCAGGTCAAGGAGAAAATATTACAAACAGCCAGAAAGAAATAATTCAAGTATTGTGGAAACACAGTCAGGATAACACAAGATTTAGCTGCTTCTACATTAAGGGACCCCAGGGCATGGAATATACTATTCCAGAGAACAAAGGAGATAGAATTACAACCAAGAATCACCTATCCAGCAAAACTGAGTATAATCCTGCAGGGGAAAAAATAGTCATTCAGCGAAATAGAGGGCTTTCAAATATTCTTGATGAAAAGACCAGAGCTGAATAGAAAATTTGATTTTCAAATACAAGACTCGAGTGGAACATGAAGAGGTAAACAGGAAAGAGAAATCATAAGAGACTTATTAAGGTTGAACTGTTTACATTCCTGCATGGAAAGATGATATTTGTAACTCATGAGACCTTTGTCAGTATTAGAGTAGTTGGAGGGAAAAAATTATATGTATGTATAGATAGATAGATAGATAGATAGATAGATAGATAGATAGATAGATAGATAGATAGATAGATAGAGGACACAGCGTGAGTTGAAAATGAAGGGGTCATATCTGGAGAATAAAATTAAGAGGTGAAAGAGGATTATACTAGGAGAAGGAGAAAGGGAGAGGTAGAATGGGGTAAATTATCTCACCAAAAAAAAACAGAAAAGAAAAGGCTCTTACAGTGGAGGGGAAATGGGAAGGTGAGAGGGAAAGAGTGAATCTTATTCTCACAGGATTTGACTTAAGGAGGGAATAACATACACACTCAGTTGGGTGTGGAAATCTGTGTTACCCTACAGGAAAATGGGGGGGGGGAAGGGGACAAGAGAGTAGGGGCATGATAGAGAGGTGGGCAGATTGGGAAAGGGGGTAATCAGAAGCAAATACTTCTGAGGAGGGACAGGGTCAAAAAAAAAGAATAGAATAAATTGGATTAAGGATTAAGGATTAAGGGAAGTAGAGTTAATTTTTCACAGCATGTCTACTATGGAAATGTTTTGCATAACTGCACATGTATAACCTATATTGAGTTGCTTGCCTTTTCAATGAAGGTGGGTGGGGAGGGAGGAAGGGAGAAAATTTGGAACCCAAAGTTTTAAAAAGCACATGTTTAAAAGAAATGTTTTCTCGTGCAACTGGGAAATAAGAAATACAGGAAATGGGGTACAGAAATCTGTCCTACCCTATAGGACAATGGAAGGGGAAGGGGATAAGAGAAGGGGGGGAGAGATAGAAGGGAAGGCAGACTAGGGGAAGAGGTATTCAAATTGCATGCCATCCCCCATCTTGGGGTTGGGGGAGGGGTGAAATGGGGTGAAAATTTGGAACTCAAAATCTTGTGGAAGCAAATGTTGAAAACTAATAAATTTATTAAAAAAATAAAAAATTAAAAGAAAAAAAGAACTTAAACAACCAACCCATCTTACCCTTCCCAGCAGCACAGACTACAGATGTGTACCACCACACCCAACAGTACTATGTATTATTTTTCAACTACCTTTTTATATGAGAACATAATAATTCTGTTATTCTTTAACTTAATTTCAGTTACTGTTAATAATCTCTTCTACACTGTGTGTATGCAGTTTTCATGAAGAATATGCAATTCTTACAATTATAGCAGGTATTTCTATAGTAGTACTTGAACCATTAGGAATGGAGTGGGTTCATGGCTGCTAGTTGAAAGCAAGAGAAAGTAGATTTATGAAGCGTAACACAAGTAGGTTTCTTAAGTTCTCTTGTCTTGTTCTATTGTCCTTGAGTGTTACTCCCCATTAGTCATTCTTGGGGTTCAAAAACTGTAGAGATATAAAGTAGTGGGACTCAGGTTTCCTGCCTGACATGTAGCTAGATGGTAGTGTACTTTGGATTTGTAGTTCCTTTTTTGCTGCTTACTCCAATTCACATGTCTCTCTACTGTCACTGTCATCAGTGGGAGAAAAAAATGATATTGACTGAGGCCAGGGGTGAAACCTGGTTGGGGAGGCTAGATGAAGCCTGGAATCAAAGGCAAGCAAAGATTGCAGCAGGATATCCCAGACCCAGAGAAGGAGATGAGCAAGACTGGACCAGAACTGTTGAGAATTCTGTATTTAGTGAGCCAGGGACAGAGAAGAATATTCCTTGTACCATCCTCCCCTTGCTTTCAGTGTCTAAGGTTGTCATTGGCAGGGAATGGGGCATAAGGGATCAGGAGGAGCCTGGATGTAAATAAAGTAGTAACTCTTTTTCTCCATGTTTTTTCTTTCCTGACTCTATATAGTGTCCCAGTTTTCAAACAAAACAAAACAAAAAAACTTTTTTTTTTTCCCTTGAGATATCCCATGAACTGTGGAGGGTGAGGGGAGGGTGTTTGATTGCTTAGGTCCTGTCTTTCTGTCATCTCAGAAGGGAAAAGATATTGAGGAAGAGGGGCCCCATATATAATAATATTTAATATTTTTCCTTGTATTTTTGCTATATATAGTCAAGCATATAGCCTCAGTGAATTAAGTGAGCACATTCCAAAAGTACACGTGTGTTATTGATTGAGAAGAAAAATTACACATGTGGGTAAGGTTAAAGCTACAGCTCTCTTAATAATTTCCTCATAATTCAAAGTTATGTTTTTATATTTCCTTATCTAGATTGTGAACCTAGTTATCATGGAAGTTTTATTTGACCATGCATTTGAACCATTCAGCTTAGGAAAATGAAAGCCTTCCATATGCATACCAGAAAGAATGCTTGTACATGTGCATTATAGTGACTTTTTTTTTTTTGGTGAAGAAATCAAATATCATATTCCTTTGCTTAGTAATTAATAAACTACCACCCTGCTTTCTTGTAGGCTTAAGGAGTATATCACATGAACCAATGTGGTCCTCTACTATTGTGTCACCCCAAGCATTATGTCTTATCTAAGAAAGGAACATGTGAGTTACATATATTTCACACATTTGTGTTTTAAGCTTTTTAAATATATTTTAACATGCCTCTGTTGTTACTCCTCCAAAATAGGTTCTCACTTCACACTTGAACTATTATTGTCACTTTCAAAGGCATCTTCCTGGTACTGCCCCTCTTCTACTATCACATCTTCCCTTAAATCATCCTTCAGTCTGGCAGTGCTCTGCACTTGTTCCACATCCTGAAAAACTTTCTAACCTTGAACATGCCTTAAACATTTTGTCTATGCTACTCCCAGTGTCCTCCCTTCACCTTTTCACCTGTTGGATTCCTACCTACTCTTTAAAGATTAACTCATATGACAACTCCTCTATGAAACATTTGTTTGTCCTCCTAGTTTGCATTGGACTTTACATAATATTTTGCATAGAAAATCTTAAATATAGTTATCATTGCAATTCTGCAAATCATTGCTATTTATATTTGTGTCTTAACTTTATTCTAGACTGCCTTATTCTAGACAACTAGTTACACACAGGGCAGGAAATATGTCTTATTTTATAAAAATTCCCTAGAGCTTGGTGTGATGTTCTTCCTTAATATATTTTTTAATAAATACTTCTTTAATGATGGCACAGGAGTCTCATTAAAAATTTAAAAAATGACATATGAGCTTTTATTTTTTAGATCTAGTAAAGATTCAGATATTCAGATGTAGACCTTTACCTTCCTTTTAACCTTCTTCTCTAAAAGCTGGTTTGCTTTGTAAAACTCACTGAATTATCATTAAAATGTTTGTGTATGGAAGATAACATTTATTTTTAAGGGTAATTATTTTGATTATTTTACACAGACCAAACTGTATTCAGATTTTGAAAGGAACTAGGACACTTTTTTTTTATCTGGGATTTAGGGAGGAAAAAAAAGCCAATACTTCTCTAAATTTTTCAATTTCCTTAACTGGGATGTACCTTATCTCTCTTCCTACTTTCAATTTTTTGATCTTATTCTTCTTGTTCCCTAAATGTGGATGTGACCCAAAACTTTTTCATTGGTCCTCTTTTCTTTCCTTTATCTTATTCCCGAGTGTTCTCATCCAATGCTATGGTTTCATTTAGATTGTTCAGTTAAATGACTCCTAATTATCTCATGATGATTGGAGTCCTACTCATCCTTTAAAATTAAGTCCAAATTCTTTACCCAGCAGTAAGCCTTCTCTGATCCCTACTATCTATACCAACTCTCCCTTCCTTACACCACAATCACCATAATAGACTAAGTATGATACAGCATCGTGCAACAAATAACTGAACACAATGGTGAAATTTTATGCATTAAATTACTAAGGAAAATGTTTTATACATATACTCTAGCTTTTTCCTATAAAAATATTATATTGTGTCATCAATATGGTAACAAGAAGACAATGAAAATTCATTTTACAAGTTGAGGAAATCCATAATGGATTTTATTGTGATATGAAATATTCAGGTATCCACACTGACTATAGTGACCTGTCCAAACAACATAAAGTGGAGTTAAAACTCCAAAAGATCTTAGAGGCTGTTCCATGTGGCAAAGAAGCCTCTCTATCGTTGCTGAAAAGGGGTCATCCAACCTTTACTTGAAGACCTCTAGTGGCATGGAATCTACTACCTCCTAAGGCACCACACTCCATTTAGGACAACCACAATTATTACTAAGTTTATCCTTAAATCAAGCTGAATTCCAGCTGTCAGTAACTTCTTCCCATTGCCCCTAGTATCATCTTGGAGCAAGTAGAACAAGACTAATCCCCCTTCTGTAGGACAACTCTTTAAACATTTGAAGATAATTATCATGCCATTCCCACTCTATCCCCTCAACCCCGTAAAGTCTTCTTTTCTTCAGGAAAAGCAGCCTTATTTTTTTTCCAGTTGATCACATGTAGCATAATCGTAAGTTTGTCCATTATCCTAGGCACCCTTCCCTGGACACTCGAGAGACTACCAGTGTCCTTTCCTAAAATGTGGTACTTAGAGTGAAACATAGTACTCCAGATATGGTTTGACCATGGTAATGTACAACAGAATTCTAGCATCATCATAATCATCGTTATCATCATCAAAGTAATAATGATGATGATGATACATTGCTAGCACAATATAGCAGTCTAGGGTGTGAAAAGCAATTAAAAATAGTATTTCATTTTATCCTCACAGTAATTCTGGGAGGTATGGGGATATTAATAGATGAAGAAACCAGGGCAGCCACAGCTTAAGTGTTTTGGCTAGGGTCGTACAACTATTAAATTAAATGTCTGAGGCCAAACTTGAATGTAGATCTTACTGACTCCAGGTCCAGTTATCTGTCCATAGTATCACCTAGGTGTTTCACTTATTACCAGATACTATTCCTCTCTTAATACAGCCTGAAATCACATTAAGCCTTTAAAATTTCTGTCATACTGTGACTTGCATTGGCTTTACATTCAACTGAAATTCCCAGGTTGCTTTTGAATGATTAGCTATATTTTCTACTTACAAAGGAGATTTAAACAACAATGACAACAAACTTGTATATGCCTATTAAGCTTAATCTTTTCTAATTTGACTCTGTTCTAGCCTGTTGAAATCCTTTATGCAACTTGACTCTCATATATTGCATTAACTATGTCTCTCAGATTTGTGTCATCTGCAAATGTGATAACCATGCTATTTATGTAGTTATTATAGTCATCAATAAAAGTGTTAAATAATAGAAGACCAAATACAAATTCTTAGAGAACTCTGTTAGGCAGCTCCTTCCCAGTTCATATTGAACCATTTATGGCTACACTTTGGTTTTAGTCATTTAATCTATTTCTAATTGCCTCTAACTTTACATTTGTCTAACCTATATCTTTCTACCATGTCCACAGAAATGGCAACAGAAACTGCCAAATGCTGTGCTAAGAACTGGGTGAAATATGTCTATGGAATTACCCCCAATATATCACTGATCCAACTATTCTGGAGAGCAATTTGGAACTATGCACAAAGGGCTATACAATTGTTCATACCCTTTGACCCAGCAATAGCACTTCCAGGGCTGTATCCCAAAGAGATCATAAAAATGGGAAAAGGACCCACATGTACAAAAATATTTATAGCACCTCTTTTTGTGGTGGCCAAGAATTGGAAATTGAGGGGATAACTATCAAATAGGGAATGGGTGAACAAGTTGTGATATATGAATATAATGGAATACTATTGTGCTGTAAGAAATGATGAGCCGTCAGACTTCAGAAAAACCTGGAAAGACTTAAATGAACTGATGCTGAGTGAAATGAGCAGAATCAGGAGAACATTATACACAGTAACAGCCACATTGTGTGATGACTGACCTTGATAGACTAGGCTCTTCTCAGTAATGCAAGGATCAAAGATAATTCTAAAAGATATGATGGAAAATGCTATCTACATCCACAGAAAGAACTGTGGAGTTTGAATGCAGATCGAAGCATACAATTTGCTCTCCTTTTCTTTTGTTGTTTTGTTTTATTACTTCATTTTCGTGGCTTCTCCCATTAGTTCTAATTCTTCTTTACATCATGACTAAGGGAAAATATGCTTAATATGAATGTATAAGTAAAGTCTATATCAGGTTGCATGCCATCTTGGGGAGAGGGGAAGAGGAGAGGGAAAAATTTAAAACTCAAAATCTTATGGAAGTGAATGTTGAAAACTAAAAATAAATAAATAAATTATTAAAAAAATAAAAATCTAAACTGGTGAATGGTTCCTTGTACATCTACACTATTTATTTACATTATTCAAGTTATCTTTTTCTGTCTTATCAGAATTGTTTTTCACTGTGACTTCAGAATTTCATTCCTGAGATTTTTTTCTTCTCATGAACTTAATTGTACTATAGAATATTAGTCAACTGATTACTAATTTTCCTTCCTGTGATCCCTTTGAAATCTGTCCTCCAAAAATCCTGGATTCATGTCAGAAGACTTGCTTGTTTTGCTTCTTTATCACAGATTCTAAGATGGGATGATATTTTCACTCCAAAGGTTTCCCTCATTACTCCTACAGAAATGAACTCTTAATTATTTTGTATAATCAAAGGCAGAAGGACCATTTTGCTCATCAGTTGCCAGTTTGAAAATTCAAGTTAGTTCACTTCAATTGAACCCACACATACGGAGGGATTACTAAGGCCATATACTAGAAATGCATCAGAGAATCTGTGCTTTCCCTTATGTGGGTTATCCTTCTACCATTGAAGATATAAATCCATCCAGTCTTGCCCATCACATGCAACACTTGTCCATAACTTTGACCCAGGTGATTCACCCAAAGTACTGAGAGGCTCCTCATTTTTTCTTGGTATTATATGCCTATAAATTGGGCACATAGTATGTCCAATCTCAAATGAAATAATATTTGTAAAGTACTTAGCCCAGTGTCTGACACTATAATAAATACTATGTAAATTCTAGTTCTCTTTCCCCCGCACTTTCTCTATGGATTATACCAGCTTCTAGCTATATGTTAGTAGTGAATATTTATTTCACGCATATGTTTCCTTGAGGACATGCTTTACAGCAATCCTGTTATGCCATTCCACATTTTTTAAAAAATCATAGTCTATCTAGGTTTACCTTGCACCTTTCTACTATCATTTGGATATGGTCAACTTAATTTTTTGGGGGGATACTATGTAAATAAACACCATATTATAGTCCCCGAGAATATTGGTGTTAAAAAGATAGACGTTAGAGCAATAATGGTGACTCAAGTTGAAGCGTATTGTATTTTTAAACTATTGATATGTCTTGTTGATTTTTCTCTTTTTTCTTTATAAATATTTTTTGTTGTTTAGGCTGACTCTTAGGAAGGGGAGAGGGTGAGAGGTACTGGGAGAAAACATGGATAATGTAAAATCAAAAAGATAACAATTATAATTTATTTTGAAATAAAGGAAAAAAAGCATATTCAAAGGGGAAGCAAATATGAGAGGCATTGTAGGTTAGTGATAGGATACTTTATTTAAGAATCAGAAACACCTTGTTTCAAATCCTGAATGAGACACTAACTTTGGTAGTTAGGTGGTACCACGGATAGAACTCGACCTGGAGTCAGAAAGGCCTAAGTTCTATCTGGCCTCAGACATTTATTAGTTGTGCAACCCTGGGGGAAAAATCACCCTGGTCCTAAATTTCTACTTCTCTAAAATGGGAATAATAATAGCATCTATATCCTAGGGTTGTTATGAAGATAAAATGAAATATTTACAAAGTATTTTTTCAAGCATTAAAAGCACATTATTATTATTAGTAGTAGTGTTATTAACACTAATAGTAGTAGTAGTAGTAGTAGTAGCAGCAGCAGCAGCAACAGCAGCAGTAGTAGTAGTAATCCTAGATATCTCTGTGCATTAGTTTCCTTGTCTATAAAATGAGGGGGCAGCTAGGTGGCACAATGAATAGAGCACCTGCCCTGGAGTCAGAAGGACTTGAGCTCAAATCTGAATTTAGTCACTTTCTAGCTGTGTGACCCTCAGCAAGTCATTTAACCCTGTTTGCCTCAAGTTTCGTCATCTTTAAAATAAGGTGAAGAAGGAAATGGCAAACGGTTCCAATATCTTTGCATCAACTCATGGCCTGAGAGAGATGATCGAGGACCTGGTTCTTTAACCCCAAGTTTCTATTTGGGAGAGTATATGGCATGAGGAGGGGGTGATCCTTTAGGTCACATAATCCTGGAATCTAGCCTTCTAGCAGAGAAAGAAGACAGAAAATGCTCCTTTAGTCATTTTGAACGCCATTGTCATTTTGAATCAATTATCTCTGTCCAGTCCAATGATCAACATTAAAATGGAACTAGAACAATAAGAATGAGAAATAGATACGGCATTTAATTTAATTAGTTATAGCTTGACATATTTTCTCCAACATATATGATTTATATTTTTATTTTATTTCATTTAAAAAAAGTTTTTGTCTTAATATTCTTTTTTAGAGTTACAAGTGTTCTCCCTTCTTTCTCCACCCATTGAAAAGGCAAGCAAAAAGATACCCTTTTATACATGTGAAATAATTTCCATATAAGCCATGTAAAAAAATAAATAAAAAAATAAAGTGAAAAAATAAACTTTAATTCACAATCAGATTCATCATTTCTCTCTTAGGAAATGGATAACATTTTTCATCATGAGTTCTTTGGAATTGTCATGTATCCCTATATTGATCAGAATAGCTAAGCCTTTCACAGGTCATTATCATTATTATATTGCTGTTACTGTATACATGTTCTCCTGGTTCTGCCTGTTTCTCTTTGTATAAGTTCATATAAATCTTCCCAGGTTTTTCTGAAACAATTCCCTTCGTCATTTCTTATACCACAATACTAGTTAGTCACCATTATATACCACAACTTGTTTAGCTATTCCCCAATTGATAGGCATCCCCTCAATTTCCAGTTATTTGCCACAACAAAAGGGGCTGCTGTAAATACTTTTTTTATATGTGAGTCCTTTTCTTTTTCTTTGATCTCTCTGGAATACAGACTTAATAGTACTATTGCATTATTTTATAGTCCTTTGGTCATAGTTCCAAATTGTTTTCCAGAATGGTTGGACCACTTTACAACTCTATCCACAGTGCATTAGTGTCTCAATTTTTCCATAGCCCCTCCTGCATTTTTAATTTTTTTTAAATTTTTCTGTCACATTAGCCAGTTTATAGATGTGAGGTGGTACCTCTTAGTTGTTTTGACTTTCATTCCTCTAATCATTAGTGATTTAGAACATTTTTTTCTTATGACTTGATAAACCTGGCATATTGAAAGAAGCTTTTAATTCCCCTCAGATGGGAGATGAAGGAATGGACATTAATTATAACTATTTCCTAAATAAATATAAGTAATATAAACTTGTTACCATAACAGTAAAACTCAAAGAGTTTAGAAAATGCCTCAGTCAACAAACACTTGATTACCTTTCCAGAGATATATGGGAGCCAAGGCAACAGCAAATTGAAATATCAACTCATTTGTAAAATATTATGGAGAAAAATGGTGTAAGAGTATGTCTGGTATTGTAAGAAGCATCTGGGTAATGCAGTGGATAGAAGACTGGTGCTGGAGTCAGGAAAAACTCAGTTGAAATCCACCCTCAGACACTTACAAGCTGTGTGATTGTGGGTGAGTCACTTAACCTCTGCATCAGTTTCTTCAACTGTAAAATAGACTTAATAGCAGCACCTACCTCAAAGTGTTGTTGTGAGGAAAAAAAATGAGATTAAATGGGATAATATTTGTAAAGTTCTTAGCCTAGTACTTCATCTAATTTAAATGTTTTAGAAAACCTATGGACTAACTTCAAGACACACCTGGAAAAAAGGAACTTGAGAAAGAGAGATTCATTAGAATGACGCCGTATTGTCCCAACAGAAACCCAAAGTCCTTTTTCCTTTTGGGAAATATATTAATGATACATTAGTGTGAGGTTCTGTGTGTAATCTTTCAACCTTTACCCTTTTTCATTTGTTAGTCTTAAATTTTATTTTTCCAACTATTTTTTAACCTCCCTACCCTAGGCTCCTTTTTGCAATGAGTCCATCTGGTGTCAAAATACAAGTGGAATTAAAGGAGAATTTATTGATTTCTTTGTAAAATCTTACTACTTCTTCATTCTCTGTAACAGATGTTGGTGTACAAACTTCAATTCTTTTCATGGCAGTCTTTATGCAAATGCTTATCTTGAGTACTGCAATATGAGATGTCCAAATGTCCCATGATATGTTGTTATAGTTGCTTCTCAATGCACAGTAAAATCACTCCCTACATTTCCTCCACTTGTCTTTTCAAGGAGAACCTGAGTCATTCTTTCATTTAGCAGCCACTTCCTTTTTTCATTTTCATTTATAGAAAGTTTCATTTATAATAAGAATGTCAGGATTAGTACAAGCAAGTTCCTCTAGTAGTGAGTGATTTGTTGGTCTTTATGCAAGGATCTCATATTTAGAGTTTCAACAGATAAGTTAATGTTTTTAGATGCTCTCAAAAGGATTGACTCCTAGCACTACCACTTTTTCTACCATCATAATATCATTAGCACAGGAGGCAAAGGACTGAGATTCACTTTGTATTTTTCATTGCTCTGTTGGTTACCTTGGCCAAAGAATTAATCACCAAAAGGTCAGCCTACTGCTCATGAGCCTCTCGTTAAGCTAGAATGGTCCTTTGGAAGGAGACACAATCTGTTGTTAGGACCCTACTCGAAACCTTTATAGTACGGCAAAACCTACCTGAAATTTTCCTGCATTGATATTGCCCTCAAGTTTATTTTTATTATAATTGTGGAAGAATGGAATACCAAAATAGTAGAGAGATTTGTTTAATTTATTTAAACAACCAGTCTTAGAAAAAGGAAGCTTAACATTTCTGTCCGAAACAGACTGTTTTACTGTTTCAAAAAGTTAAAATGATCATTTTTCAACTATTTCTGATTAGTTGTTGATGTCTGTTCATGAAGACAAAATAAAGTGGAAAATGGGGGAATAACTGTGGAATAGATCAGTTCCCTAAGAGAGAGCTTTAAAAAAAATAGACAAGCATAGGCCTAAGCATGGAGACATAAGGAACCTGTAGAATTACAATAAATATTGCAAAGAAAAGAGGATAACTAGGAAATTACATATTAAATATTTTCTCTTATGTTAGTTTTGTTATTGCTACATACATTTTGGGAAACAATTTTTATTTTGAATTGTTAAATGTGTAATATAATTAAAATAAATATAAACATATAAAGGAGAGACCACAGGTTTGATAACCAAGATCCCCTGGTGCTAATCTCACTTTCAACTGTGACTAATTTTGCAAACTTGAGTATCATCTTGGTGTTTTAGATCCCAAAGTAAGGATTCTCGATAAGAAGTTAAGAGACTTGGATTCAAATCTTGTCTTTATCACTTAATAACTGTTTGACCTTGGGCATTTGGGTTATATTTTCCTCATCTCTTAAATGAGACTATTGAAAGATATGACCTGGGGGCAGCTAGGTGACACAGTGGATGAAGCACTGGCCCTGAAGTCAGGAAGACCTGAATTCAAATCCGGCCTCAGACCAAACACTTGACACTTACTAGCCCTGTGACCCTGGGCAAGTCACTTAACTCCAACTGCCTAATAAATAAAAGAAAGATATGACCTTTAATGTATCTTCCAACTTTATTATACTACTGTACCCCAGATCCCAATTGACCATGAGCCCTTGAAAACTGTATGTTTCAAGCCATGCTTTGAATTAATATTTATCTAAAGCAAAATCTCATGAACTATCCACCAATATTTCTCTTTTTCTAGAAAGTATCATAATACACATTAATTAAAAACAAAAGTCATTTAATTAAACATAAAAGCAATGTAAATAATAAGGAATATTTTCTCATATGCATAAAATCATAATTTTCCATAGATTCCTGTGTTACAAGAGCTACTTAAGCTCCTAGAAATCTATCTCAATTGGAACCCTTTTCTAACTTTAAAGCTGTTACTGACATGATCTACTGGGCTGCTTTCTCCACTCGGCTAAGGTTGAGTTTCTCTGTGGCATTAAAAGTAAATATTATAATCAACTTTTTTTGTTTGTTTTTTATTTTTTTCTCTGCTGCCCTCTCATCTGTTGGTTTTCTGCTGAATTAGAGTTATTATGCAAACTTTTCCCAGTATCCTTTTTTTATGCATCTGTCCTATTTATCTAAAGAGCAAACTCAAACAACCAAAAATATACCTCTAGGCCAGTTGTATCTTCTGAACAACTACTTTGCTTTTGGCTCAGTGAGTGCATACCAAGACTTGGATACTATTTGTGGATTCTTGTTGCTGTTATTTTTTTTTTGTCCAAATCTGTGATTTTATCATATGAAAGAATTTCTGGTGAAGAAAACCTTACAGCGTCTTAGAGAATTGCATAGAGCACAAAGTGGCTAGGTAAGTTGCCCAGATTAACAGTCAGTAATTGTCAGAAATAAGCTTTGAACCCAGGTCTTCTTGTCCCTGAGGTCAACTTTCTGACCTCTGTACAACATTCTCTCTCATTATTTGACTTAAAGTAAGAAAATTCCTTTCAACTCTCACCAGGCCTCTCTTCTCTAGTGATAGGGCCATGAAAATTTGTAGGGTTGGGGTTAAGCTCTCATTCTTTTTTCCTGCATACCTGAACAAACAGGAAGATATGAATGATGAGCCACTCTCACTGATATTTGAAAGATAGTTTTTTTCTGAAATTTTTTAGATGAGATGGTTAATGAATACCCAGAAAAGAAAGTAGTGATTCCAAAGAACCATCATGGTTTCAGCAAGAGGGCTTCACACTAAAACAAAGTTATTTCCTTTGTGGCTTGACTAAATTAATGGATGTCAGAAATATTGAAAGTAGAATTTACCTTGATTTAGCATAGCTTTTGATAAGGATCCTATCTGGCATGGTTGAGTGTCAAGAAAAGCCATTATCATTGTGCGGCACCCAATCTCATATCCTTCCCATATCCCCTGGCCTGAGATATCCCTAAAATATACCCAGTATTTTTGGGCAGGAAGAGCATCTTTTTTTCCTTTACCTTCTCCATTTTTGCACTTTTTTCTTATTTAATTCCTTTAATATTAATTTTAAAAGACTTTTGAGTTCCAAATTCTTCCATCCCACCTGGCTCTCCCCTGCCCAGTAAGAAGGCAAGTAATTTGATATCAAAAATCATGCAGAACATATTTACATATTTGCCATGTTGCAAGAAAAAAATAAAATAATAAGCAAGAAACACAAAGAAATTAAAAAAAAAACCCTATACTTCAATCTGTACTAAGAGTTCTTAGTTTTCTCTCTGGGGATGAACAGCATTTTTCATTGTGGGTCCTTTGGAATTATCTTGGGTCATTGTCATGATTCGAATAGCTTACTGTTTCATAGTTGATCATCCCTACAATATTGCTATCACTGTGTAAAGTGTTCTGGTTCTGTTTACTTCCCTTTAGATTGGTTCATGTAAGTTTTTTCTAGGTTTTCTTAAACCACCCTGCTTGTCATTCCATATAGCACAATAGTATTCCATCACAATCATATACCACAACTTATTTCAGTCATTCCCTGATTGATAGGTATACCCTCAATTTCCATTTCTTTGCCACCACAAAAAGAGCTACTATAAATATATTTATACAAGTGGGTCCTTTTCCCTTTTCTTTGAACTTTTTGGGGTATAGACCTAATAGCAGCACTGCTGGGTCAAAAGGTATGAACAATGTTATAGCCTTTTGGGCCTACTTCCAAATTGCTCTCCAGAATGGTTAGGTTAGTTCACAACTCCACCAATAATTTGTTAGTGTCCCAATTTTTCCACATCTTCTCCAGCATTGGAAATTTCCTCTTCTGTCCTGTTAGCCAATCTGATAGGTGTGAGGTGTTACACCTCAGAGTTGCTTTTTAATTTATACTTCTTGACAGTCACCAGATGTAAATGCTATTGAAGTCAACAACTGCATTCTCTATGATGAGAGGAAGGACCACCAGACCTTGCCATTTACTCTGGCACTGCCTTTGAAGATCCTCTACGTTTTAGCATTTACTCTGATCTCTGCTCTGGAGTACTCTGGCACTGTCATCTTTAACACTTTAGTAAAATAAGAATCTCTGGGTCTTGAAATCCACATCATTCTTTTTTTTTGGTTAGGCAATGGGGTTAAGTGACTTGCCCAGGGTCACACAGCTAGTAAGTGTTATGTGTCTGAGGTCAGATTTGAACTCAGGTCCTCCAGAATCCAGGGCTGGTTCTCTATCCACTGTGCCATCTAGCTGCCCAATCCATATAATTCTTGCACCCCTTAGGACTTTCAAACTTTTCCATCAGCCCTATAACGTGACTTTCTTTTATGAGCAGTCTATCTCAGATAAATGGAGAGTTCATTAAAAGCAGGGACCATCTAGATTTTTCTGTTTTTCTCCCTAAAACTTACTATAAATGACACGTAATTTACATGTAATAAATACATGCCTTTTCTTTCAAAGTACCTCATACTTTATTTGAAGAAAAGAAGGTAGTATGAGGACTAGATGATAATAGAGTAAGATCATTTCAGCTATAGTTCAGTGACAAGACTTGAAAGATGGTCATTAATGGCTCCAGGAACTGGGAATAGTTAGTCTGGAGAAAAGATTCCAGTAACAGGAAAGCTACCTTGCAAGTATCTAAAGGGCTTTTATATAGAAGCAAGATTAAATGTGTTCTGGTTGTCCTTAAAGTCCAGGACAAGGAGCAGCATAGAAAAAACAAAGAAGAAAATTTAGCCTTGCAAAGAAAGGTGAAAAAATCCCAACAAATTAGCTCTTCTATTGGTATCAAGAAAAAAAAAAGTAAGAAGATGTAGATGTAGGTAAACGATCAAGGTATCAAGAAAAATGGTATCAAAGTATATTAAAGGTATCAAGAAAAGTTTGAATGGCTAGTCATTGGCTATTCTGTAACGGGAACTCTTTTTGGGGGTAGGAGTGTTGTTGTGTAGGAGGGGCTGGATGGCCTTTAGGTAGGCTTGGTCCCTTCTAACTCTGAAATTCATTAAATCTATAATTTCTTCTGACATCAGCATCACTGCTCTCTCTTTACTGAAGATCCATAATTATTTGTGTCCTTCTTCCCATACTGTAAGATATGCATGAAGACAGTTCCTTGTTCAAATGAACATCAAGACTAGTCTTGAAGGGAAAAAGAAGTGGATGAAATGTCATAAAATGATAGTATGCAGTCTGACAAATTTTTGAAGACATAATCAAGGGGATTTCTAAAGGGAAGCTACCCTAGTCCTTATTGACAAATCACACTGACTCCTTTTACTGATGTAAAGTATTCTAAACCATAATTCTTCATGATGAACATGTGGATGATTAAAAGTATGAATTTATTTGATTGTAACACACACAGTAATACATACACACACACACACACACACACACACACACACACACACTTTTGCTCCATGAGGAAAAATGTCCCAGAGTAGCCATTTTATTAATGCATCTCTATTTTTTTTTAATAATTTAATAATTTCTTGTTGACTGGCTGACTGACTAGTCATTTCACCTTCTTATCCTCCTCTAACCTATTACCTTCTCAAGCAAACTCAACTACTAAAAAACTAAAGAACATTCCATGAATTGGTTGTCTGTGACCATTGTCTGAAATTGCTATGCCCCAGGAACCCCTCTATATAGCAAGATTCCCAACCAATTAGAATACAGAGTGAGTCACATAAATAATATGTTGAATCAGAGAACAGCATCAACACACAAATATGATAATATTAGAGATTTTAAAAATAGCGTCTTCTTATGACAAAGAGAGAACAAGTTATGATTTGTTGCTTGAGGTATGTGAAACAAAAGTCACTAGACATTTCCTTCTCTCCAACCAGACCATAGTTTGTGACTTGCATTTAACAGAGGGACAAGTGAGGAGAAGATAAAAGATATGTCTTCATCACATCTTCACCAAGCTTGTCCTACTTTTCTAAAGATTACTTGTCCCAGACAAGGGCCATAACTAAGAACTCAAATGGGGTCAGTAGAAGAGAGATTAATTCATATATTATATATGCGCTAAGAAGAAGGCAAGATCATGCAATGGAAAATACATTGGATTTATAGTACCTGAACCTGGATTTGAATTTGGATTTTTTACATCACTTGCCTGTTTCTGTTTTTTGTTTGTTTGTTTGTTTGTTTGTTTGTTTTTTCACCTCTCTAGGCCTGGTTCTTCATTTGTAAAAAGGATTTGGACTTGATTAACATTAAGCTTCCTTCAGAATCTAAATCTATAATTGGCTCACAGCAATTTGTTGAACATTTTCATAGAATGTATTATAGCCCTCCATCAGAAAGACTTGATCACAGCAAAATACTTCCTACCTAAGAGGATTAAGTGATCCTGGAAAGGTATAGATAGTTAAACACCTGCTGGAGCAGAGTTATGACTGCAGAGAGATAGAGAGAGCGAGCAAGCTTCTGGGAGCAATAGAAATGGAACTGAAAATCAGTAGAAACATAATAATAAGATCTGGCCCATCAAAGATCAGCATGATGACATCACCAGCTCATAGTCTTTTCTTCAATGTCAGATGCGTAATGTCCCCCAACCCTGGCTGGTACTCATGTGATCGCCATTTATGTGCTCCATGTGTGATCCCTGTGAACTTTTTCAATCTCTCATGGATGTTTCACATATGTGATTGTTGTGCATGTCCATTTTTCAAACTGAGGGTCTTTTTACTTATGAGAGAAAATTGCAGATCTATGGGGAGAATATTGTTGTTACTTTTAATACTATGATATTTTGTTTTATTTTTTATTTTGAAATAAGCATGGGGGTGGGGTACAGAGCCAAGATGGCAGAGAAAAGGCAGGGACTCACCTGAGCTCTCTCCAAACCCCTCTGAATACCTTTGAATGATGTCCTAAAACAAACTCTAGAGTGGCACAACCCACAAAAGGATGGGGTGAAACAATTTTACAGCCAGAGAGAACTTAGAAGGTTGGCAGGAAACATCTGCCACACGGTGAGCATGAAGTGCTGTCCAGTGGAGGCATTGCCAGTGCAGACTGGGCACCAGAAAACCATGAGCAGGCCTTGGAGTCAGTGAATCAGCAGCAGCAGTTGCTTGGAGGTCTCAGCCCTCAGACAGTAAGGGGGTTAAACAACTGGTCAGAAGGAGATTACACGGGTCTCTTTGCTAGCACTGAAGCAGGACTCTGTTGCTTTCCCACATTTAGATCTGGGTACAGTTCTTAGGTGGAAGTCACAGGGTGAGGAAGAGCACTAGCACAGTAGAACTTGGGGCCACAATGGAGTGAGGACCCTCCTTACAGTTCTAGGGCAGAAAAGAGTGAATGTGGTCACTCACAGACCAGAGCACAGGCCGGGAGAGTAACAAGCACACTTCTCCTTAGATCATACCACCTTGGAGGAGCTGAAAACTTACAGGTCCCTAGAAGTATCTCTAAAAACAGTTGCACAAAACTCCTGAAACTTGGGACAGTGCACCTTCCACCATGGAAGTAGAGTCCCACTTTAGCAAAGAGATAATTCAAGAAATAGGCTGATACTTCAGTGCCAAGATGGCAAAGTGAGGAAGGAACTCTCTGAAGCCCTCCAAAATTACCATCCAAACAACTAGAAAACCACCTCAGAATTGAGGGAAGCGGCTTACCAGCAGTGCCAGAAAGGTCTTTCTCATTGGAGTGGGAGGGGAGACAGGTCCAAGAGGAGTAGTAGCAACCAGCCTCACAGCAAGGGCCCTGCAGCAAAAGTCCAAGCCTGGAATGAGCCTCCAGCAAAACCTCCCACTTCTAGACAAGTGAGCAGTCCTTGTAGCCCAGCAAAGCCCCACCCCAGTGACTTCACCCCCAGGTCAAACTACCAACAAGGCCTTGACTGCATTGTTGACCAGTAATGAAGCCTCACCTTGAGCCTGACCAACAGCAAGACCATGCCCCTGGGGCTTGCCAGTGAAGAGACTCTGTTTCCATAGCAACTCAGAAGCAGGGCCCCACCCTTGGGGCAGACCAGTAAAAAGATCTCCTCCACAGCTAGTCTCCATACAGGCTCTGTCATGAAAACAACCAAGCAGAAAGGCCCTACCCTAGGGGCAGACCAACAGCTAAACTCCATACCCAGGGGATGACAACAGGTAGGCTCCACCTCCAGTATAAGACAGAAGGGTAACCAAACCTCCAGTGAAAGCAAGCAGCTGAGTCTGGAAGCCCAGTGAAAGCCAGCAGTCATAAAACAGGCAGAAAAAATGAACAAAAAAAAATAACAAAACAAAAATAAACATGACTATAGAAAGTTACTATGATGACAGGGAGGATCAAGGCATAAATTTAGAAGAGGAAAATAGTGCCAAAATAGCTACAGGTAAAGCCTCAAAGAAGTGTAATTTGATCTCAGGCCCAAAAAGAATTCCCGGAAAAGTTTAAAAAGGATTTCAAAAAGTAAATTTGAGAAGTACAAGAAAAATTGGGAAAATAAATGAGAGTAATGTAAGAAAATCATGAAAAAAAAACTTAATAGTATGGAAAAAGATATACAAAAATTTACTGAGGAAAATGATTCCCTAAAAATAGAATTGACTGAATGAAAAAGGAAGTAAAAAAGTATACTGAAAAAAAATAATTCCTTAAAAATGAGAATTAAGCAAGTGTCTCTCTGAGACATCAGGATATGATAAAACAAAATAAAAAAAGAAGAAAATGTGAAATTTCTTTTTTAAATAATTAATTTATTTTGATTTATCAACAATCTTCCATAAACTTTTGAGTTTTAAATTTCCCTCCCCACCTCCCTCCCCAAGAGGCACACAATCTGATATAGGCTATACATATACATTCCTATTAAACATTTTTTCACATTAGTGATGTTGTAAGTAAAAATTAGAACCAGTAGGAGGAACCACTAGAAAGAGGAAACAAAACACAACAGAAGAAAAAAAATAGCAGATAGAATGCATTCAAACTGCATTCAAACT
Organism: Vombatus ursinus; assembly: GCF_900497805.2. Classification (NCBI taxonomy): domain Eukaryota; kingdom Metazoa; phylum Chordata; class Mammalia; order Diprotodontia; family Vombatidae; genus Vombatus; species Vombatus ursinus. Next base: position 36,897,176 of record NW_020954599.1, on the reverse strand, counting down.
CCATAGTTCTTTCTTTGGACGTGGATAGCATTTTCCATCATGAGACCTTTGGAGATGTCTTAGATCCTTGTATTGCAGAGAAGGGTGAAGTCTATCAATATTCATCATTGCACAATGTGGCTGTTACTGTGTACAATGTTCTCCTAGTTCTGCTCACTTCACTCAGCATCAGACCATACAAGACTTTCCAGGTTTTTCTATAGTCTGCCTGTTCATCATTTCATATAGTACAATAATATTCCATTACATTCATATACCACAACTTGTTCAGTCATTCCCTAATTGATAGGCATCCTCTCAATTTCCAATTCTTTGCCACCACAAAAAGAGGTGCTATAAATATTTTTGTACATATGAGTCCTTTTCCCATTTGTATGATCTCTTTGGGATACAGCCCTAGAAGTGCTATTGCTGGGTCAAAGGAAAAATGTGAAATTTCTCGTTGGAAAGACAACTGACCTAGAAAATAGATCCAGGAGAGATAATAAAAGAATTATTGGACTACCTGAAAGCAATGATAAAAAAAAGTCCTGGACAACATTTTTCAAGAAATTATCATTGAAAACTGCCTTAATCTATTAGAGCCAGAGGGCAAAGTGGAAATTGAAAGAATCCACTGGTCACTGCCTGAAAGAGATCCCAAAATGAAAACTCCCAGGAATATCATAGCCAAATTCTAGAACTCACAGATCAAGGAGAAAGTATTGCAAGCAGCCAAAAACAAACATTTCAAATATTGTGTAGCTACAGTTAGGATTACACAGGATTTGGTAGCTTCCACATTAAAGAATTGAAGAGCTTAGAATATGATATACCAGAAGGCAGTGGAGTTAGGATTACAACCAAGAATTACCTACCTAGCAAAATTGAATATAATCTTTCAGGGAGGAAAGTAGATATTTAATGAAATAGAGGACTTTCAAGAATACCAAATTAAAAGACAGAGTTGAATAAAAAAATTGACCTCCTAATTAATGCAAGACTCAAGGGAAATATAAAAGGGTAAAAAAGAAGCAAGAAAAATGACAATATAAGAAATTCATTAGAGTTAAACTGTTTATCTTTCTATATGGCAAGATAATATGTGTAACTCAAGAATTTTGTTCTATAAGGACAATTAGGGATATACATACATACATATATACATACATACATACATACACATACATACATACACACATATATATATGTATGTATATAGACAGAAGGTATGGATATAATGTGACTTTGATGAGATTATATCCTGCCCAAAAAAGGAGGTGAGAAAGAAAATTGCACTGGAAGAAAAAGGGTGGGGGTTGAATGTGGTAAATTATCCTACATAAAAGAGGCATGAAAGAGCTAGTATAATGGAGGGGAAGGTGTGAGGAGGGTAAGCAGGCAAAGTTTAAACCTTATTCTCATCAAAATTGGCTCAAAGAGTGAATAATATACTCACTCAGTTAAATACAATAATCTGTCTTACCCTGTAAGGAAATAAAAATGGATGGAGATAAGGGGGAAGGGGGACTGATAAAAGGGAGGGTAGATTGCAGAAGGTGGTGATCAAAAGTAAAAAACTTATGAGAAGAGAAAAGTTGGAGTTAAGGGGGGGAAACAAAGGAAAAATAGCATGGCGGGAAATAGTTATCATAACTATGGATGTGAATGGGATAAACTCACCCATTGTTTTTGTTGCTGTTGTTGTTATTGTTTGTCCTTCATTCTCAAAGAAGACCATGGCATCTGTAAGGTGAAGCCATGACTTGCAAGTTAATTGAATTTAAGTGAAGAAAGGCAATGCAAGTGGTGCTCATGCTGGGACATATTCTTGGCAAATCAATGAGTTGGGCATACAACTAAAAAAACAAACTAGAAAAAGAACAAATTCGAAGTCTCCAATTAAACACCAAATTGAAAATCCTTAAAATCAAAGGAGAGATTAATAAAATTGAAAGTAAGAAAACCATTGAAGTAATAAATAAAATTAGACATTGGTTTTATGAAAACACAAATAAAATAGATAAACCATTGGTTAATGTGCTTTAAAGAAAAAAGATTATTTCAAAAACGAAAGTGGTGAATTCATCACCAGTGAAGAGAAAATTAAAACAATTTTAGGAGCTATTTTGCCCAATTCTATCCAAATAAATTTGAAAATCTAAATGAAATGAATAAATTTCTACAAAAATATAAAAAACCCAGATTAACAGAGGGAGAAATAAAATGCTTACATAATCCAGTCTTAGAAAAAAGAAATTGAATAAGTTATCAATGATCTTCTTAAGAAAAAAATATCCAGGACCAGATGGATTGACAAATGAATATTTTCTGAAAAAATAGGTGGAGTCCCATCAAATTCCTTTTACTACACAATTATGGTGAAGATTCCTAAACCAAGAAGAGCGAAAACAGAGAAAGAAAATTATAGACCGGTTTCACTAATAAATACTGATGGATAATTTTAAAGTAAAATACTAGCAAAGAGATTATAACAACATATTAGAAGGATTATACACTATGACTAGGTGAAATTTATAGTAAGAATGCAGGGCTGCTTCAATATTAGGAAAACTATTAACCAACAGAAAACATGTGATTATCTCAATAGATGCAGCAAAATCTTTTGACAAAATACAGCACTCATTACTATTAAAAACAGTAGAGAGCATAGGAATAAATGGAGTTTGCCTTAAAATGATTAGTGATATTTATATAAAACTATCAGAAAGCATAATCTGCAATGAAAATAAGCTAGGAGCCTTTCTAATGCAATTAGAGGTGAAGCAAGGATGCCCATTATCACCTTTTTAATTTAATATTATACTAGAAGTGTTAGTTATAGCAATAAGAAAAGAAAAAAAGAAATTAAAGTGATTAGAATAGGCAATGAGGAAGCAAAACTGTAACTCTTTGCAGATGATATGATGGTATGCTTAGACAATCCTAGAGAATCAAGTAAAAATTGACTTGAAATTATTAGCAATTTTAGTCAAGTTGCAGGATACAAAATAAACCATAAGTCTACATTCACTATATCACACACACACACACACACACACACACACACACACACATATATACACATATATATACATATCACATACACATACACACACATATGTATGTATGTATATAACAAAGTCCAGCAGCAAGAGATAGACAGAGAACTTCAATTTAAAATAATTGTAGGCAATATAAAATACTTGGGAGTCTACCTGACAAGACAAACCCAGAAACTATATGTATACACCCCTAAAATAAAGTTAAACCTAAACAATTGGAAAAAATCTGTTGTTCATGGGTAGGCCAAGCCAATATAATGAAAATGAAAATTCTACCTCAATTATTCATTATGTGTCATACCTATCAAATTATCAAAAAATTATTTTACAGAACTACAAAAAATAATAGCGAAATTCATCTGGAAGTACAAAAACTCAAGGATATCAAGGGAAACAATGAAAAAAAGTGAAAGAAGGTCATCTAGCCATACCAGATCTCAAACTGTATTATAAAGTAGGAATTATCCAAGCAATCTGGTATTGGCTAAAAAACAGAGTGGTGGAACAGTGGAATAGATTAGGTATAAATTATATTATAATAAATAAACATAGTAAACTAGCAAAGATCCAAGCTTTTGGAACAAAAACTCATTATTTGACAAAAACTGCTGGGCAAATTGCAAAACAGTATGGCAGAAACTAGGTATAGAAGAACATCTCACTGTGTATGACAATGAGGTCAAAATGAGTACATTATTTACAAATAAAGGGTGATACCATAAGCAAATTAAGATGGCATGGAATAAGTTTATCTGTCAGATTTATGGGTAAGGGAATAATTTAGAAACAAAGGAGATATAGAGAGCATTACAAAATGTAAAATAGATAATTTTCATTATATAAAATTAAAAAAACTGCACAAACAAAACCAATGCAACCAAAATTATAAGGAAAACAGAAAAGTAGGAAAAACTTTTTTGCCACAAGTATCTGTGATAAAAGGCTAAAGTCTCAAATATATAGAGAACTGAGTCAAATGTATAAAAATATAAGCCATTCCCCAATTGATAAATAATCAAATGACGTATCATAACAGGCAGTTTTCAGAGGAAGAAATTGAAGTGATCTATTATTATATGAAAAAAATGCTTGAAAGCATTACTGATTAGAGAAAATCTAATACTACTTCACACCTGTCTGATTGGGTTATGTAACAAAAAAAGGAAAATGATAAATACTGGAGATGTGAGAAGATTAGAACACTAATGCATTCTTGGTGGAATTGTGAAACGATCCAATCATTCTGTAGAGTAATTTGGAACTATGCCCAAAGGGAAATAATACAGTACATACCCTTTGATTCAGCAATAGAACTACTAGGTCTATATCCCAACGAGATCATGAAAATAGAAGAAAGGCCCACACATACAAAAATATTTATACCAGCTCTTTTAGTGGTGGCAAATAATTGGACTTTGAGGGGAGTCCCATCAATTGGGGAGTGGCTAAACAAGTTGTGGTATATGAATGTAATGGAATACTATTGTGCTATAAGAAATGATGAGCAGGCAGATTTCAGAAAAACCTGCAAAGACTTACATGAACTGATGCTGAGTGAAGTGAGCTGAACTAGGAGAACATTGTACACAGTAACAGCAACATTGTGCTATGACCAACTTAGTTGGAGTTACCTCTTCTCAGCAATTCAGAGATCTAAGACAACTCCAAAAGACTTATTATGGAAAATTCTATCCACACCCAGAGAAAGAACTGTGGACTCTAAATGAAGATTCAATTATACTATTTACCATTTTCTCTTTTTTTCTTGTTTTTTCTCTCTTTTGTTTTTTCCTCTTTGTTCCAATTTTTCTTTCACAAGATGATTAATGTAGAAATATGTATCATATTATTGTATATGTATACCCAATATCAGATTGCTTGCTATCTTGGGGAAGTAGAAGGGGAGAGAGAAAGGAAGAAAAAATATTGGAACTCAAATTTTATAAAAATGAATGTTGAAAAAAATAGAAAAAAAGAGAGAGCATTGAATAGTTTATCTGTAGAATTTATGGATAAGGGAAGAATTTAGGACTAAAGGAGATGATAGAGAGCAGTACAAAATGTAAAAAGATAATTTTGATAGTTTAAAAAAATTTTTGCAGAAACAAAACCAATGCAACCAAAATTATAAGTAAAGCAGAAAAGTGGGAAAATTTTTTGCAACAATTATCTCTGATAGAGGCTTCAATTCTCAAATATATAAAAATACAAGTTATTCCCCAATTGATAAATGGTCAAAGCATACGAACAGGCAATTTGTAGACGAAGAAATTAAAGTTACCTATAGTTGTATAAAAATGTTCTGAGTCACTATTAATTAGAGAAATGTGAATTAAAACAATTCTGAGTTACCACCTCACACCTATCAGATTGTTTAATATGACAAAAAAGGGAAAAGGACTTATTTGTACAGAAATATTTATAGCAGCTCTTTTTGTGGTGGCTAAGAATTGGAAATCAAAGGATGCCTATCAATTGCAGAATAGCTAAACAAGCTGTGGTATATGATTGTAATGGAATATTATTATGCTATGAGAAATGACAAACAGAATGATTTCAGAAAAAAAAAACTGGAAAGATTTACATGAACTGATGCAGAGTGAAGCAAATAGAACCAGGCAAAATTTGAACACAGTAATAGCAATATTGTTTGAAGAACTATGAATGACTCAGATATTATCAGGAATACAATAATCTAAGACAATCTCAATGGACTAATGATGAAGCATAGTATCCACCTCTAGAAAAAGGACTGATATTATTTGAATACAGATTGAAGCATGCTATTTTTCACTTTCTTTCATTTTTTCCTTTATTTGAGTCTTTTTGTACAAAATGACTAATTTGGAAATGCATAATTACAAATATATACACATGTACAACCTATATCTTATTGCTTACCATCTCAGGTAGGGGAAAGGGGAGGAAGGGAGGGATAGAATTTGGAACTCAAACTTTAAAATGTAAAAAAAAAACCCTGCTAACAGGCAAAAAGGAGATATTAGTGGATTAGCTAGATAAACCAGATGTCACATCAAATGTGCATAAAAGATTAATGTTTAATAAACCCATGGAAATAAAAAGTAGGCTGAAAAAATGAGCAAACAGAAAAATTCTGACTATAGGAAGTTACTATGGTGACAAAGAAGATCAAAACACACACTGAGAAGAAGACCACAAAGCCAAAACGCCTACATACAAAGTCTCAAAGGAAAATATGAATTGATTTTAGGTCAGGGAAGAGCTCAAAAATGATTTTAAAAATCAAGTAAGAGAGGCAGAGGGAAAATTAGGAAGAGAAATGAGAGGGATGCAAAAAAAATCATGAAAAAAGTGTCAAAAGCTTGGTAAAGGAGGCACAAAATAATACTAAAGAAAATAACACCTTAAAAACTGAGTAGGTCATATGGTAAAAGAGGTACAGAAAAACCAATGAAGAGAAGAATACCTTGAAAAGCATAATTGGCCAAATGGGGAAAAAATATACAAAAAAAAATCACTGAACTAAAGAACTCCTTAAAAAGCAGAACTGGATAAATGGAAAAAGAGGTACAAAAGCTCACTACCAAAAATAATTCCTTAAAAATTAGAATTGAGCAAGTGGAAACTAATGACTTTAAGAGAAATCAAGAAACAGTAAAACAAAACAAAAAGAATGAAAAAAATAAAAGACAATGTGAAATATCCCATTGGAAAAAAAACAACTGGCCTGGAAAATAGGTCAGGGAGTGATAATTTTAAAATTATTTGGGCCTCCTAAAAGTCATGATCAGAAAAGAGCCTAGATATCATCTTTCAAGAAATTATCAAGGAAAGCGGCCGTGATCTGCCAAAACCATAGGGGGAAAATAGAAATTGAAAGAATTCACCAATCATCTTCTGAAATAGATAACAAAATGAAAACTCCCAGGAATATTACAGCCAAATTACAGAGCTTCCAGATCAAGGAGAAAATATTGCAAGCAGCCAGAAAGAAATATTTCAAGTATCTTTGGACCACTGTCAGAATAACACAAGATTTAACAGCTTCTACATTAAAGGATCTAAGGGTTTGGCATATGATATTCCAGAGGGCAAAGTAGTTAGGATTACAACCAAAAATCACTTACCCAGAAAATCTGAGGCTAATCCTTCAGGGGGGGAAATGGATATTCAATGAAATAAAGAACTTTCCAGCATTCCTGATCAAAACAACCAGAGCTTAATAGAAATTTTGATTTTCAAATACATGACTCAAGAGTAGCACAAAAAGGTAAATAAGAAAGAGAAATCATTAGAGACTTAATAAGTTTAAACTGTTTACATTCCTACATGGGAAGTTGATACAACTCCTAAGAACTTACTCATTAGTAGAGCAGTTAGAAGGAACATATATAGAGGGCACAGGTGTGAGCTGAAAATGATGGGATGATATCTAAAAAACAATAAAATTAAGAGGTAGAAAGAGGAATGCACTGGGAGAAAGGGAAAGGGAGAGGTAGAATAGGGTAAATTTTCTCACAAAAAAGAGGAAAGAAATAGCCTTTACAGTGGAGGGGAAGATGGGAGATGTGACAGGGAATGCTTGAACTTTACTCTTATCAGAATTGAATCACAGAAGTAATAACCTACACACTCAGGTGGATATAAAAATATATTTTATCCTACAGGAAAGTAGGTGCAGAAGGAAATAGAGTGGGGTGAGGGGGGTCCTCATAACAAGGACTGCAGATTGGGGGAGGTGGTAGTTAGAAGAAAAACATTTTTGAATACTGAGTAAAGGGAGAGAGTGAATAAAATAAACAAGGTAGAGGGAATAAGATGGATGGAAATACAGTTAGCAATCATAACTATGAAAAAACTTATGGAGCAAGTGTCTCTAATAAAGGCCTCATCTCTCAAATATATGGAGAAATGAGTCAATTTTATAAAAATAAAGGCAATTGATCATTTAATTAATGATAAAAATACAAAGTAAGTTTTTGGATGAAGTGATAAAAGGTATATATAGACATTTAAAAATGATCTAAATCACTATTAATTAGAGAAATGCAAATTAAAATATTACTGAAGTACTACCTCATACCTAGTAGATTGGCTAATAGGACAAAAAAGGCAAATGGCAAATGTTGAATGTTATGTGGGAAAATTGACACACTAACACAATGTTGATGGAGTTGCAAACTGATTCAACCATTATGTAGAGCAATTTGGAACTATGCCCAAGGTGCCTATGAAACCATGCATATCCTTTAACCTAGTAATATCACAACTAGGTCTTTATCCTAAAGAGATAAAAAGCAAAAAGCTAAAGAACCTATATGTACAAAAATTTTTTATAGCAGTTCTTTTATGGTGCCAAAGAACTGCAAATTGAAAGGATGCTCATCAATTGAGGAATGGCTGAACAAGTTGTGGCACGTAATTGTGATGGAATACTATTGTTCATGAGAAATGATGAAATAGATGTGCTCAGAAAAAATACCTGGAAAGACTTGTATGAATTGATGCAAAATGAAATGAGTAGAACCAAGAGGATATTGTACAGAGTAGCAGCAGTATTGTAAGATGATCAATTCTGAATGATTTAGCTATTTTAAGCAATACAGTGATCCAAGACAACTATGAAGGACTTAGGATGAAAAATATATCCATCCCCAGAGAAAGAACTGATGGAATCTGAATACAGATTAAAGAAAGATAATTTCTTTTTACTTTATTTTTCTTGAGTTATAATTTTGGTCTATGGTTTTTTTTAACAACACTACTAATATGAAAATATGTTTTGTGTGACTACCCATGTACAACCTTTATCAAATTACTTACCTTCTCAATGAAAGGAGTGGGGAGGGAGAGAATTTGGAACTCAAATTAAAAAAAATGTTAAAAATCATTTTTGCATATAATTGGGGGAAAATAAAATACTAAATTAAAAAAGATGGGGGAAAGGGAGAAAAAAAAGGGAAAAAAAAAGAAATAAGCTTGTGTCCTCTTGCTGACTCGGAAAAGGAAAAGCAAGTGTATTAGTGAGGAGTCATGAGTTATGGTTTGAAAAGAATTCTAAATGGCTAGTTTAAAAGTTTATCTTTGTATTTTATTATGTTAACTGAATTTATCATCCCCAACATCACCTAGCATTTTCCTGCCAGCAGCAGAATATAATTTTACTCACATATCCAGTAAACCTTTATTTATAAGTAAAAACAATCAAATGATTTCAAATCAAGATGTTTATAAGACTATAGTTCTACTAATGAATGCATATTTATACAATTTTGTTTAATAAGTATCCTTTGATAGATAGAAATATTGTATTCTTACCATGAACAGTTGTTACTCCTTGCATATAATTTCATATTGCTAATGATTTCTTCATATTCTGAAAGAGGTCATAGAGTCAGTTATATAGCATACCTTTGTTAGCAAAGACCTGTCCATTTGGTACCACTGTAATTACTAGTACATATACAACTTAGAAAATTGTGGAGTTTTAATGATAGTAATTATGAACTATCTCCAATATTTTGCAAACTGTTCATGTTGGAAATGATAAAATGAGTATGCATAGTTGAATAAATTCCATAATACTCCATAGTTGATATAGTAACCATCAGATATGCAGAAATTTAAAAAATGAAAAGCACTATCATGGATAATAAAATAATTTGATTTTTTTTCTATATCATACTGGAATTGTATTTTATGTATTTGGTCATTTTATTTCCAGTTTCTCATTTTCTACCAATAGATCAATTTAGTACTATTTTAGCTTCTGAAAATATATAGAAATGTCTTCATGTTGAAACTGTTTTTGTTTTTTTTTTTTTTGGCTAGGCATTTGGGGTTAAGTGACTTTTCCAGGGTCACATAGCTAGTAAGTGTCAAGTGTCTGAGGCTAGATTTGAACTCAGGTCCTCCTGCCTCTAAGGCCAGAGCTCTATCCACTGCACCACCTACCCGCTTCTTCTTTATTTGTTTTGATGTATACTCATCTTCCTTAAATCTGTCCATGTTACCTCTTTTTCAACATGATTTTATGGAAAAAAGGGATGTTTTGAAAGGAGAGGCTTAGTAATCCTATGAATTTGTAACCAAACTCCCTTTGCATTATTTTTGTTATTGCTACTGAAATGGCCCCCCCTTTTTTTTTTTGGCTTGGAGAGTTCGTCCAAATGTTACGTAAAAAAAAATAGGCATAAACGTAATCAAACTACCAATTAGAATAAAAATCATACAGCATACAGCATGTCCAAAGCTCAAAATTAATATTAAATCTTTATATTGATAAAATCTAGGTTCAGTTTTGGGAATTGTTTAATTTTGAGAATCTGCTAGTTTAGTTTGGCATTGCAGAAATAAATATATCCATCTCTCGTACTTTTCATAGCCTGACTTGTAGTAATTAGTTTCACATATGTGACTGACAGTCTTGAGTTGTTGTTGTTGTTGTTGTTGTTGTTTTAGACCTATGAACATCTCCAAAGAACTTAAGAGATGTCATAAAATTCTTCAACAATGCCCTACCAAGACTGAATTCAATTCTCTTACATTTTTAAAATAGCAATAAATCATGCTTCCTTTTCATGTGGAAGACTGACAGGAACTCTTTAATTTTTGTCTTTCTATTCCTAATATGTAACAGGTCCCATGCACACAGTAGACACTTAATAAATGCTTATTGAATAATTGTTTGAATTATTGAAAAACTATAGAGGGTACCAACTTTAAAAAGACATTTAGAAATTTAGGAATCATTGTCCCACAGCAACTTTCTTCTTTTATTCCTTTATTCAGGTTTACCTAATTATAAGAAATTTCTACAAGGGAGGAAAGATTTCTTAGATTATGGTCATGATCAGAGGTATCCTTTTGTAAAATAAATTCTGAGTTAATAGATCATCTTACTCTGCAAATTACTAATATTTTGTATTATTTGATATGACCAAAGACATTAGTTCAAAATCTTAACTATGAAATAAAACATTTCTGGGGGAAAAAGCCTCTAGTGGAGCTAGGTTCCTTATATTTGTGGGATCCTTCAAATGTTAAGGAGCATTTAATCATTAGTTATGCTTTGGCTTCAGTAATATTATAGTCTTCAAGTTTTACTACTTCTTTTATTCCTACTGTTTTGTCTTCTTTACTAGCTTCTCATTTATCTTTTCTTATATTTTTCTCTTTTTTCTTATGCCTGAATGTTTCCAAAATGTCTTTCTCTCTTCTCTCTCTTGTCTTTTTCTCTGTCCTCTTCTGTCTTCTCTGTCTTTGTCTCTGTCTCTCTCTTTCTCTCTCTCTATTTCTGTCTCTGTCTCTCTGTCCTTTGTCTGTCTGTCTCTGTCTCTGTCTCTCTCTCTTCCTTTCTGTCTCCACACTTCTTTTTTTATTGCTGGGCTTGAAATATTTCTTCCATGCATAGGACTTCAAAATAATACATCTTTATCCATAATCAGTCTTTTAAGTTTCATGTCTGTATTTCTAACTCCCTACCTGTGTGTCCCACCACAGCTCAAAATCATCATGTCCAAAGCTCAGCTTATTATATTTATCTTAATTCTTTCTAAAATCCCTTATTCTGAAGCTTTTGATATTGTTGACTCTATCTTCATTCGTTCTGTCATTCTATGGTACTATCTTGTCTTCTATTTACAACCTTGGAGTTATCTCTGGTTCTTACCTCTCCCTCACTTTCACACATAATCACTTACCAAGTCCTGCCTTTTCCTCTGCAAAACTGATCATACTTGGGGCAGCTAGATGGCACAGTGGATAGAGGACTGGCCCTGGAGTCAGGAGTATCTGAGTTCAAATCGGAGTTCAGACACTTGACATTTATTTGCTGTATGACCCTGGACAAGTCACTTAACCTGGTTGCCTTACCAAAAAGAAAAAAAAAAAAGTGAAAATACTTATACCTTCTCAAATTCCCAGTGTTACCACCTAGTAAAGTTTAAATTCCTTAGCCTGCTTTTGAAAGCCCTACTTTTCCAGCCGTGGCTCATAGTATTCCCTTTCAATTACTTTATAGTAGCAAAGCTAAAATGTACCCCAAAACTACTCTGATTGGTGCTAACTTTCCTTATACTGTTCTGTTTGTATGGGATGCTCTCCTTCTTCACTTGCTTTGCTTAATGAATTCCTTATCCTTTAAATCACGAATGAAATACCACCTCTTCTTCAAAGACTTTCTTGATCTCCTATTCGATCAATCAACAAGCATTTACTAAATGCCTACTATATTACAAGCTCTGAGCTAAGCATGCTACATGCGAGGAATACAAAAACAAAAGAAAAAAAGGAAAACAGCCTTTTTCCTTCAACCTTCAAGAATCCTACATTTAATGGGAGGGAGATAATATATACATTTGAATATATACATAAGCTGCAAATTATTATAAGATAGTTTTGATAGGAAGCACTTGCCACTGGCAGTATCAGAAAAAAAAAACAGTCTGGAAAGTTGTACTTGATCCGATTCTTGATGGAAACCAGGGATTCTAAGAAACAGAAGTTTGGGCAAAGTACACTCTGGGCATAGGGTGGGGAGGAGTAGCCTTTACAAAGTCATAGAGATAGGATACTGAGCATTGAATGTATGAAACAGCAAGACCAGTATGATGGATTTTATAATGATTGAAGAGGAGTCATGGGTAAGAATACTAGGAAGGTAAGAAGAGAGCAGGTTGTTTAAAGTTTTAAATATCAAACATGAATATATGTTTTATCATAAATGTGATATGGATCCATTGGAGGTTATTAAGTAGAAAAAGAATTTTAGTTGGAGTGGGTAGACTGGGTAGTGCAATTGTTCAGGTGAGAAGTGATGAGGACCTGAAGTGGAATGGGGTCTGTGTGAATAGAATTGACGTATGAGAGGAGTATGGAGATCGAAACAGTAGTATTTGTCAATTAGCTGACTAAATTATGAATCCCTTCAGGGCAGTGGTTTTGTTCCCGTCTTTTTGTTTCCTCAGCACTTAGCAGAGTGTCTGTATCATAATAAGCAATTAATAGAAGTTTATTGACTTTCTATGAGAGGTATCAAGAATGTCATTGAGGCTGTGACCCTAGATGATTAGAAGAACACTTGTCCCTTGTTTGTGAGAGAGGCAGGTTTTGGGGAAAAGATGATGAGTTCTGCTTGGAACATAGTGTGTTGAAGATACTTACAGGAAATATAATTCAAAGGGCCTAATAGTATTTGATGCAAGACAAATTCAGAAGAATGATTAGGGCTGTATATATAGATTTCAATTTATCTGCATAGAGATGATATTTGAATCTATGGAATCTACACGTTAAAATATGTAGAGGTAGGATAATTATCCAGGAGAGTTAGTAGACATGACATAAAAGATGATTGAGTTTGAAAGACTGAGGAGTTTTCAGATAGTTTAAAACTAGGAGGAAGAGGTGTCACAAAAATGTGAGAAAGGAGAGAGTATCTAAGAGGAGAAAGAAGTCAGTATTGCCAAAAAGTACAGAAAATTCAAGATAGATAAGGATTAAGACTATATCTTTAAAGAGAACACTTTCAATTGCGTGAAGATGTCAAAAGCCAGACTGTAGAAGATTTAGAAAACAGAGAAGTAGAACACTGAATATAGATGACTTTTTCAAGGAATAAATGTCAATACCGTGCCTTAGCTTGATTCTCATGTAGCACTTTGTTTTGGAACTCTCCTGCATTTATACAATATCATTCATTATAGCTATCTTTGTGACTCATTGCACTTCTAGAATTGTTTATATCCATGTTTTTTTTTCTTTGTTTTGTTTTTTAAATTCCCCTTCTTCCCTCTGTAGGGTTCTCTGCGTACAGTAGATAACTTAATAAATGTTTGTTGAGTGTGTTATTAAAACTACAATGTGAAGATATCAGTTCTTTTAACCATGGACTTTTATAATTCTGGCACTTGAAAATTGTATCCACTTAGCATGTTGTCATATAAAGGCCACATTTTCATATATTACTGCACCAACATCATTGCAGAGTACCTCCTTCTGCCAAATTTTGCCAGTACTTTTCTTTTAATGAAGTGGAATGAATTTCTACAGCATTTTGTGCTTCTTCTCTTGTATATGATAATGATCATATGGCCTTTAAAAAATTCAGGCATTTGTTTAACACTTCATATATCATAAGAGAGCTTATTCACATGTCTGGGCATTATTTCTTGCTCTTGCTTGAATAGTTCATTTGTCATTTCATCATACTCATAATCTCTGGCGTTGAACTAATTTTTTTTAAGATCACAACTCGGCATGTGAGAATGTTGTCAATGAAGATGGCAAATATTTCATTTTTTTAAAACTTTTTTTTCTTTGAAAATGATTTTGAGAGGTATTGTCACTCAGTAGGAAAATAGTATTTATAGGATGTGAGCAGACACTTTTTCCAACTTACAAATATTTAATGGACACATGTTCTGTGCATGCACCTGACCAATGTGTACCATATCAAGAGTTGAGTGAGAGGCCATCTCTGTACCTCCACTGGGAGACAATTATCCATAAATGTCTTTAGTTGCTGGTAGAGCATTCCTCTCTTCCCTTGTGCTATGTAGTTAAGATAACATATGCCCTTAAAGCTGTTATTTTTTGAAAAGAGGAAACCATACAGTTCTCCCTTCCTAAATGGACTGACTGAGTCTCTTCTTCATTTCTATTCATCCTCTCAGAGAGGCACAGAATGCCAAGACTTCAGGTAAGAGTTCTTACCTGAAGGTAAATGAGGAAATAATGGGGTGACTGTTTCTGAGATAGAAACTTGAGTGGGCAGTTTGTATAGAAATATGATCACCCAGGCATATACATAGGTTCCTGAATTATTGATACTACTCATGTTTCTAACTTGGAGAATACCATGCCTGTTTCAATAATCACATTATAATCAAATATCAGAAAAAAAATGAGCAGGTAAGATAAATATAGAGGCAGGCAGAGAGAATGGAGAGAATATTTGACTTAGACTTGAGAAAAACCTGGGTTCAATTCATTTCAATTCAGTAACATTTATGAAGTACTTATTATGAGCCAGACTGGTGCAATTAGATTATGAATTTAGAATTGTACTTTGATAGTTATATGACCATGTGCAAATCACAGTTAACCTCTTTGAACCTCAGTTTCCCTATGTGTAAAAAAGGGATAGTAATACCTATCTCTTAGTTATTCTTGTGAGGATCAAATGAAATTACGTATGCAAAATACTATGCAAATGTTAAAGTGCTGGTTGGTTGTTGTCTTTCTTATCTTGAAGAGGACCAAAATGATGTCACTACATTAGGATCAAAGGCTCTACCACAGGTCAGGCACAAATAGCCCGTATGAACATTTGGGATGGAAATGTTTCTAAATTTGTGCCTCTCGTATTTCTTTTGAGCTACTGCAATTCTGCTTTGCTCATAGAGAACAGTGTTTTCTTTGATGCAAGCATGTCATACTGGATGGTTTTGTGCCAGTGTCTCCCATGGCTCAAAATGGATACCAGATTTCTTCAGAGAGACTGGAGTGTCCTTGTATCGCTTCTTTTTTTTTTTTTTTTTTAGGCAATTGGGGTTAAGTGACTTGCCCAGCGTCATATAGCTAGTAAGTGCCAAGTGTTTTCTGTGAGGCAGGATTTGAACTCAGGTCCTCCTGACTTCAGGGCTGGTGCTCTATCCACTGCGCGTATTGCTTCTTCTGACCTCCGTGTGAGAGCTTGCTTTGTATGAGTTCTCTGTAAAATAGTCTTTTAGGCAAACGTGTATTTGGCATGTGAACAATATGGCCAACCCATTGTGCAGTGGCACTCTCTGCAGTAGAGTTTGATTTTGTAGCAGTTTAGCTCAAGAAAGGACCTCCGTGTCCAGTACCTTATCTTGCCAGGTGATCTTCAGACTCTTCCTAAGACAATCCAAATGGAGGCAATTCAGTTTTCTGGCATGGTGCTGGTCCAGGTTTCACAGGTATACAACAGTGAAGTCAGTGCAATGTCTCTGTAGACCTTCAGTTTAGTAGGCAGCCTAATACCTCTTCTCTCCCACACTTTCCTTCAGTTTCCTTCACTTTTCTTCCAAACACTGAGCTAGCCCTGGCAGGGTAGGTCACAACCTCATCATCTATGTATGCATTCCTGGAAAGTATACTTCCAAGGTAAGAGGACTTAACCACAGCACTCAGAATTTCTCCATTTGCTGTAACCAGTTGTTGCACATGTGTATGATGTGGTGCTGGCTGGTGGAGAACCTGTGTTTTCTTGGTGTTGTCAGGCAAAATTAGCACAAATGGCAGAGAATTAATCCATTATTATTACTGAATTGAATCCATTGTTATTATTATTGTTGTTCTTGTTGTAGTTGAATGCGTTACAGTTGATAATGCCTTTTATCATTTGAGGAAAGGGAAGGAGATGCAGTGCAGATTTGGAACCAGTGAGACTTGGGTTCTAATCCTAACCCTGCTTCTTATTACTTTTGTGAACTTGGGCAAGTCACTTAAACTCTGTAGGCCAGAGTTTCCTCATCTATAAAATGAGGGCATCGGAGTAATCTTATGAGATCCCTTCTAGCTTTCAACCAAATTTTATGATCCTAGACCCAACTGAATGTTACCAAAGTTCATGTGTCACTGTTACTCTGTCTTCTTCTCCACAAGACACCTGTGTCTGGATGTTCTTTCTTCAGCCAAGTGTCTGATTGCTGCCCTCACTGTACATTATGTGTGAGAAACATGGACATGATCTTCTGTTCTTTGTCATTGTGTGATGTCAATGATTCTCTGCTTGAACTTGAGCTCTTAAGGGCACGGAAGAGAACTGTTAGCACTAGGGGTCTGTTCAGAACTCTAGAATGGGTATCAGAGGATCACCATGGGCAGCATCCAAAGATCCTGTGGTTCTATGTTTCTGCGACAGTCATCTCTCAGTAATCTTGAACAAATAATAAAGAATGATGTCCCTCTTTTAGTAACTTCTCTTACCTGGTCTTCAATTTATGTCAACTCTGACATCTTACCTTGACTAGAAGACCTCTGCTCTCAATTTTCCTTGTTATCAATAACTTTACCATTTCAGAATTCAGTTGATGTATTCATGGTAAAATCCCTGTGGTTTTTTTTTATCTTAAAATTCTCTTTAAATACATTAAAAGTTATATTGTTAGACAGCTTAGATTTTTAAGTCCATTGTTATGCTATTAGAAGAAAGTTTATGTATGTTTCTGGGTTAGATGTAGATTCTAAGGAGACTACTATATTTCCATTAATCAGTAAACACTTAGGAGGTAGTAAAAAGGAAAAAAAGAAAAAAAAAATTCTTTGAGTATGGGAAGTTATTTATGACTTTGAAAGTGTAATCTTGGACAAAACAATTTAACCTCACTGGGCCTTAAATGTAAAACACTCAAGTCAAAATGGATGATCTCTAAGATTTCTCCCAGTTATAATGTTCTATACTTCTACATGGCAATCTCTGTATGGTACATTAGATGACTGTGCTCAACCTTTCAGCTAATCCAATCATTTTATGTCACTGAGAGGTAGGTAGGCTTTCATTTCCCATCAGACATCCTTCTTTCTCAGAGATCTTCAATCTTTCTCCTCCTTTTCCCTTTCTTTTTCTTTCTCTGTCTCTCTGTCTTCCTCTATTCTGTCCCTCCCCCCTAAATCCTCTTTCTTTCTCCCCTCTTTCCTTCTCACACTTTTTTGCTCACATATTTATTTTCTCAACACAGGACCTGGGGAAACACAGAGTAAAAAGCCTTTATCCCTGTGGTCAGGGAACACATAGTCTAGAAATTATAATAACAGATAATAACCGACTGACACTTATACAACAATCACTCTTCTTTTCACTTTCTCCGTCTCTGTCACAGTCTCTCTCTGTTTCTCTTCCTCTCTCTTTCCCTCTCTCTCTCTTCCTCTGTCTCTTCCTCCCTTTCTCTCTCTCCATCTCTCTGTCTCTGTCTTCTGTCTTTGTATGTCTGTGTCTCTCTGTGTCTCTGTCTCTCTCTGTGTCTCTGTCTCTTTCTCTTTGTGTGTGTGTGTGTGTGTGTATGTGTGTCCCTCCCTCTCTCTCCTTATTTGGCCCATAAAAACATTCTCATCTCCACTATCCGGAAACAAAGCAAAACAAAATAAAACAAAACAAAAAACAAGTCATTAACACCTACAACAAAATCGCTCAGTTTCTTTCACAGTACTGTCTTCCTTCTATCCCTCACCTGAAAACATCTATAAAGAGTTGACAACCTACAGCTAGCTATATTCAATTGCTTACTCACCCACTGTAATTTGTCATTTTGCTGAAACTACTGTTTTCTAAAGTCATCATGGAATCATCCTATTTTACTTCTCTGCAACCTTCAACATTGTAGACTAAACACTTCTGAATATTTTCTTATCCCTTGGCTTCTGGTATGCTGAACTCTGTTGTTGTTCCCTATACCTCTTTCATTATTCCTTCTTGTTCTCTTTGTCTTCATCCTGCCAGCTAAACATGAGTGTTCCCCGAGATCATTGATTCTTCTTTATTCCCAATAGCAAATTCAATTGTTCATCCCACCTCCTCTATGGAACGTTTACCCACCCCTGTTCATATTTATTGTTCTGTGTTTTGTAGGCCACAGTTAAAGAAAAGAGCAGACATAGAACCTTACAGAGGAACTGAATGGAGATAAGGCCTAAGATATAATAGTGATTAATAATTATAGACCTATTGCTTTGCTTAACTCAGCATGTTGGGAAGACCATCTTCTGATATCCTTCGAAACTCTTACCATTTACCAAATCAGTACCTTCTGGATCATATTAAAGCTTATGAAAACAGTTACACCATCTGCAAACAATACTATGTCATCATCATTTTAATGATGCATTTAAAGCTGCAGGTGCTGTCTTCTTCTTTCTTAAACTTCTCATGACACTGTTTTGGACTTTTCCTTTGCAATTTTCCTTGTTTTATATTTATTTTAATTTTTTTCTCCTATTAGATTGAAAGTTCCTTTCAGGAACTTTCAGTTCTGATAGGGACTGATAGCTATTTCAACTTTACATACTCGACCTAGTGCCTTGCACAGTGTAAGCATCTAACAACTGTTTGTTGAGTTTAATTGAATTTTTTACCATAGGCGATATGCTTAAAGTTTTGGCATGTCATTTTTTGCCAATTGCCTTTTTTTTTTCAATTTAGACCAAGAATTCTTATGCTAGGGTCAGTGAACTAAGATAGGTAGATAGATAGATAGATAGATAGATAGATAGATAGATAGATAGATAGATAGATAGATTACATATATTTCAATTAAACTAGTTTCCTTATTACTCCTAAGTATTTTATTTTATGCATTTAAAGATACTATTCTGAGAAGAGGTTACACAGGCTTAACAAGATTGACAAAAGTGTTCATGACTTAAAAGACATCAAGAACTACTGTTTTAGACAAATGAAACTCCAGTCTAAGTGAAGTTTGCTTACAATCTTCATCATATTGATTTTGAACTTAAAGATAACGTTTTACTGTCTCCTCTTCAGGATTCACAATGGAATTGGGAGGGGAGATTAAAATGATGATGAGATAGTATTGTTGGCAGATGGTTTAATTGTTTTCATAAGTTTTAATATGTTCCAGAAGGTGCTGGTTTGGTAAATGGTTAGAGTTTCAAAGGATATCAGAAGATGTCTTCCCAACATGCTGAGTTATGCAAAGTAATAGGACTATAATTATTAATCACTATTACATCTTAGGCTTTATCTTTGTTCAGCTCCTCTGTAGGGTTCTATGTCTGCTCTCTTCTTTCACTGTGGCCTACAAAACACAGAACAATAAATATGAACTTCATAATATAAGCATCATTCCCAGCTCATATTTTACTACTTTATGTGTCTCCCTAGTGGAATGGCTTAACTTATATTCTGAGTCCTGTTAAAGCTCAGCACTAAAGCCTACTATCATTTAGTACACATCAGTGTCACCTTATCCTTTCTTATTCCCATGAAAAAAAAATGATCTCCTTCAATTATATGTGTCCTGTGAATACAGCTGATGTTGGTACCCAACTTTGGGCATGGAAAATCCTTTATATTCTGAATTTCATTTTTTTTGGTTGAGGCAATTGGGGTTAAGTGACTTGCCCAGTGTCACACAGTTAGTGAGTATCAAGTGTCTGAGGCCGGATTTAAACTTGGGTCCTCCTGACTCCAAGGCTGGAGCTCTATCCACTGCTCCATGAGTTACTTTTTATCTATGACTGCATTTCCATGTTGGTCTTCCCCTTCATCATCTTAACATTTTTATCCCATTGTCTATTATCTATGTTTTTGCTTCTTTCAAGCATAGAATTTGTTTCTCTTGAGACCACAGAATTAGTGTCTCTGAAACCTTATATAATTCTTAACCCGCAAAAGTGTTTTATTTATTTACCATTTTGTTTTTTAATTGTAATTGATTTATTTTTAACATTCATTTCTTTTTAAATTTTTGTGTTCCAAATTCCTCTCTCCTTCCCACCTCCTCCCCCACCCAGTGATAAAATAAGCAATATGATATCACTTATATTCATGACATCATGCAAAACATATTTCTATATTAGCCGTATTATTTTTAAAAAGCAAAAAAAAATAAAGTGAGTAAATTGTACTTCAGTTTGCACTCAGTGTTCATCAGTTCTTTCTCTGGAGGTGAATACTATTTTTTTAAGTCCTTTGGATTTGTCTTGAATCACAGTTGCCAAGTCTTTCACAGTTGATCATCATTACAGCATTGGTATTACTGTGTACAATGATCTTCTAGTTCTTCTCATTTCACTTTGTACGAGTTCATATAGGACTTATTATGGTTTTTTTCTGAAACCATTACCCTCATTATTTTTTTGAGGAAATTGGGGTTAAGTGACTTGCCCAGGGTGACACAGCTAGTAAGCTGGCCCTCATTATTTCTTAGAGCACGATAGTATTCCATCACAATCATATGCCACAACTTGTTCAGCCATATCCAGATTGATGATCATCCCCTCAATTTTAAATTGTTTGCCACCATAAAAAGAGCTGCTGTTAATATTTTTGTATATATAGTGCCTTTTGCTTTTTCTTTGATCTCTTTAGGATGCAGATTTAGTAGTGGTATTGCTGGGTCAAAAGGTGTGCAAAGTTTTATAGCTCTTTGTGTATAGTTCCAAATTGTTCTCCAGAATGGTTGAACAAGTTCACAATTCCACCATTAGTACATCAGTGTATCTATTTTCCCTCCAGAATTTTTTAATTCTGATAGCTGTGAGGTAGTATTTCAAAATTTTTTAAATTTGCATTTCTGTAAGCAATATTGATTTGGAGCATTTTTTGTATGGCTTTAGATAGCTTTGATTTCTTCTGAAAACTGCCTGTTCATATCCTTTGACCATTTATCACTCGGGGAATGACTCTTATTTTTATAAATTTGACACTGTACTCTATGTATTTGAGAAATGAGACTTTTATCAGAGAAACTTAGTGCAATTTTTTTTGATATTACTTCATTGCAAAATGTAGTTTCCCTGATTATCTCATTTAAATGGATATATTTTTGCTTTTGCTTTGTCTGAGATCATAATCGTTTCCCCTGTTTTTTTTTTTTTGTTTGTTTGTTTTTTACTACAGCTGAAGCATAGTAGACTTTAGTCTGGCCCTTTATCTATTTATTTATTTTTTAGTTGTAGGTATATCTTTTTTCTTCTTTTTTTAAAATCTTTTTAAATATTTTATTTTTCCAAATTACATGTAAAACGATTTCAAGATTCTTTTTTTTTCTTTCAAATTTGACTTCCAAATTCCCTGCTTCCCTACCCACACTGAGAAGGCAAGCAATTTGATAGAGATTATACATGTGTAGTGATGCAAAACACATTTCCATGTAAGTCATTTTGTGAAAGAAAACACAGACAAAAGCACTCCAAGAAAAATAAAGTAAAGAAAAAGCATTTTTGATCTGTATTCAGGTTCTACCTGTTCTTTCTCTGGAAATGGACAGCACCTAAGTCCTACAGAATTGTCTTGGATCATTGTATTGCTGAGAATAGCTAAGTTATTCAAAGTAGATCATCATACAATATTGCTGTTACTGTGTACAATATTCTCCTGGTTCTACTCATTTCACTTTGCATCACTTCATATAAGTCTTTCCATATTTTTCTGAGAGCATCCTGCTCATCATTTCTTAAAGCACAATAACATTCCATCACAATCATATACAGCAGTTTGTTCAGCGATTCACCAGTTGATGGACATCCCCTCAAGTTCTAATTCTTTGCCACCAATAAAAGAGGTGCTATAAATATTTTTGTACACATAGGTCCTTTTTTTGCTTTTTATTTATTTAGGTTACAGACTTTGTAGTGGTATTGCTTGATCAAAGGGTATGCATGGTTTTATAGTCTTTTGGGCATAGTTCAAAATTATTCTGCAGAATGTTTGAATCAGTATACAATTTCATTGATTGTTATTTTAATTTTTCCACACCCCGTCCAAAATATACTATTTCCTTTACTGTCATATTAGTCAATCTGACAGGTGTGAGGTGGTAGCTCAGAGTTATTTTGTATTATTATTTTTTTGTTTTTTAATTAATTAATTAACTTTTAGTTTTCAACATTCACCTCCATAAGATTTTATGGTCCAAATTTTCTCCCTATCCCTCCCCTCCCCCCACCCCAAAAGGGCTTGCAATTTGATATAGGCTGTACGTGTACATTCGTATTAAACCTATTTTCACATTAGTCGTATTGTAAATAAGAGTTAGAACCAATGGGAGAATGAAGAAACATGAGAAAGAAGAAACAAAATGAGAGAAGGAGAGAGAGAGAGAGAGAGAGAGAGAGAGAGAGAGAGAGAGAGAGAGAGAGAGAGGAAAAGAGAGAGAGAGTGCAAATAATATGCTTTGATCGGTGTTCAGACTCCATAGTTCTTTCTCTGAATGTGGATAGCATTTTCCATCATGTGTCCTTTGGAGTTGTCTTGGATTCTTGCATCACTAAGAAGAGATGAGTCTATCAAAATTAGTCATTACACATTGTTGCTGTTACTGTGTACAGCATTTTCTTGATACTGCTCACTTCAGTCAGCATCAGTTCATATAAGTCTTTCCAGGTTTTTCTGAAGTCTGCCTGCTCATCATTTCTTATAGTATTCAATTATATTCATATACCGCAACTTGTTCAGCCATTCCCCAACTGATGGGTATTCCCTCAATTTCCAATTCTTTGCCACCACAAAAAGAGCTGCTCTAAATATTTTTGTACACATGTGTCTTTTTCCCATTTGTATGATTTCTTTGGCATGCAGACCTAGAAGTAGTATTGCTGGGTCAAAGGGTATGCAGATTTTTATAACCTTTTGTGTATAGTTCTGAATTGCTCTCCAGAATGGTTAGACCAGTTCACAACTCCACCAACAAGGCATTAGTGTTCCAATTTTCCCACCATTTATCAATTTCCTGTTTTGTCATGTTAGCCAATCCGATAGGTGGCATGTGGTACCACAGAGTTGTTTTGATTTGCATTTCTCTAATCAATAGTGATTTAGAACATTTTTTCATATGACTATAGATAGCTTGAATTTCTTCCTCTGAAAACTGCCTGTTCTTATGCCTTGACCATTTATTAATTGGGGAATGACTTGTATTCTTATAAATTTGATTCAGTTCTCTATATGTTTTAGAAATGAGACCTTTAACAGAGTCATGAGTTGTAAAAATTTTCTACGTTTCCCTGGGGTTGCACTGAAGCTCGTGGGTGGGGTATGGGGATGGTCTGGCTGCTAGAGGTCACTACCTCACCTGGGGCTGCTCTAGAGCACAGGTAGGTTCAACTGCTGTTGGACACCTGTCTGCCAGCACACGTGGTGATTCTCTGAGCTGGCGTCTGCCAGTTCCCCTGGCTATGCCAAGTCATGTTGTGGGCAGGGTGGGGGGGAGAGTTGTGGTTTTGGCCCTTTCCTGTTCTGTCACCTTGGGGCTCAGAATCTCTTGTGGGTTTGCTGAGATGGGGCTTGCTGGGATGCTTCCTGTCCAGTATTGGTTCCCTTCAACCACAGTAAGAGGAACCTTTCCCATTAAACCTCCAAGACTCTCAAGCTAAAAGACTGCTACACTGTGTCTTTCTGGATTTTTCCTGGGGAGATATTTTCTGAGTTTTTAAGGTCAGTAAGGACAGGTGAGAGTGACATATTGCTTACTCCACTATCTTGGCTCCTGGAAGTCCCCAGAGTTGTTTTAATTTGCATTTCTCTCATCAGTAATGTTTTAGAGCATTTTTTTTACATGACTATCAATAGCTTTGATTACTTGGTCTGAAAACTGCCTGTTCATGTCCTTTGACCATTTATCAATAGAGAAATGACCCTTATTTCTATAAATTTGACTCCATAGTCTGTATGTGTGAGAAGTCTTTATCAGAAAAACTCACTGTAATTTTTTTCACAGTGATAATTACCAACGATGAATTTCCCTCCATCCTATTTCCCCCCTGTTTATCCTATTCTCTCTCTTCTTTTATCTTGTCCATTCTCAAATGTATTTTACTTCTGACTTTTACCTCCCCCAAACTATTACCATTCTTATATCCCTTTCTCCTCCTACTTTCCTGTATGGTAAGATAGATTTCTACACCCAAATGAAAGTCTATATTATTCCGTCTTTGAGCTAATTCCAATGAGAGTAAGGTTCATGTGCACCCCTCTCCACTTCCCCTATTTTCCTCTCCACTGTAAAATCTGTTTCAGAACTCCTTTATGTCAGATAATTTATTCTATTCTACCTCTCCTTTACCCCTCCTTCCAGTGTATTCTTCTTTCTAATCTCTTAATTTTATTTTTTTATTATATCATATCATGTCATATTATATCGTATCATCACCTTCATCTCACATCTCTGCCTTCTGTCTATCTATATGCCTTCTAACTGTCCTAGTAATGAGAAAGTTTTTAGGAGTTATAAATATCATTTTCCCATGTAAGAATATAAACAATTTTAACCTTATCAAATCCTTTATGATTTCTTCTCTTTCCTGTTTACCTTTTTATGCTTCTCTTCAGTCCTGTATTTGAAAGTCAAATTTTCTATTCAGCTCTGGTCTTTTCATCAGGAATGTTTGAAAGTCCTCTATTCCATTGAATGTCTGTTTTTCCCGTTGAAGGATTATACTCAGTTTTGCTGGGTAGGTGATTCTTGGTTGTAATCCTAGCTCTTTTGCCTGTTGGAATATCATGTTCCAAGCCCTCTGATCTTTTAAAGTAGAAGCTGCTAAATCTTGTTTTCCTGACTAATTCCACAATATTTAATTTCTTTATTTTTGGCTGCTTGCAGTATTTTATCCTTCATTTGTGAGGTCCAGCATTTGGCTATAGTATTCCTGGGAGTGTTCATATTGGGATCTCTTTTAGGAGGTGATCAGTATGTTCTTTCAAATTCTATTTTACCTCTGGTTCTAGAATATCAGGGCAGTTTTCCTTGACAATTTCTTGAAAGATGATGTCTAGGCTCTTTTTTTTGATAATGACTTTCTGGTAGTCTAGTAATTCTTAAATTATCTCTCTGGGATCTATTTTCCAAGTCAGCTGTTTTTCCAATGAGATATTTAATCTTTTCTTCTATTTTTTCATTCTTTTGATTTTGTTTGATTGTTTCTAGACGTCTTATAAAATCGTTAGCTTCCATTTGCCCAATTCTAACTTTTAAGGATTTATTTCCTTCAGTGAGCTTTTGTACTTCCTTTTCTGTACAGTCAATTCTTCTTTTTAAGGAGCTCTTCTCTTCAGTGAATTTTTGTGTGTCTTTTTTTTTCCTCCATTTGGTCAATTCTGCTTTTCAAAGCATTCTTCTCTTCATTGGATTCTCATGCCTTTTTTTTTTTATAATTTGGCCTATTCTCTCTCTCTCTTTTTTTGTTATTTTCTTCAGTATTTTTTGTGCCTCCTTTAACAAGCTGTTGACTCTTTTTTCATGATTTCCTTGTATCATCTTCATTTCTCTTCCCATTTTTTCCTCTGTCTTTCTTACTTCATTTTCAGAATCCTTTTTTGAGCTCTTCAGTGGCCTGAGACCAATTCACATTTTCCTTTGAGGCTTTAGATGGAAGAAGTTTGGCTTTGTTGTCTTCTTCTGGGTGTATGTTTTCATCTCCCTTATCACCATAGTAACTTTCGGTGGTCATATTTTGTTTCTGTTGTTTACTCATTTTCCAACCCATTCCTTGACTTTTAATTCTGTGCTGAGGTGGAGCTCTGCCTCCCAAGTAGACGGGGCACTGTTTCAAACTTCAAGGTATTTTTGAGCAGCTGCTTTGATATAATTATGGGGACCTGTAAATTTTTGGTTCTTCCAGTGTGGTATGATCTGAGGAGAGATGTGTTTATTACTCTCTTGTACTGTGCACTGGTTGTGAGTGACCATGAGCACTCTTTTCAACCCTGGAACTGTGACCAGGGTCCCTGCTCCCCTGTTGGTGCAAACTATGCTGTGCCAATGTTCCTCCTCACACTGGGACTTAGACCTAGTACTGTGACCCAGATCCAAGTACAGGCAATGCAACAGTGTTCTGCCCCTGGTGCCATCAAAGGGACCCCTGTAAATCTCCTTCTGGCTTGTTGTCCTGTCTCCTTACCATCTGGGCTGAGAGGTCTGGAAACCACCACTGCTGCCACTGATTCAATCACCTGATACCTACTCCACGTTTTCTGGGACCAGGTCTCTGTTGGCGTGGCCTACACTCCTCTCTCACCCTGGTTCAACAAACCTTTCCTGTCAATTTTCTAAGTGGTCTTGGGCTTTTAAATTGTTTCACTTTGTCTTTTTGTGAGTTTTTCTGTTCTGAAGGTGCTTTGCCCAAAGTAATTTCTAGCCCTTTAATTCAACTCAGTATATGTCTTTCTGGTTCAAGTGTGTATAAGCAACATATTGTTGGATTCTGGTTTATGATTGATTTTGCTGTCTGCTTTATGGGGGAGCTCATCCCATTCACATTCACAGTTATGATTACTGTGTATTTATCTCTACTCCATTTCTTCTGTTTCTTCTCTCTCTCTTTTTTACCCTGCCACTCCTCAAATTTCTATTTTGCTTCTAACCAGTGTGTCCCTTAGTCTACCCTCCCTTTTATCACCTCTCCACTTTGTTTCATACCCTTTCTCTCTTGTTTCTCTATTTGGTAAGATGGATTTCTATACATAACTGAATGTGTCTATATATTCTTCCCTCTTCAAACCAATTCCAATGACGGTGAGGTTCAAGCACTGACTGCCAGCCCCCTCCCCCAATTTTTCCTTTCACTGTAAAATTTGTTCCTTATAGACCTCTTTTGTGTGAGCAAAAACATCCCCCTTTGATTTCTCCATTACCCCTTCTCCTAATGCATCTCTCTTTCTCATTCCTTTTTTTTTGAGATCATTCCAACATAATTGACTTACACTCATCTACTCTGTCTATATAAACTCCTTTTAACTGCCCTAATAATGATAAAGTTCTTAATAGTTCTATGTATAGTTTCAATATAGGCAAGTAAACATTTCAACCTTATTGAGTCCTGTATGATTTCTCTTTCATTTGCTACTTTTATATATTTCTCTTGCGTCTTGTGTTTGAATGTCAATTTTCTACTTAGCTCTGGTCTTTTCACCACAAATTTTTGAAAGTCTTCTATTTCACTAAATATTCATGTTTTCCCTTGAAGGATTATACTCAGTTTTACTAAGTAGGTGATTCTTGGTTATAATTCTAGCTCCTTTGACCTTCTGGAATATCATATTCCAAAACTTCTACTCCTTTAACATGGAAGCTACTAAATCTTATGTGAACTTGACTTTGGCTTCATGATATTCAAATAGTTTCTTTTTGGCTGCTTTCAACATTTTGTCATTGACCTGAGAGCTCTGGGATTTGGTGATAATATTTCAGGGAGTTTTCATTTGGGCATCTTTTTCAGTGGTGAAAAAGTTTCTGTTTCACTCACTAGATCCAAGATATCAGTGCAGTTTTCCATGATAATTTCATGAATTATGATATCTAGGCAATATTTTTGATCATTGTTTTCTGGTAGTTCAATAATTCTTAAATTATCTCTTCTTGATCTATTTTCCAGGTCTCTTTCTTTTTTTTTAACTGACAAGATATTTCACATTTTTATTTTGTCTTTGTTATATTGTTTCTTGATGTGTCATGGAGTCATTAGCTTCCACTTGCCCAATTCTAAATTTTAATGTATTATTTTGTTAAGTGAGTTTTTGTACCTCTTTTTCCACATGAGTAATTCTGCTTTTAAATAATTCTTTTCTTCAGTGAATTTTCTGCCTTTTCTACCATTAGGTCAATTCTGTTTTGTGGTTTTTTTTAAGATATTATTTTCTTCAATATCCTTTTTTATACCTCTATTACTAAGCTGTTAATTCTCCTTTCATAATTATTTTGCATCATTTATTTCTTTTTACAATTTTCCTCTAACACTCATTTCTTTATTTAACTCTTCCAGGAATTCTTGTATCAAATTAGCATTTTTCTTTATGTCTTTGCTTGTAGATGCTTTTACATTATTGTCTTCTTCTGAGTTTGTATCTTGGTCGTCCCTGCCTCGGTACTATTTTTTTATAGTCATGTTCTTTTTTGCTGTTATTGTGTGCTAATGTTTCCCTCTTATTTCTTGACTTTGAACTTTATTTTAAAGTTGGGCTCTGCTCACCTAGAGAGGAGAAGCACTGTCCCTAGCATCAGACTTTTTTTGTGATGCTGTTTTCCAAGCTACTCCTAAGGATCTGCAAGGTTTTGGAACTTTTAAGGTAGTGTGATCTGGAGAGTAATGGAGTTACTGCTCTCCTGATCTGCACTCTGGTACCCCTTCTCCCCTGTGGCTTTAAGCACTAGTGCTTCTTTTGTCCCTGAAATTAGGATTAGGTCCCCTACTCTCCTGCAGACTCCTTGCTAGTGCTTCTTTCTTCCTTGGAATTAAGACCTGGGCTCTGCTCTCTTGTGTCCAACCATAAGTGCTCCTCTCCACCCTGGAAACGCACAGAACTGTGTATGGACAATAGAGTTTCTAATCAGTGCCAACTGCACCCAGTGACAGCAGTGGATGCTCTGTAATCTCTTTCTGACCAATTGTTTGAACTCCTTACCATGTCTGGGATGAGAGGTCCTGAAGTTACTACTGTTGCTGTTTCCTGGTGTGTTGTGTGTTCTGAATAGGCCTCCATCCTACTGTCACAGACTTCTCTGTCCAACCTCCTAAAATGTCTCACCCTGACATTTTGGTTGCTCTGCTGCTCCAAAATTTGATTTGAGGTATTATTTTAAAGTTGTTTGGAGGGCAGTGTTGAAAGATTTCACTTGGTTTGCTGCCTCTAATCTGCTATCTTGGCTCTGACCCCTATGTATCACTTTAAATATACTCCCAGTTAAAAACTATGCACTCTGATTCCAACCAAAGAAAAATCACATTGTATTACATCTCTAACTATTCCTTCTATTCTCCCAACAGAGTTTTACTGCTTCAGTATGGCAAGAAAAGCTAATAATTGCTTGTGCCAAAAAAATAAATATCTAATTGGAAAAGATAGGTGCTCTATGGAATGTGGGACTGGACCAATAATTTCATTGCCATTGAAAACCAATGGTAATCGCCAATGGAGATTAACGCTTGCTCCACACTTTTTAATCTTAGATAGTTGTCTGGGTCAGCTCTTTCATTATATACCAATAATTATATAACTCTACACACACACACAAATATATATGTACATATAATGGTTAGTTTACACAACTACTTACTCTTATCATGCAAAAGTTGTGAAAACAAATCATTATATGCATGTTTGTATTATGGACACATATGCATACATAATGGTTTGTTTACATAGTAACTTTCTCTTAAAAATCAAAATACATGAAAAATTTTAACTTGTTTAAAATACAATATATCTCTGTGTTGATCACTCATAGGATTGATCAAGCAAGCTTCTCTGTCTTTGCTTGAGCTCTGAACATTCATACTCTTCCTTGATGCCTATTGATAAGCTAAGATAGGGAAGCCTCACAATTGCTCTCAGAGCAGAAATAATCATGAAACAACTGTCCCCCAGCACCTGACTTTTGAATATATATATATATGAAATATGATATGTAAATATATAAAATGCACATATACATATTATTAAATAATTACATTACCTCCCCTACGTACATTTTGCATATATATATATATATGTGTGTGTATATATATGTGTGCACATGTATATACATCTATTGTTGTTTAGTTGTTGTTTAATCACTTTTCATTTAGTCATTTTTCAGTCATGTCTGACTCTTTGGGACCCCTTTTGGGGTTTTCTTGGCAAAGATACTAGAGGGATTTGCCATTTCTTTTTTTCAGCTCATTTTACAGGTGAGGAAACTGAGGCAAACAGGGTTAACTGATTTGCACAAGGTCACATAGCTAGTAATTGTCTGTGACCACATTTCACCTTATGAAAAGGAGTTTTCCTGACTCTATTCACTCTATCCACTGTGCCACCCAGCTGCCCATATACATATATACACACATATACATGCATATGTGAAAATATGTGCATATATATATTGTATGTAATATAATGCTTATATATTTCAATCAATATGTGTAAATTGATTATCTCTAATTAAACTTTAATAGTTTGAAACTACTCTAAGGCTTTTGGAAGAGCCTGTATGTATATGCATCTATATTTATATTTATATCTATTCTTAGATATAGATATATTTATAGTTATAAGGATAGGCATAAGTTGGCAGTATAGATGTAGGTTTAGATACGGGTATAGGTTTGGATTTAGGTAGATATAGCTATAGATATACACAAAAGTAGAGATATGGGTATAGTTAGAGATGATATGTAATATGTCAAAGTTGTTCTTAACCATTTTTAGGCTGCTGATGCTGAGAAGCACAAGGATTGCTACTGTACGTTCCAAAGAGTTATCCTCAATTCCTCACTATTACTCACCCCCTTATCCAGTCTGTTGCCCAAACCTGTCCACTTCATATTTTTAACAGCTCTCAAATAAGCCTTTTCTTCTCCTCTGATACTGCTACCATTTTGGTGCAGGCCGGCATCACCTCATACTGAGACTATTGCAATAGCCTGCTGGTGGTTCTGCCTGCCTCTAGTCTCTCCTCACTCCAATCACATTACTATCCTATTTAATAAACCCCAGGATTTCCCTGTTGCCTCCCAGATCAAATGCAACATATTCTGCTTGGCATTCAAACTCCTTCAAATCCTAGCTCCCTCCTACCTTTTCCATCTTCTTATACCTTCCTCCCCAATATGTACTCTTCAATCCAGTGACATTGGCCTCCTGGTTTGTCCACCAATAAGACATGCCCTCTTACAGTCTTGGGCATTTTCCTGGCTGTTGTCCATGCCTGGAATGCTATCCCTCCTCTATTCTACCTACTGACCTCTCTGGCTTCTTATTAGCTTTCCCAATCTCTTCTTCATTCTGGTGCCTTCCCTTTATTTATTATTTTCAATTTATCCTGTATATAACTTACTTTTTATAGATATGTGTATATCTATCTATTTATCTAGATGTATGTATGTGTATATGTGTGTGTGTGTGTAGTACAATGTCTTCCTCATTAAATGGTAAGCTTCTTGAGGGCAGGAACTGTGTTCTGCCCCTTTGAGTATCCCCAGCCCTTACATTCCCTGACACATGGGCACTTAATAAATGTTTATATTTTGTTTAATTACATTTGGACAGTACATAATTTATTAATCAAATATAAGTTTAGTGGGCTTGATGATTTCTGACAAGTATTTGAATGGCATTCAATGAAATCTATTTTTATACTACCTCATGGCATATGTATCAGGGTTAAACTAATTCTGTCTAAGAAAATCTGCTGGTTTCTTCAGTGATCACTATTTTTGCTTTCAGATTAGAGTAGTGTAAATGGGACCATAGTGTAAATGGGACCATATAACAAGAGGTATCTTACATCACACAAAAATTATGAGATGACTTTATTTTGTTCTATGTTGAACTGAGATTTTTTTATTATTATTATTCTTTAAAGAACTGTATGAAGTGAGAGCAGATCGTGGAGAGAGGAAAGAATAATTGAACAATTACCCTGTGAATTTTCTTCGGACTTGTGGAATGCTCCTGCTGAAACAGTAAGACACCTTGGAGAAGCAGCTCACTGTAAGTACTGTAAGTGGAATAAGAAATAATTTTTATATTGCTCTAATGCTTGATGATTTAAGACAGAGTACACTTCTGTGGTACTTGAAAGTAACAGCAACAGCAGTGGTAGTAGGCAGGAGACACTTGAACATTTCTGAGTCATAGATTGCAGGGAGAAAAGATACTCAAAGAAGTTATATGCAAGCTAATGAATTTTTCCTACTGTAAAGGGTGTCCCAAAAGTTCTACTGTAGTTTTAAGCCAATAAAACTGATTAGCTTTCCTTAGGCTATTAAAACTTAAAATTGCACTAAGACTTTTGGGATACCTCATTTTAAGTTTTTTGACAAATGAAAAGATTAGGTCTAAAGAAAATGTTTAGTATAAACTTGGGGTGAACAACATTGTTTGCCACAATGATGACTTACAAAATGAATTATTTTTGCTGAGATGCATGGCAACTTCTTAATGTGAAATTTAAAATAATTTGATTATCACCCAAATTCCAATGACAGATTTTCTATACTTAATCAATGTTCTCCATCCACTATGATCAAAACTGTAAATGAATGAGAGACTCCTATGCACCAAAAGCTTGAATTTAATTCCCTCTTTGGTGTTTTAAAATCTACAATAAATTAAAATGAGAAGCTTGCTCAGACTGAAGTTACTTGAGAAACTTAAGAGTACTTTCTACTCTGAAAATATCAAGAACTGAACCACTCATATGTATACCTATACAATGCCATCACAATGGGGAGAAATTCTGTTTCAATTGGTGACTTGCTGTTGGAAATTTTATGTCTTCACCATAACAAATTATTTGATTGAAGAATTTGTAAGTGGTTGTTAATATTGCAAAACTGGTACATCTGCTATAATTTTACTTTTCCTTTGGTTGTGTTTGCTGTCATGAAGAGTAAACAGTTTGAATTTCCTTCAGAAGCTACTTTATTTTATTTTATTTTTTTCAATTCATTCTGATCCAACCAAAGTCTTTGTAACCTAGGAGATAAGATCTGGAACCTTCAGCCTTACAGACAAAAGGACTATCAGAGAGTCTGAAATTTGATACCAAAAGGCTTCAAAAGAATTCAGATCTATTTAGGTTGGACATCTATCTAGAGTGGGTCAAATGTATCCCTTTGTTTCCAACTTTTTTTTATCACCTGAAAAGCTTTGTAGGTGATAAAATATATTCCCTCCCCTTTATTTGATGGAATACTCCAACGTAATGTATGAAATGAAGCAAAATATTCTGAAAATATAACTTATGTATAGTATAAAAATCTCAACGTGCAGAGAAAGCAATTCAAGCTATGTTAAAAAATATTTTTGTTGTTTGGTTCTTTCTTGAAACAATAATGTTTTCTATCTTTTTAAAAAATATATTGTTGAATGTTTATCAATGATTCAGTACAAAAGGATCTTACTTTTATTTTAAGGTAGTCAGCAGAAATTTATAGTGATTGTCTTATTTTAAGTGTTTTTTTTCCTTTAGTTGTTAGATAATCAATTGTATATTTCCATCAAATTTTAATCATGGAATTGACTCAAAGCCAAGTTAGCACTCAAGAGAGTCACAAAATCAAATTTAATAAAAAAGATGGGGATTTTCCCCCTACTATAAAAAAAATTTTAAAACATGGGTCTCAATATATGTCATCACACTAATATAATTTCTTAAATTGTGTAATGGGCATTGACAAGTTGCAATGCAGCTAAAACCTCCTTTCTACTGTAGTGATGATTTTAAGTCTTTTTTTTTTCCTATCATGAAACAAATGTTGATGTGTTTGTGTACCAAAGCAACACTTTGGATGGAATGGGAAACATGCTTTGATCTAATTCCACTTTTCCTAAAAATGGCCCAAGCCATTCTGCAGGACCACATGTGGACAGTAACAAATTCACAGAAATGATTTTCAGTGTAGAGTAAGGCCTAATGAATAAAGGAACAGAGTCTTTGAGTTATTCTGGGAATTGTAAAAGCTAAGAATGAAGTGAATCCATAACATTGTCCTTTCATGTCACCACTTTATTATGTTCCATTATATTTCATCTGTAAATGTAGGTAGCTGGGAGATTAATAACTATCATCAAAGCGTGGTGTTACTACTGTTCATTAAGACAGAGAGGTAACCCAATGTAAGAATGATGTTTCATTCTTAAGGCAAAATGTGGAAGCCCTCTAGTGGTCATAGTATTCAACAAGATTCCCAGGAATCAAATCAAAATAAATGTCATAATGAAGAAGAGATTTGTTTGTATTCCAGAGGTGCAGCTGTTCAAAATTTACAGATTTTGTAGCTTTATTCAAATTTCTATTCACACTGTTTGTCTTTGCATTTGCACACCATTTCTTATGACTTTCCTAAAGAAAAAAAAAATCTTCTACAGAATACTTCACAAACTAAAAATAAAATGAAATTTGGAATGGAACAGTTTATGTATATACAGCTGGCTCTTAGAGGACACTGTGATGCTGCATTTATTGCCTTGAGCTCAAACCAGTACATGATCTTTTTTCAGGGTATTTTATAGGCAGGGTGTGTCTGGAGAAAAGGGATCTATTTTACTGAACCAGGAGTTGCGTCATTATTTTAAATATTAGAAAACATATCTACTTACATGATTGGTTTAAATACGTGAGGGTAAAATCAGAAATCACCAGTTTTAAGTTTATTTCTCACTCTTTGTGGATTTTTTTTTTTTGCATCGAGAGATGAGGTGACTAGATAGTCAATAGAAAAGTGATGGAATCGTTCCTTTAAGGGGATTTTTACCTTGACCATTTTAAAGTTTGTTTCTACATGTCATGCACTCAGATGTGCTGTCTCATACCAGCATATGTCCAGACAGCTGTTGCTGTAGCTGTTAAAATTATTCTTCAATTCTTTCATTTCTTGAAGAGCAATTTCAAAGTCAATGCTAATGCCATTTTAATGGTTTCTCTCAAGGAAATACTAACTATTATCAGTTGAGGCATAGCTGAGAACCTGAGAAATAAAGAGGTAGAAATAGAGGCACCAGCTGGAAAACTCAGGACACCGAGGGAGTGGGACTGTTCAGTTATTGTTTTCTTCACTCACCATCACCACTTGGCTGAAACTCTTTACAGAAAGGATCTGGATTCATCTGAGTTTCCAAGTTGAATGAATGTTCTATTTTGTCTAGTCTGATCTGTAACTTACCAAATCCCTTTTCTATACATTGTAATTGGGTGGATCTCCAGGATCTCTTGAAAATTTCCAGTGATTGGGAAATTCACCAGTTCTCTAGGTAGCCCTTTTCACTTTTGATCAGCACTAATTATTAGAAAAAATTTCCTTAAATTGAGCCTGTATCTGTCACTTTTCACCTTCCACACATTGCTCCTAGTTCTGCCCACTGAAATAAAGCTAAACAAATCTAATCCCTTCAACATGGCAACTGTTAGATACATGAAGATAGTTATAGGGCTAGTCCCCAAATCTTCTTTTCTCCATAAATATCCCTACTGTATCTAAGGGATCCTCATAGAGCCTGAACTCTAGTTCTCTCGCTATCTTGCCTGATTTCTTCTGGATGTACTTTAGCTTGTCAGTGTACTATTCCCTAATGCCCCCATTTGAACATAATTCCAAAGACATGGTTCGACAAGGACAGAAGAGAGCTGAATTATTACTGTCTTCAATCTGGTTACCCAGATCCCTTTTAGTTTCCTCATCTATTAAAAGGGTAGTGATCAAGGAGTGTTGGTAAATGTTTACTGTCCATCTGACTGAAACAAAAAATGCATGCATGACATAACCTTTAAGTTTAACCTGAATTGTTAACTTTTTTTTTAAACCATCACTTTCTGAAATGGAGGCAATCAACAAAAAAATAAATCAAACCCTGATTTGCCCATTGTATTTGCTGATTTCCAAGGTTTGAATGGTCACACCGAAAATTTTAAAAAGTAGCTTTCTGAGCCAGTTTGAACAGACACTAGAACATAACTCATGGTGATGGACGAATCAGAGGTATCAGATTCACAGCATGCAGGGATCTGCAAAACTCCTGAGTGCAACCAAAACCAGATTAAATTGTAATTGGTAAATGTTGAACAAAATTAATAAAAAATACAATACCATAAAAATAATGTTAATTTGTGGTTTTCTACTTTAACATAAGTTCCACAAGAACCCATTTCCCTTAAAGTCTGACACCACTGGACTAGGTAATCAATAACATCTCTTCCATTCTCCTTCATTTCTAGATCTACGATCTTATCATCTAAATACTGTCTAGTAAATCACTAACTTTTATCGTGTGGCACGTATCATACTGTTAACTCATAATAGGACCTCAGTCTTCTAAAACCCCAAACCTTTTCCCATGACTTGTCATCTATACATGCCTACTCTATTCTGTATTTGCAAAACTGATTTAAAAAATAACTATACAGTGCTTTAAAACTTACAAAGTTCTTTTTTTTTATTATCTCATTTCAAATAAAACATCCCTACTGCTTATCCCTATTCAATGCCATCTCATTTTAGCTTATGGCTTTAGTCTTTGATTGCTGCCTTTATCATCCAACATGTGCTCATACTTTATATCTTCTGCTACTTTGACCACATGCCATCTATGTTTTCATCCCAGGCAATGACATAGGTTTGGACATGTGAAACCCAATTTATTACAGAGTCTGCTCTAAGAAAGAGACAAACAAAATCAGGGTGTGTGTGTCCACTCTTAATTTCTCTCAAACTGGCTTGACATGCTTTGCATGGGAGTTCAGTCCAAAACTGGGCCCCTCTAAGGGGGCCAATTAAGAACTGCCTCAATTTAGGATTTTGGGGTACAGCGTTATATGACCTTCTAAGAGTAGGTGTTCCCAAGGGGTGCCAATCAACCGTGATTGGTTGACAAACTAGGAGGTGGGTTATATTAAAATGAGGACTTAAGTACATGACTTAGATCACTTAGTCCACCTGGGGCTGGTATCACCAGCCATCAAAGAAAATACCAACCCTAGTCTTGAGAATCTGTCTCCACCTGAACCTGAGTAGGATAAAATTAATTCAGGCCTGAGTTGGAATTAGACTAAGATAAGAAGTTCAAAGTACTAAGATAAGAAGTTCAAAGTAATCTCATTATCTGTAATGTCTCTGAAGAACTTTGGACCAAAGGCTAGGTGGGTGTGGGGGTGGGAGAGCTCTGAGACACAGATCTGGTATGCTAGAAAAGTACTAGATTTAGAGCTGGAAGTCATGTGTTCTAGTTGTGGCTGTATGACTGTTAGGTGCAATTGTTATAATTATTTTACATACTTGAAGCTCAATAAGGTTCAGGTATTTCTATTTCATATTTCATAATTTTTCTATATTTTTACCTGACTATGGCACTCCCTCACTCAAAAATCTTGTTTCTTCCTTTTGTCTCTAGGATAAAATGCAAAATCCTCCATCTGGTTAAGTCCTTCACTGTCTAGCTCCCTCCTGCTTTTCTAGCCTCATTTTATCTGTTTCACAAATCTCTGGTCCTGTCACAATGGCCTATTCTCTGTTCCTTTTAATTAACTTTGAAATCTCCCATTTCCATATCTTTCCAGCCTGGAGTGTACTCCTCTTGTCACCTGGGTTTCCTACATTCCCTAGCTTCCTTTAAAACTCTTGGAGAATTCTCCTGATCCTCTGAATTTTTAATGCTTTCTACACTTTGAAATCACTTTGTATTACTTTGAATATATTTTGTATGAAATTATCTATTTACATTTTATTTACTCCTCTTCTCCTTTTCCTCAAGTGGTAAATTCTTCCAGGGCGGGAACTATGCTTGTTGTTTTTATAAAACCATAAAGCATGAAATTTGATCTTTACCATTATCACCTGAAATTTAGTTTAGAGGGAAGAGAGGTCTACTTTTGATCATGCTAGGGCAGATTTTCAATGATCTCTGCATAACACTGAATTTCAGAGTCAAAAGGACATTTGTGGATTATGCCTATGTATGTGTAAGGCATAGAGATGCAGGTTTCTATAAGTTGCCTTCTCTGAATGGAAGAGATTGGGGAAGCATATAAAGTACTCTGTACAGTGCCCATGAACATAATATAAACTTCTCAAATGTTTTGTTTTTGTTTTTAGAATGGGTTGAAATTCAAGCTGTATCAGTTTCACAGTGCAAATCTGGATTTTTTTTAACTGAGCTTAATTTATCTCAGCAGAGCCTATTGCTATTTGCAAATCTATCATTTTACTGAGGCATAAGTAAATATACTTTCATTTCATTTGAAACCCAGCTTTTTTTTGTTGTCGTTTTTTGTTTTTGTATCACAACAGTATAGTGTGGCATGGTGTGGTCTGCTCCTGTTTTCAACTTATGAAAGCCACACAGATGATTTTGTATTAATTAACAAAGGCTAAACTTATGGTGATCTTATTTCAAATCTGTGGAAGCCAAGTCCTAATTTATTTCTATCGTTATATGCCTTACTCAAGGTGATTTGTGAGTTAGTCTGTGAATTAAGATCAAATTGTGGCCTTAATCATATATACTTTTCTTTCTAATGTAATTTACAATATATATTAAAAGCGACTGCCTGCAAAAGCTTGCCAACATATAAAAAAATTTCATCTTTTTTTACGTTTCTGTATTTTTTTTCACCATAGCAAGCTCCTTTAAAAAAAAAAGTAGTTTTAATTAATAAAGATACTATATGGGGGCAGCTAGGTGGTGCAGTGGATAGAGCACCAGCGGGAGTCAGGAGGACCTGAGTTCAAATTTGGTCTCAGACCAAACACTTGACACTTAACTAGCTGTGTGACCCTGGGCACAGGGTTTTGCCTCACCACGAAAAAAAAAAAGATACTGTCTTATCTTCCTGTTATATTGTTTTTAAAGATCTAGTGAACATTCTTAATACCTCTAGTATGTTTAATTGGGGTAGTCCAAAATGATTCAAGGAGGAAAGGAAATAGAACTTCCAAAAGGAGAGGAAGGCACCTAAGGCTCTCTTCTTCCATCCTAGCCTTTTCAGAAGCAAATCTCCTTTCCTATTCTTTAATTACTCTCCAATGCTTTCCTTTTGCTTGAGCATTTCTTTTGTTTTGTAGGTAGAAGTCAGCCAGATTTTGAAAGTCTTTTGTGATTAACTATTTCATTGAACTGTTACTTTGCCTAGAGTGAATGCTGGCAGCATAGACAGAAATCTCCACCTTCTTCCCATAATAATAACAATGGCTAGCATTTATATAGTGCTTTAATCTTTAAGAAGTGCTCTGTATGTGTTATTGCATTTGATTATCACAATAAGGCTGTGAAGTAGGTGCTATTATTGTCATCTCCATTTTACAGATTAAGAAACTAAGGCTAGTGACTTATGTGGAGTCACAGCTAGTCAGTTTCTGAGGCAATTGAACTCAGACTTTCTTGACTCTAAATCCAACACTATGCATCGTACAACCTTATTGTAGGTAATAATCTTTAAGAGTTGCTATGACTGATAAATAGAGTACTACGTGGCCCATCTAAGGACAACTCTCTCCAAATTTTGCTAGCTTGGCACCGAGACAACAGACATATTGTTCATCACTGACCCTGTATTTTAAACCTTTCCAGTGTCACAGGGAAAATTTAACCGATAAATAAAATAAGGCCATTTCTCTGAGCATAAAATCATTTGTTAATAGGGGCATGGGATCTATTAATAAATGGCAGGTCAATGGCATGCATCCATTTGAACCAAATAGTGGCGTGAGAGCTCGCAGTGTCTTTTATACGTGCTTCTTCCTTCTGATTGGCCTCACCATGCATCATTGGGATCTCCCCTGGAAATCCTGATTGGTGGACATTTTAATGAGGAGGTAGGGAAAGAGTTCTTGGTTCCTCTCTATCTTTGGTGGGGTTGGGGTGGGCAGTGGGCTGGGCCTCAGATGTAGCCAATCATACCCCTCTCTGACTCCTAGGAATGGGAGTTGCTAGCAATCTTAACCAGAAAAACATAAGCAATCTCAATCAAGTTTTTACTGGCTTGTTCTCCCCTTTGTAGACTAGGTCACCCCAAACTTTAATGAAGGGAACAAGGACAAAGCTAATACTCCTTGGGGGAAGGTCTAACTCAAACTGAGTCCTGTTTATTGAGTAGACAGAAGGCAGGGTCCCATTTTAGTGGACCTAATCCAAACTAGTTAATGATCAGATGCCTTGAGGGTTGGGAATGATCACATTACTAGATCATGGTTACCCTTTCAGTGACTAACTTCAGTTTTCAAAACTAAGGTATTGAAAAATAATAGGAGAAAAAGGATGGATCACAAAATAATAATTGGTTATTAACATGATACTATAGCATTAATTTCCCTCACCAGCTTGGTTGAACCTTTCAAATTAGACTCCATGGGCATAGTTTTGGGGGACATAGAGTCACTATTTCATCAGGATGTATGCTTAGAGAATTGTGGTACAGTTGGAAAGAATGTTGAATGTGAAGTCAGTGGACTAGAGTTCATACTCTGGCTCTCCCATGTAGTCCCTGTGTGACCCTAGGAGATGTCCCTTATTTACCCTGGGTCTTAGTTCCCTCATTTGTAATGTGAGTGTTTTGGACTTTTATAGTTGAGTCGTTTCATTCATGTTTGACTCTTTGTGACCCTTTGGAGTTTTCTTGGCAAAAATACTGGAGTGGTTTGCCGTTTCCCTCTCCAGCTCATTTTACAGATTAGGAAACTGAGGCAAATAGCATTAAGTGATTTGCCAAGGGTCACACCTAGTAAGTGTTTGAGCTTGGCTTTGAACTCAGATCTTCCTCACTCCAGGCCTGGCATTCTATCCACTGTACCACATAGCTACCCAGTTGTTTTGGACTAAATGACCCCTCAAGTTCTTTCCAGCTATAATTCTATTACTTAATGACTTAAATGGAGGTAATATTTTTGCAAAGTAAGAAAAACAAACTAAGAAAGAACCATACCTGTTGAATTCCTCTCATTTTCAGGTAACTACAGCATCAGCTTTAATTCATTATTGGAAAATGCAGTTTTGTTATTGAAAACCCTAAGTGATATCACCAGTGCTCACAGAATATAAAGCAAGATGTGGTTTACTAGAACATGGAAATTATCTCTTTTATGAGTTACTAGTGCATGAATAGTATAGCAACAGTCTTCATTGTAACTAAGAAAGTCTTTTCATACTTATATTGAAAGAGGTTGTCCAATACATATCTTTCCCAGAAGGGGGAAAAAAGGATCAATTTTAATTTCTTACCTTTTAATGCTGTCACTCTTTTACTATGAAACTTAAAATATTCACTTAAAACTACAGAGATACTAAAATGTGGCAAGTCAAAATTGTATCATTTCTTTTGTCAAAGAAGCATGGCCTTTACTCCTGAGTCACTATTAGAAATAAGTGTAAGGTAGAGGAAAAAAATGAAAATGCATGATGAGTCTTTTTTGTCAATTTGTATAATTTTTCAGTTAAGCAGGCATAAATCAAAGAATATTGTATTTTTTGAGGCTCATTAAAGAGACATTACATATCAGAATAGTGAAATAGTCAGCATAATGAAATGATGAATGCCTATAACAATCTGTATGTAAATGATGTGAGACAGATTTGCTAGTGTTTCAAAGGAGAATAACAGTCTCTCTGACAGTTCCCTGTAGGTGCTGTTACTGGATGCAAGTGACAGATGTTAAATGTAAACTTCTTCAACAGCGAACACTTATTAGCACTTAGTGGAAAATAGC
Source organism: Vombatus ursinus (assembly GCF_900497805.2). Lineage (NCBI taxonomy): Eukaryota > Metazoa > Chordata > Mammalia > Diprotodontia > Vombatidae > Vombatus > Vombatus ursinus. The sequence goes on along the minus strand of NW_020954599.1, from coordinate 36,855,273 downwards.
AATATAGAATAAGACAAATAGCAGATAATGTCATTTTAAATGAATTTGTTCTAGAAGGTATGTTATTGCATTTCAAGAGTTCTTTTATTGACAAAGACCATATTCTTTATTGAAGGAAACATTCTAGATTGAAAAAAAATTATTTCAAAAATCACTGTGTATATGTATGTATATTTGTTGACACAATATTTTGTAATGTTGGATTATTTTCTTAGCATTTGCTTAGGGATTTTTCCATAGTTAAATAGAATGAAGAGCTTAGATGGTTGATCCCTGATAGCAGGATCTAGATCTATGTGAAATGAACAATTAACTAGATTAAAAGACTGGTAAATGTATAAACTGATGAATAGCCACAGGATTCAAGTTTAGGGCTGGACAGGAGTCTAGTTAGAGGTCAGTTAGTACATCCTTCTCATTTTGCAGATAAGGTAACAGTCTCCGAGAGACAAAGTGACTTAGGATTATGGGACCCTGGGTCTGGAGCTGGAAAGTAACTTCAGGACTTCAACCTAAACCTTTGACTATGAATCTAGCAATCTTAACAAGAGCCTCGTCTCATTAAAAATTCCAAACTCTCTTTTTAATCTCTAAATTGATTGTTATACCCAATTCTTGGTTATTTATGGCTGACCATTTTGGGGTGGTCTTCGTTTTGAATAATTTATTTACTTAGGTGGATTTGTAATTTTTCTATTGCAGATGCTGTCTATACTGTTATAGACTATACCAGGGGTGGGGAACTTGCAGCCTTGAGGCCACATGTGGCCCTCTAGGTCCTCAAGTGTGGTGCTTTGACTGAATCCAAACTTCACAGTGCAATTCCCCACCTCTGGCAGCTATACCATCTCCATGATTTCCCATTGTTATGTAATAATTTTCATTTATATCCTTGAATAGGTCCATCCCACCCCAGAGATCCAATATTAGAGACCTTCTTCAGTTGTGTTTTTTTTTTTTGTCTTATTGTTCTTTAAATGTATCTAACACAAAGAAGGCAGGTAAAGCCCATTAGTCAAATCTGTTTCTAAAAAGTCCCTTGGGATGCTTGGTGAAGAATATTTAACTATTACTAAAAAAAGAGGTTTGTGAACTATCAATAATTTGGAACCTAAGTTCTAATTAGTGATAATAGGTCATGTATGCCTTAGAAGATGGATAGACATTAGCATTGTACCATATAAAAAGTAATGTGGCATTAGAATGGCATTAGCCTATTTTTTTTTCTCATCTGAATTAGGACCTCCAGTTAAATCCTATTCTGCCTAAAGATGATTAGATTGGAAATGGGAAGACCTATGACACCTCCAGTAAGTTAGTGTAATGGAGTCAAAGGATGACTGAAGGAGAAACCAGAAACTTTGAGTCTACCCCCAGCTCTGCTATTTGTTGCCTGTGTAACCCAGGGCAAAGAATTTAGCGTCCCTTAATATCAGTTTCCTCATGTGTGAAATAGAGATAATATTTGCACTGTTTATTTCATTGAGTTGCATGAGGTTCACAGGGGTGTAGATTTATAAATGGAAGGGATATTATGGGATTGATGAGTCCAGCCCCCTGATGATTTCCAGGGAGAAAATTGAGAAATACAAAGGTGAAACAACATGCCTAGAGTCATATAGGTAGTAAGTAGCAGAGACTAATCTTAACTCCAGGTCTTCTGACTCTAAATCCAGTATTCTTTCTACTGAACCACACTATCTTTTCATATAATGTATATCAAGAAAGTCTATAGCAAAACCACTTTATCAATTTGAGCTATTTTTATTACATTTTTATATGTTTTATTCGTTTGGTTTGAGATCTTTAAGTAGTACCTCGGTTTGCTTCTCTGCCAAATGGTGATTATTATACATCATCTTCTGGCCTCATAGTTTTTATAGTGAGGTTTTTGTCAGGAATACAATAAAACAATGTGTAATAATAACAATGATGATAGTAATAATAATAATAGCCATTCCTGTAATGCTTTAACCTTTGCAGAACATTGTAGAAATATCATCTCATCTTAACATCACAGCAGTCCTGGGAGTTAGGTGCTATTATTATCCCATTTTTAAGATTGAGAAGACTGAGGTCAAAGGGGTTAATTGATTTGCCTAAGGTCACACAGCTACTCAGTGTCAGATTTAGTTTGAATTTAGTTTCTCCTGACTCTAGGTTCAGTAATCTATCTACCGTGTTACCTAGTGAAAGTTCCAGATAGTATTCAGAAATGCCACACTATTTAAATTATGTAAGGCATCTCTTTGGATAGGTTTTTTGGAGCAGTTTCATATTTTGAGATTTTATGGGGTGCCATGAAAGATGTCTCACATAAGAAATTCAGTAATCCCTTGTGGACTAAAGGCAATGCAGAAATTTAGGTATTGCTGTTATGGACATACTTCATTCTAGAATGTTATCATCCCTTGGGCTCTCAGGAATGCAGGAGTACCTGGCCAATAGTCGCACAGAATGGGGAGGCATGGATAGGATGCTATCTGCACCACTGGACGTAATAACTCCAGGGATAAGACCACCCTATGAATATTTAGGTGTTGCCAAAACAATCCCACTGTCACATTCTCTTTTCTTCTTAGGCACCATTTTGGGTGACTGAGAACAGGTTTCAAATTGTATGCCTGCAAGTGATATTTTATTTTCCAATGATAAATTACTAGCTTTAAGATTAGAATGGGATATCAACAACAGCAATAATAACAAAACACTCATGAATATATTGGGTCCAGGGTTAGCATTTTTCTGTATTTCCTGCTTCAGATTTCATTAATTAAAATATGGTGAGAGTTTGGAGGTATTTATACTTATAGAGATAAAGAAGATTTTCTTGAATATTTGAGCTTATGGTTTAGGTGCTAAACAATTGCTTCAGAGTCTATGTTCTTAGAGGAGGCAAGCCCCTCATCATAATTCCTTGGACTAGGTGTTCTGATGCAACCTGGGACAGGTATTATGCTTGACCTTCTTTTAAAGGATGTTCTTTGCATGCTTGGATTGAGTGCTATATCCCTAATCAAGAGCCATGAATTCAAATCTTGCCTTAGACTATTTCTGACTGTTTAATCAAAGGCAATTCACAATGACTCAGAGATTTAGTGGCCTCATAAGTAAAATGGAAATAATTATACATGCATCCCCTGTCCTAAAGAACTATTGGGAAGACAGTGATTTACATGCCTTCTAGTGTTTTAAGTTGTTGCTGAGTCATTTCATTCATGTCTGACTCCTGTTAACCTGTTTTGGGGGTTCTCTTGGTAAAGATACTGGAATGGTTTGCCATTTCCTTCTTCAGTTCTTTTTACAGATGAAAAACTGAGGTAAACAGGGTTAAGTGACTTACCTGGGGTCACACAGCTAGTAAAGGCTGAATTTTACTTCATGAAGATGAGTTTTCCTGGTTCCAAGCCCAGTACTCTATCCATTTGACCTTAGTATTTATACATGCATATGATGATTATTCAAATAATTTCAAATTTTGGACACAAAATTATATAGAATTGTTGACCTATTAGTTACAATATACTTATTGAGTAAAAGATCTTTGAGATAATACATACAATTTATTTTAAAACGATGAGTAATCTCCTTTATCTTGATACAGTTATGTGACTTTATATTTGATCCTGAGTTTTGTTATTATATTATTTAATTTCTGAGCTTTGTAAGACATTTAGCAATTAAAAACAAGGTCCATTATTTCTTATATTCTTAGTCTTAATCCAAAATTTAACAATATTTTATTTTTAAAATCATTATTTCCAGTCATATACTATCATCTTGCATTAGATATACTATTTTAAAGTCATTTTATTGGTATTTATAATTTATGCTGTGTCCCTGTGGATGCAGATGCCAAATGCTGGTGACTTTAGCTCAGACTTCCCTCAGGACAGAGCATGTGAGTTTCAAAAAATAAGGTAGAAGAAATTTAAGGAATGCTAGAGTTCTATCAGAAATGCTTCTCAGATTGTGTTAGGGGATGGAGAACACATAAGGACCAATGAACAGTATCATTTAACACCCAGTGTTTGCTACATTTTTGCAAAGTGGGAACTCATAGGGTTCAAAATGGGAATGTCCCTAAGAAATCTTCTAGCCCAAGTTCATCAGTTTACAGATAAGGAAACTGAGTCCGTGTTAGGTGAAGTGATTTGCCCGAAGTCACACATGTCATAAATGGCAGGAGACAAACTAATGTTTCTTATCTCCAAATTCAGTACTTTTTCTTTTCTACTATAACACAAAGTCACAAATTGAAAGGCAAATCAAAAAGTGTTAGAGCCTTCTACTCATTCCTTCCAAATTCTGGCTCATTATGGAGTATACAAATCCTAGAATGTACCAGTGTGTATCCTTAACATTTTTGACAGGTATATTTATTTGGATCCCAAAAGCAACATTTTAGATAACATTTTCTTTGTTGTTCAGTCGTGTCCAACTCTTTGTGACCCCCATTTGAGTTTTCTTGGCAGAGGTACTGGAGTGATTTGCCATTTCCTTCTCCAGCTCATTTTATAGATGGGAAAACGGAGGCAAAAAGAGTTGGACAGGGTCACACAGCTAGCAAGTGTCTGAGTTCAGATTTGAACTCAGGTCCTTCTGACTCCAGGCCAGGCATTCTAAGTGGCAGAGTGGATAGAGTGCCAGGCCTGGAGTCAGGAAGACTCATATCTTTGTGAGTTCAAATCCAGCCTGTCCCAAGTGAGTTTTCATTCTATTCTACTAGGTGATAAAACATATAAAATAAAATGATAATATGAGGTCATTTGAGGAAAGAGTTAAGCAACATATTGGATGAAATTCTGAGCCTGGCATCAGGGAGATCTAAGTTCAAATTCTGCCTCAGAGACCCAGGAGACTCAAGTCACTTGACTGGTTTCGTGTCTCAGCTTTCTCATTTTTAAAAGAGGGATAATAATGGTAACTAGTCAGAGGGTTATTGTGAAGCTCAAATGAGATATGATTTGTAAATTAGTTGGCTAGCTTTAGAACATTGATACCTATGTCGGGTGGTACCCACACAATATGATCAGGCATCAGAGGACTTCAGTGGGGGCTAATTCAATACATTGGGTTAATATTCAATAGTTATAGTCCTTTATGTGTATGTGCCAGAATGTTGATGTCAGCCAGGACAACAATTTTCTAGAAAATGTTTCTAGGTAATAGTGTCCTGTGATGACAATGTGATTTCAAAACATCTCTCCTATATCTATTGTCAACTCAGTATTGTTTAACTGTCTCAGGGTTCTTATAATAAACAATTTCCATTTAAAGGCGAGTCTGTGTTTAGCACATTCTTTTTGATAGGCAGTAGGAAATAAAGTAATGAAATTGAATCCACCAGTCACACATGAAAATCAGTCTCATTATCATACCTCAGGCATTCTTGGTGCCACAGGCAATTAATGAAATATGAAAAATGTCAAATTTTGTTTGGAAATTCTAGAGTAGGCTTCTAGAATTCACAATAGGAATGTGGAGAGAGGTGGACGAGGACTCTCCCCAGTGTTTTATTTTTAATGAGAGCTAGTATTCATTCTACTTGCTGTTTTAGACATTTGAATATGTGAATTTTCTTACCACTGGAGAAGTACTATCCTCCTGGGCAAAGTATGGTATCTCCTTACTTTCCAGTCCCACGTGATTCTTGTCTAAAACCTCTGTAAGCCCTGCAAAGATTAATTGTCCTGCAGAATGGACTTCTTCCTCTGATTTTTTTTAATATCTTAGGACAAGGTTATTGTGAGACTCTAATAAGATAATATTTATAAAGTGCTTTGTAAAATTTAAACAGGTTTTTCAAATTTGTAAAATTTAAATAGTCTAGCTATTATTATTTTTATTACATTTATTATTAAATGATTATAGATTTCGAACTGCAAGGTACCCCAGATTTCCAAAAGTTTCATTTCTTATTTAGAGGTGAGAAAAGCAAGGCCTCACAGATGTGAAGTGACTTATCCTAAGTCATAAAGGTGATAAAATGGGGTTTTGAACTCAAGGCCTTTGACTCCAAGCAAGTGTACTTTACATGCTCTTACCACTTCCTTTCCAATAAGGACTGCCAGATAGAACAGTGGATAGAACACTGGATTTGGATTCAGGCAGACTTGAGTTCCAAATCTGCTTTAGGTACTTACTACCTGTGTGACCCTGAGCAAGTCACTTAACTTCACTGTTTCAATGTCCTTATCTCTAAAATGAGAATAATTGTACCTACCTTTACAGAGTTGCTGTGAGAACCAAATGAAATAGCATACATAATGTGCTTTGCAAACCTTAACACACGCTTCTTGCTATTTTAGCCATGTATGGCTTTTATGTTGATTTTCATATTCATGTCATTCTTGGTAATATGTTTCAGTCTGCTTCCATCTTCTGTATGCAGCTTTCCATTGACCTTTCAGTCACCTGAAATTTTTACTTTTCTGAGATCATGATAATTCATGATCAGCCACAGCCACATGAGGTCACTGGGAGAATGCTAGTGTTTAAGAAATGGGCTTTCTTAGCAGTGAGCCGGTCCAAGTTATTGAAAGCCCTGTCTAGTTTCTCAAAATTGATTTTATGGATCTTCTCCTCTTCCTCAACTCTGGGCTCAGCTCATTGCTTTTTGCAATACCTGTCTAAGTTTTATTGATAGGCAATACGCAAACTTGCCCCGTGATCCCCTTGGAAGCTAAAACAACATCTCACCAGCTTTGATACTGCCAATTTTGACCCAGTCCCCTTCTCTGTCTGTTCCCTTTATTTGAATTAGTCAAGGATGCTCAAGTAGTAACTGAGATGAATCTCTATTTACCGTTCTCTTTATTGCATTTTCAGGTACAGTGGGAATCCATATATGTTCTTTATCAGAACATTACTTACGTCTCTCCTTTATGCCCTCCCCAAGGAAATTGGCCCCAATCAGTTAGAGATCTTTGGAATGGCCTCTTGACCTTTGGTATATTTCTCTTCTTCTAATACTGTAGTTGAAAGGAGGGAACAGTGGACCCCCACATTGTTGGCCCCAGAGCCAACTGCCTTTGGGCCTCATCTCCAATACCTTCTTCTTTTTCTTCTTTTTTTTCTCTATTCTTCTCTATCACAATGATTATTGTGTGTGTAGTGTTTCCTTGTTTGTTTTTGGTATGAGATCTGTGATTTTATTTATATTGGTAATGCCTATTGAAGAAACTCCCTACAGAGATGCAGAGCAGCATTCTGCCACAGCTTACACTCTTAGAACATTACCTGAGGCCCTAAATGTTTCAATGATCTACCCAATGCTACATAGCTAGTTAGGTATCATGTAGTAGACTTTCCAAGGTTAACTCTATCTACTATGCTAAACCTATCTCACATTGCTTATACACATGCGACTATGTGCATGTACAGACATACCTCATTTTATTGCTCTTTGCTTTATTGTACTTTGCAGATATTGCATTTTTTTAAAAAAAAAATTGAAATTTTGTGGCAACACTGCATTGAGCAAATTTATTGGTGCCATTTTTCCATTAGCGTGTGCTCACATAGTGTCTCTGTGTCCCATTTTGGCAATATTTCAGACTTTTTCACTATTATAATATTTGTCATAGTGATCGGCGATCAATGATCTTTGATGTTACTGTTGTAATTGTTTTAGGGGTGCCATGAACATATATGATAGTGAACTTAATTGATAAATATTGTGTATGTTCTTACTGCTCTACCAATGGACCAGCCACTTTCCCAACTCTATCCCTCTCCCTATTCCCTCAGACACAACAATATTAAAATTAACATAATTAATAATCCTACAATGTTCTCTTAAGTGTTCAAGTGAAAGGAAGAGTCAATCAATGTGGCAAACTTCATTGTTGTCTTAGTATAAGAAATTGCCACAGCCACCCCGACCTTTAGCAACCACCACCCTGATCATTCAGCAGCCATCAACATGGAGGCCAGACTATACATCAGCGAAAATATTATGACTCACTGAAGGCTGAGATGATGATTAACATTATTTTTTTGCAATAGTGTTTTTAAATTAAGTATGTACATTATCCTTTCTCTTACACTATGCTAAGCCAATGTATTTTCTCTTATACTACACTGCATTTCAGTTGTTGTTGGTGGTGGTGGTGGTGGTTTTGTGTGTGTGTGTGTGTGTGTGCATATGACTTGATACACCATTAAGATTAGTGAGGAAAAAGTACTGTCCCATGGCTGCTGATCACCCTTTGGTCCTCCAGGTGGGCCATATTTTCGGAGGTTACTACAACGTGCATTACAGTCATCTTGTGGAACCCCACAGCACATTTACCGTGGTTGCAGAGGCTGAGGCTTCAGTGTACTTCAAGTTTTTCTAGGGTTCACCTGAGAAACTATTTTCATTTTGATAAGATTTTTGTTTGCAGAATGTGTGGACCCTGTTCCCAAAAACCACTTCAGCAGCAGCCGTATGTCCCTTTTGCAGTATGCTCAGTTTGAGATCCAGTCAGTCAAGAGAAAAGGTTGTAAAACTTTCTGTAAGTTGTATGTGTATTTATACTTTTATTCTGAAAGCATTCACTTTTCTTTTTAAATGGGTTGAGAAACAGTAGGGACAATTAAATATGTCAATAGGCTCAATTTGGATCTATCAATATCAGAACAGCCCTCAGAAAACAAACTTAAACTGGTCATTGGGCATTAGCTCATAAATAGGTGTAGCTAATTGTTTTGTAATCTTTTTTTGTGTGGTTGAACAGAAATCAGCAAAACTAACAGTTCTTACTACACTATGTACATTTAAACTACATGGTACATGGATAGAATGAAGTTTATTTCTTGCCTTCATTTATTCTATGTATTCTAACTACCTTCAAACTTAATAGAAAAGTAAAATTAAAAGAAATTACGAGGTCAGGTGGTCCATGATATTTTCTGTTTGCATCATTCAACATAAGAGAAAAATGTCTGACTGGCAGTATTAAATTGCAGTGGTCTTGTGGTCCTATTCCCATTCTTTCTGACTCTGGCTCTCAGTGTCTCTCTGTCTCTCCTTTTCTCCCTCTCTCCTTCTCTCTCTCTCTCTCTCTGCAGATATGCACACACATATATATCTTTATCTCTCCACATTTACATATATACTATTATCATATGTACTTTATCACCTATTTGTCAATATCTACCAAATCATTTGCATGTAGGTATGTATAACACATACACATACACACATATAATCTGCTTACCCATTGATTTCACTATCTAGATACAGGTATGGAGATAGGTGAAAATATCTAGGTAGATGGATGGATAGATAGATATGTAACAGATAGATATAGCTATAGTTTTGAATTAGATATAAATATATGCATATCTATCAGCATATCTCTCTAGCATATATAAAGATATATTCATAGGTATATACATATAATTAAGATACATATGCACACATATATGCAGATGTATACACATATTAGTGAAAATGAAGCTCTAGTGAGATGAAAGCATATTGGAAGGGAATTAGTTCAATACTTTGTTTCCACTATTTGAAGCCTTACTTACATGCCAATTTTAAAAAATAATTTCAGATTAGCATAATCTGTCAATAGCAATCAATTTCTTATGATACTTACTTATCATATAGCCCCTTATTATGAGACGACATTGTATTGTGGCGGGAAAAAAACAAAAAAAAAACAAACATTGGACTTGAAATCAGGACATCACTTTAACCACTCCCTGCCTAAGTTTACTCCTATATAAAATGTAATAATTGTTGTTCTACCCACCTCATAGGCTTGCTATGAGGATCAAATGAGATAAAATTCACAAAATGTGTGATAATTACAAGATTCCTTATGCAAATGTAATGCAAATACTGAAATGGGGCACTAGTTAATCGTTCTAGAAAGTATCATTGGCAATCATTAACATGTGAAAATGCTATTAGGCTTTGGACTATGTAGCTCCAGTCCATGCCAATGCACAATATTCAACTTACTTAGGCACCAAAGGTTATTTAGAGATCCATCATCAATTATTGGCACAGTAAAACATATAGTCACTTTGTGCTATGCCAGTATCTTCTCTTTCTTTGTCTTTATGACTACTTCTCTATGAATAAACCTAAGATAATAGCAATATGGAGATCTGAGTTCCAGTACAATAACTGCTGGTACCTACCTGAGTAAGCTAGGGAAAATCACCATTTGTTTTGGGCCCTCTAAAATGCTTCTTTAAAAAGACAGTGTTGCACTTAAAAAAACCTCTTTTCACCTTTTAACATTACTCTATTTTATCAATATCTCCTATAGACTCTATGTTGATGCTCAAGTATGTTAGATGCCCTGACATATGTTGATTAATTTACTAAATGGTTCATTTATTTTATTTCTGTTTAATCTTTTCATTTTAGTAGCTTCCTTTTCAAGTTTTTCCCCCCCTTAAATTCCAACATTTGTATTTACTATTTTTTTTTAAGAAAGCTTTTAGATGGATGATTTTCTCTCCACCCAGACCTGATTCTTATCAATTTGGAGTAAAGTATTTTATGAATATTTTTAAATTCTCTGCCTTATTTATAAAGATTATAAGTATTGGTTTAAAATAACAAACATTTTCCTTTTGATGCATAATGTTTACATAAGCAAGATCATTAGATAGAAAATATAGAAATTGATTAGCATCACAAAGTGAGCCTGAAATATGAATTCAAGCAAAAATTGAACTCACTCCCCCACCTTATTTCCCCGGCTTTGTCTCACTGATTAACATAACAGAGCACTCCAAGCTTTGCTGAAATACACTTATTCCATTTCACTGAAGATTATAGGTTTGGAATAATAAAACTAGATTTTATTGAGGATTGAAGTGTGTAAATAGAACATTTGATTGAATTTAATAAAATGGTATCCTGCTGACGATGGCAAGTCATTTCCTCTAGTTTTAACTTGATTACTAAGATGAGAAGTTTTATGAGCTATTTTGAATCAAAATTCCTTTGTCTCAAAAAACTGTTTTTAGACCCAGAGAAAAAAATCATACATGGAACCATTTAACTTTTAAAAGGATAAATAAATATTCCAAATGGAAATTTGTTTGTAGTGTAGATAGTAGGACAGGTTTTTATCCAGTATTTCTAAAAACTGATGATTATTTAATGATTGAGTTTAGGAATGTACTGAAGGAGGAAGTAATTAGTGATACTGTTGATGACAATAAATAACCTTAGTTTAATGCCTTAAAGTGTGCAAAATGCCTTTGCGTGTCTTATCCTATTTAACTCTCTCAATGACCTTGTGAGGTAATCACTCTTATTAGTCTAATTTTACAGATGAGAAAATTGAGATTTACAGAAGTTAAGTCACATACCCAGACTCACATAGCCAGTAAGGCAAGATTAGAACTCAGATCTTCCTAACTCCACTACTCTATCCACTGAACTTCAATGCTGTTACCTTTTTTCCCCTCTTGAATATTTTCGTTTTGTTGATTCACAAACAATAACTTGAATATCTGACTCTAGGAAAGACCTATTACTTAATCTGTCATGGCATATGAGTATATACAAGTGTAGGTATGCAGTATGGGTCCATTATGTGAATACAGCCTGGAATATTGTTATTAGCCTATTCCTTTATCCATCCTGTTCAACTTAGTATACCACTGTCATGTATTTTAACAGAAAATATTAGCATCAGAGGACCACCCTTTACCCTGCTGAAATACAGGATCAAGACTAATAGTGAAGACAGAGTAGAGAAGTGAGGTGGTGGTTTGTAGGTGGTACAGTGGATAGAGCCCTGCATCTGAAGCTAGGGAAACCTGAGTTGAAATCTGGCTTCAGACACTTGCTAGCTGTCTTATCCTGAGCAAGCCACTTAACCTGTTTGCCTCTATTTTCCTTATCTGTAGAATTGAGACAATAATAGCACTCACTTTCCAGGGTTTTTGTGAGGATCAAATGAGATAGTATTTGTAAAGTGCTTAGCATGCTGCCTGGAACATAGTAAGTGCTATATAAATGTTATCTTCTTCTTCTTCTTCTTCTTCTTCTTCTTCTTCTTCTTCTTCTTCTTCTTCTTCTTCTTCTTCTTCTTCCTCTTCTTCTTCCTCTTCCTCTTCTTCCTCTTCTTCCTCTTCCTCCTCCTCTTCCTCCTCCTCCTCCTCCTCTTCTTCCTCCTCTTCTTCCTCTTCTTCTTCATGATAATTGCTTAAATAGGGTTTAGAAGGCAAAACAGTTTTGAAAGTAGACATCAACATAGTTGTCTCTTGTCAGGTTAACTGATTTTTATTATTGCTGAAATCCAACCATGAAAAGTTTGCCTGAATTCATGAAATGGTTAGTTATTATTATTCTTGAAGATCAAAACTCCTTATTTAATATTTGGACTATAGAAATTTTTTTACTCATATTTGTGTAATGTTTTATGTTTATTGAGTGCTTTCTTCTATGTAATCTCATTTTTTTCTCACAACAAACTAAAGAAGCTAACAGTGTGAGGAGTATGACCCATATTTCATATATCAGGGAACTGAGTCTCAGGCAGACTAAGTGACTTCCCCAGGGTTATGCAAGTAGTGAACTGTGGAGCTTGAATTCAAACCTAGGATTTCTGATTTCAAGAGCATAGTTCTTTTCACTTTACAATTTCCTTATGTTTTCCTTTTATCCTACTATCAAGTAATACGTTTTATATTTTAGAATTTCTCATTATTTTATAAAATATCTCTTTCATTTTATAAAACTGAAAATCATTTTCCTAACAATTATATTTCATTTGAAGAAATCTAATATCTTAAAAGAATGGATGGTCAATGGCTACACAAGAATATTTTGGATGATATCATTTTGGATAATTTCAGGGAGAGGACAAAAGGGACTAAAGGAATGGAAAGAAGAAATAAATAAAAAAGCAGAAAGAATCCTAGGAAATGTCAGTAAACTGATGGGAGGGTAAGAAATGGTGTCAGAGCAGAAATTAATATCAGTGACTTGCAAAAGGAGCTTTTGGATTTGTGCCAAAGTGTTTTTTTTTTTCAATATTTACAAAAGTAGATTCAGTAAAGAGGTCAGAAATCAGGTGGAATCTGGATTTAGAAAGGAAAATTGCAAAATGAAGCCAGTAGTTCTGCTTTATTTGCTTAGACTGATTGTCAAGAAAATGTAAAGGAAGAGAGGTCACCAAAGCTTTTGATATTAAAGCGAGAACTTATCTTTTGATGGGTGGATTTGGTTGACTACAGCTTGAATATAGAGGAAAGACAAGTTGGAGAAAGAGAAATCATCAAGGAAAAGAGAAGACTTGAAGTAGAAAATTATCTGGATAAGCAGAAAGATGAGAACAATGGGCCAGAATAAGAGTTTAAGACAAAGAAAAGGGACACTTTTGAGCAGACAGGTATATTAAGATACAGTGTAGGATAAATTAGTTTGCCAATTATTTAAGTGCCTCTTACGTACAAGTCTCTATGCTAGCTGCTGAGGATACAACAAAATAAGATTCTGTCCTCAAAGAGCTTAAACCAGAGCGGGGAATGTATTGTGTCCATAAATAAGCATAGTACAAATGAAATCTAGGAGGGAAAGAACACTAGCAGCTGGTGGGTATCAGGGAACTCTTTGTAGATGAAATGGCACACGGCCTATGAGCCGAGGCTTGAAAGAGGAAAAGGATTCTTAGAAGCAGATCAGAGGAGAATACACACCAGGCATGAGGGCTGGTTTATGTGAACACAGAGAGACATGAGATGGAGTGCAAGGAAATCTCAGGGAACATCTAGTCACATGATTTTCTTGGAACCTAGAGAGGGTCAGGGGAGCCACTGAAGGATTGTGAGCAGAGTGTAAGGAAACTGAGGATCAGAATAGTGTAATGATTTACCCACTGTCTCACAGCTGAGAGAATTCAAATCCATATCTTCTAAGTTGAATTTTCACTGTAGCATAATACCCAGATTAACAATACGAATAGCAAAACAAGAACAGTTCTCTGAACATTAAATATAAGAGGTCACTATTAGGATAGTGACTGCATTGAACACAAGATAACATGAATGATAACAACAATAACAAACAACTTTAGTAATACTGACATTTTATACCACTTTATTATTTATATAGCACTTTACCTTAATTATCTCATTTGATCCTTGTAATGATCTTATGAAGTTGGGACTAGAAGAATGGTTTTCATATTTTAGATGAAAAAGGTGATGTTAAAAGAGGTTTAGTAATTTGTCCATGGTCACACAGCTAATGAACATTGGAGAGAGAGTTAGAATACAATTCAGTGCTCTTTCTACATTACTGGTGAGTCTTGAAACCAGAATTTGAATACAGGTCTCTTGATTTTAAGTTTTGTTTGCTATTTGTACATCTTTTTTGCCACCATTTTCTTTCCTGGAAGGTTGTAGCTAACACTTGGGAGTAGGACTATGTGACATGAGTTACTTAAATTTTCATTATGTAAATTGTGTTGAGAGCTAGGCAGTGGGCAAAGTTTTTCAAACACTTGGTATGCTCTATTATATCTCATATTCATTTGTGCATTCAACACTCACCCCCATTCAATTGTGAGAAAGAACTATGTCTCATTTCTTTTTGTATTCCCTCAATACTTACCATAGTTCCTTATATGTCATAGACACTTATTAAATGCTTCATAAACAAATAAGGGAATGTATAATTGTGGGGAAGAAAAGACAGGGGCAGAGTAGGTGAAGTAGGAGTGCAAATGTCTTCCTGTCAAAGAGATATTTAAGTGGAAAGTTAAGGGAGGGGGATAACAGACAGACAGACAGACACACACACACACACACACACACACATACACACACACACACACATGCGCAACCCATGTTATGTGCCAGGAACTGTGCTAAGTCCTTTACAAATATTACCTAATTAATTCCTCATAACAATCCTGAGAAATAGGTGCTGTTATTGTCCTCATTTTATAATTGAGGAAACTGAGGCAAATAGAGGTTAAGTGGCTTGCTAAGGTCATAGAACCAGTCAATGTCTGAGACCAGATTTCAACTTAGTTCTTTGTGACTCCAGACCCAACTCGCTGCATGTTGTGACACCCAGCTGTTCTAGTCAGAATATAAAAAAGATTCTCTCTACTTAAAGAGTGATAGTATGGTAAAGGCTCTCATTCAGAAAGAAAAATGGATTCAAAATAGATGTAATAGACTTCTGTGGGGACAAAATGGGAGGAAAACATTTTTCTTTAGGACTTATAATGACAAATGTGTTATTCATTGAATTTTCCTGACTTAAATACATTATCTGACATCAGTTAAACAAATAATATTCATTGAGTGCCTTTTACCTGACCAATGATTGTCTAGGTCTTGCTTGAGATACAAAAGAAATATTGATTAAAATAATGCTTGTTATAAAGAAGCTGAGTTGTGAAGTAGGCATGTTCAGTTTTATTTAATCTCATCATTTTGGGAAAAAAAAAACTCATTTGAACTATGGAAAGAAAATGTCCTTGTATTTTAATGAGGTCAGTACCTGTTTGCTGAATTTTCATCAGAGTTCTCTGTAGTTTAAGCTAAAGGTCTTTGAGTTATTTGAAGAAAAAAAATTAAAACATTTTTCCCATTTATTTTGGAGGGTATCAATCTAGACCTGTTACTTCATTAGTGTAGGAAATTCTTTCCACCAATGCAGATCAATAATTCATCTGTAACTGAAGATATTAGAGTTACCTGGGGTACTAAAACGTTAAAAAAAATACATGCATGGTCACACAGTATGTCAGATGAAAGATTTTACCCCAATTCAGAGATTTACCTTCTATCCATTATATCTTGATGCCTTTCATTGGCTTTAATACCTTTAAAAAAAAGACAGCCAAATTTTACTATAAACTTCATAGCCTTAATACATTCTAAGAATGTAATATGTAATCCCCATCATTAAACTGCCAAGACAAACTTTGAATATTATTTTATTTGGAATTGACTAGTAGATCATATTTCTTATTGAGAAAAATCCTTACTGAATGATAAAGTCACATAAAAAAGATTATGAAAACAGAAAAATAATTTTAATTTATGCTTTACTTCCAATTAAAAAAATGGGTGGGGCCATATAGATCATCCCATCCCTGATGCCGATTTCTCTTATTTCTTTCTAAACTAAAGCAGACCAACCACCTTCCATGTAACTACTCCAGAGGAAAAAAAAAACCTAAAATTTGCACCAAATCAAATAATCATCAATAATACAATGAGAAACTACAACAAGTAATTTTTTTTTTACCTCCAAACTTCAAAAAAAAAAGTCAACCAGAATTCTGTGGGTAATAGAAAAGGGAGCCACCCACATAGCCAGGGGCAGCAGAAGCAGAATGCCCCAACCTCTCGACTCAATCAGCAATCGGCCAGAGACACATGTTACCTGAAAAACTCTGGGTCTGGAGGCAACGAGAGTAGCTCTGCCACCTGAAGAAAAATTCAGAGAAATCAGAAAGCCCCAGAGAAATAAAAAAGAATGAAGATGTGCACCTTGAAAGCCCTAAGGAACAGCAGTAACCTGAAACAGTGGCAGTACTAAGGTCATGACAGCATAAGCCCAGGGCCTAGCATTGTCACCAAAGGTGTTGGATTTGATTTTTTTTTTTCTCTTTTGGCATTTAAGTTCAAAATACAATATAAAATAATAGAGTAAAGTAAGCGTTCTACCCTTGTTCCTACTGTTGACAGCTATGACTTCTCTCCATGTCACTTTCCTCTTAAATTAAAAGCAAAACAAAAGAATTTCCTTACCCTGCCATTTGCTTGGAACAACAAAGAAACAGATGCAAAGCAAGAAAATCCCTTCTCACATGTTCTCTCTCACAGTCAGTCTCAATCGCACAAAGTATTTCTAAACCAAAACAACCTAATCAAACTCACTTTGAATGCCATAGCAAATTAAAAAAAAAAAAAAACTACATGTGCGAAATCACTTTAACATGTTTAAAGTATTATAAAACTCTACTATATATGTATATACACAATGTGTTTATATATCTATCTATACATATACATACATACATACACACATATGTATGTGTGTATGTGTATTCAACTCCCCCACCTTAATTGTTAGATGCTTTTTTATCTGACTGGAGAAGAAAATTGCAAACCCCTCAAGGATCTTTGCCAAGAAAACCCCAAATGGGGTCACAAAGAGTTAGACAAGACTGAAATGACTGAACAGCAGCACACCTGATACCTTTATCAAGTAAGAATGTCCCTTTGATTAAATTACAGAATCAATCAATACCCATGATATATAAACAAGATTATTTATATCCTAAGATACAAAATTCTTTAATTATAGCAAAAACCAAAAATACATACTTAGGTAAGCAGACACACAAATAGTTAAGTCACAGAAAAACTTTAGTAGTTAGTCCAGATTGGGGTCCAGAAGTATCAAACTTGTGGATCACAGGGGTAGCCCACAAAACTTCCAAGTGCCATCCAAACCTGGTTAAAATGTAATTGGGAAATATTTAACAAAATAAATAAAAGGCAATACAAGATAGGTAATGTTAATGTGTGGTTTTTTAAGTTAACATGAACCTTAAGGGAAATGTTTCTATTTGAAATTGATAGACCACTGGGTGAATATCTGAGTTGAGTAATTGAACATTCCAATTTGAGTTAAGCTCCTGAGAGGGTGCTATTCTTGAGGAGAGAGTGAATTTCTTCCCCTTTCTCCTCCTATCTCTCCTATTGAAAAAGGACCAGTAGGAGATAAGGCATCTAGCCAACAGTAAAGAGATACACCAAGGGCAAACAAATTACCACACAAGAAAGGAGATAGTTATACCCAGGAATGGAGAGGTCCAGAGAACAAAACCAGGTGCAAATGGATGCAGAAACATAGCCACAACTGAGAGGAAGCAGCTTTAAGGAAAATGATCCCTGGTACCAGAGAAGAATGACAGCTAGGTACTCAAGAAAGGACTTCCAGTAACCAGAAATTAATTCAACACTAGTCTGTGCCTACTATTCCTGAGGGTAATATATGTATTTCTGTGCTAGTGACTTTTTCTTTGGGGGGGGGGAGTGATTTATACCAACTATTTTTGCTATAGTACTTTAGTAAATACCTTTGCTAAAAGCTAGTTGTCTACTGTCTAATGATCAATAGGAAGTATGTTAGTGGGGGCTCATGAGTAATAATACTAGAAACCTATTCCCTCAGTTATCCTTATAACCCTAAGTCATAGTACTCAGTTGCCTTATGCGGCCATAGGTCACATCTGAGCGTGGGAATTGGGAAAATGGTGGGGAGGTTACAATAATAATAATAACAGATAATAGAGATCAGAAAATAGTACTCTTGTGTGAAAGAGTCCAAAATCTTGGAAGGCAGCATGATTCATATTTGGAGTCAAAAGACCTGGATTCAATTCCTTAGTCTGCCATTTACTAACTGTGAGACCCAGGCATGACTTTAACTTTTGGGTCTCCAGTTTCCTCATCTGAAAATGAGGGAATAGTCCCAGCTAATTTCCAAAATTCTCTCCAGATATAAAACTATGATTCCAGGAAAATAAATGGAATAGAGAACATATATTTCAACATTTCACAATTAGAGTTCCAATTGTGAGAAGTACAATTCATAGATAAATGAAGTCATGCAATTTCAGAAAGATACCTTAGGGATCATTTGTTTCATTTAAATTGATAATTAATTTTTAGAAAATTTTAATACATCAATAAGACATACAATATGCTTCTGCATGTTTCAACATCATTATTTTCTTAACTGGTAAATCGTTATGATGATGTTAGGTCCATGACTGTTTAATTCATTTCACATGGTTTAAATGAAGATAAGCATTTAAATTACATTCTTCTCCATGATGATTGCCTGAGTGTAGACAGATTCCTTCTTACGGTTCCAGTTAGCATAACAATTCCATTTTTCACCACAGACACTGCCAAGGCCCGATCAGTTATGCAAGTGTTATTGGCACTAGGTCCAACCAATTCCTGGTGTCAGGGAAGGGAACCCAAGTTGTGTGATAGGTACAGCTCAAGTCAGTCTATTCTAAATTTTGACCCTTTATTGAGAATTTGAGATTGGGTTTAGACTAACCTTTGGGCTATCATATTAAGTCTTTCAATTAATTAGTAAACATTTGTTAAGTGCTGTTATCTGTTGATGTTCTAGCAGTAGGACCATATGTTATAATGGAAAAAGCCCTAGAGTAGAGTGCTGGACATGAGGATTCTAGTCCCACAGTTCCTAGTTATTGCTCTTTGGAAACATCATTTAACTCACCTGATCTTTAAAATTAAGAGATTGAATCATGTGAATGTATGAATAAAAAATAATGATATTTGCAAAACTCTCTGCTGAATTCTGGGGATACAAATAGAAAAGCCAGATAATCCCTGCTCTCAAGGAGCTCACATTCTAATAGGGATAAAACACATAGTGGAGGTATCATCTAGGTATCACTCTCAATTCCCCCCCTGCTTTCACTCCAAATATCCAATCTGTTGCCAAGACTTGTTTCTACCTTCAAAACATCTTTGGTGTACCTCTTGTTCTTTTCACTTGTTCAGTTCGTGGTATAGGCCCTCGTCACATCATTCCTAAACTATTGCAATCACTTTCTAATTGATCTCCCTTCCTTATCTCTCCCCAGTCCAGTCCATCCTCCACTCAGCTGCCAAGGTCATTTTCCTAAAGTACAGATCTGACCCTATCACTTCTCAAACCAGTAGACTCCAATGACTCCCTCTTTCCTCTCAGATCAAATATAAAACCATATTTTTGGCATCTAAAATTCTTTAGAACCTGGCCCTTTCCTACCTTTCCATTTTTCTTAAACATGACTGCCTTTACGTATTCTACAATCCAGCAATACCAACCTTTTGTTGTTCCTCACATAAGACACTCCATCTCCAGACTCTATGTTTCTTCATTGGCTGCCTTCCATGCCTGAAATATTCACCCTTCTCAACTCTACCTGCTGGCCTCCCTGGCTATCTTTCAATACTCAGCTTAAATCCTACTTTATGCAGGAATATTTGTCACCCCTTTCTTACCCCATTATCAATCCCTTATGATCATCTTCCGTTTATTTATATGCATGTGTATGTAAACATACACTACATAGCACTATATACATACATATGGATATATACTCTATATACATACATGTGTATATGCATATACATGTATATTATGTGTATACATGTATGTGTATATGCACATACTGCACGTGCATACACACCTACATATGCACATACATATAGACTACTTACATTCACATATATACATATATGCATATATAGATACATATACATACACACAAATATACACATGTATTCATATATATCTATATGTGTGTATGTGTGTGTGTATATAGTATATGTGGATGTATATATGTTTATAACACACATACACACACAGACACACACACTCTCACACACACATACAATCTCCTCCATTAGAACATGAGCTCTGTGAGGTCAGGGACAATATGTTTAGCATTCCTTCTATGGTTAGTGCGTAGCATAATGCCTGGCACTTAATAAGTACTTATTGACTGACTAAGTAAAAGGCTTAGTAGTTATTAGGATACAAAGCAGACTGTAATATATCTTCCTTGGTGTCATTTCTATTGACCAAAAAATAAAAATCTATTTCTGATTTGGCATTTGATATTGATAAGGACTTTGGTGGAGAGAACTTTTTATACTGCTTCTTCAATAGCTAAGGCTGCTAAAGATTTGGGGTTCTCTAGTTCTATGCTGCACCCCACACTTTCCCCACTTCTGTGAGTTATGAGTCACTTTTCTGAAATTCACAAGAGCAAACACTAAATGGGGCCTTGGTTGTTTAAATAGGAAACACTGCTCTTCTGGGGAACGAGATTCTGATGAACTGAGTGATATAATCTACCATATAAAGCAAATTAAATTCTTTATTGGCAAAATATAACTTTATAGTGTGCATAACTAGTCCTTAATATATGCCAGAAAGTAGTTGTTATTCAGAGCAAGATTTTTCAAAGAAATGTAAGAATTCATGGTACAGTAGAGTGCTGGACTGGGTTTTGAGGACTTGGGTTTAAAATCATTTCTTCACCGTTTATGACCTTGAGCAAATTGCTTCAACTCTTTGCACCTCAGTTTCCTCATCTACAAAATGAAAGAGTTGGGAGAGCATGACCTCTACGACCTCTTCCCATTAAAAACCAAAATAACTACACTTCTAACATTCACTCCAAACTCAATATGAGTTCCTGTTGTGAAAAGACAGCTAAAAAAGGTAATTCAATCTTAGGTAACACCGAAAGGGGCATAGTGTCAAGAGCAAAGGAACTGTCATTCCCTCTATCCGTTGCTGTGGTCATATCACAGCTAGAATGTTGTGCCTACTTGGGGTCACCATGTATTAACAAGGTCATTGACAAATGGAGCATGGGTATAGATAGTGCTTTAAGCAGGGAATGATTAAGATTTTAGGACAAAGAGATGACATTCAGAAGGTATGCTTTCTCCCTGTGGTAATAATTCAGCCTGCCATCAGTGCATTTTGCAGTGACATCTTCAGATCCCTTACGAGGCCTATAATTGATACCCCCAGGTTGGCCCCTCACAATTCTCTCTAAGATTGTGCAGACATAAACATACACACACACATACACACACACACTTCCCTCTACCACAAAACTAACTACTGCCCCATGCCCTTGTATCTTCTTACAGTGTTTTGGGAGACTACTATCATAGGTATGCATTAGAAGTATTGACTGGATTCTTTGGGGAATGGGCCTTCATAAGCCTCAAGCATAGATCACCTCTGTATACATTTAGTCTAATTCAACTGCTTCTCCCATCTCTGTTCTCTTCGATGCCATTTTTGTCTTCTATACAGTTACATCCAGGACCATGATTTTAAAGATGCTAGAGCCTAAGCATGGTGGGCTTTCCTCTTACTGAAGGTGAAAAACATTAAAATCTTACCAGATTTTTTTTTCTATTTTTCCACTATTTGTTGCCCTCATCATCAGGAGTGCAGTCAACATGGCTTTGCTTAGTTGGATCTCACCAAGTTTTCTTTAATTTTTTTTCTCCCTCTACTCTTTCAGCGTGATTAAGTATAGTGAATTATCCTTCAGCACAATTTTCTGTAAGTTTTTGCAAATAAATTTGTATTCTAAACAAGTGTTGCTTTTGGCTGCCATGTTTTTCCACTTGGTGAATTAAGTCATGCGTTTGCTGAATAAGTTACTTTACTTTTGTTTTCCCCCTGGTTTTAAAAAAATTAGTTCATACTGATTAAAATTCTGTAGAAATTATTGTACTCTTTGTATCTCTTACTACATCCACATCCCATTTTCCATCAACAATACCTTGTTTAGATAAGTCAGAGCTTTGATTGCCTGCCATATCTCATTCGGACTTTCCTTTATTTTCTCTTTCTACTAATTTTGGTTTTTTTGCTCTAAATATTTAGTTGTTTGAGTGTAAATGGACAGCTAGTTCAGGTGTGACTCCTACCTTAGTATCATGACATTTCCTATAGATAATATACGGTCACTTCTATTGTTCTGTATGTGTGTAATGTTATTCAGTGTTCTTCTTCTCTAGGATTCCCTCTCCGTGAGAGGTACATTCTGGTTTTTTATTTTTTGGAAAAGAAGTATTTATGATGTTTAGGTATGAGGTTTCTGTGTGGTTGGCATATTTTTAGCCTCTCTCATTTTTATTTCTTATCCATAATTCCTTAAGTATTTCTTGATTTCATCACCTATCCCCCACCTTATCATTAGAGTCACCAAGCATCAAAATTTATATATATATATATATATATATATATATGTACTTTTTAAATTTAGAGGGCCTTCCTCATTTCATTATAGAATTTCTTTTCTTCATCCTCTGCAACAGTTGATAGAATATAAGGCGCAACTATTTCCAGGATGACGTTTTTATGAATAGTTCCATGTGAATTCCAATATGAGGTGATTGAATTCCCTAAGGAATTATGTCTCTTGTTGATTTGGGCCCCAGATAAAACCAACTCACATGAACTCCTTTATTTGTGACATATCTGAACCATCTTTCCATTTATCTGGAATGATTTTTTTTTCTGGTTTCAGGAACTTCATGTAATACCGTCATGATCAATGCAATTCACTTCCTCCAGTAATATATCCATTCATTCATTGTTGTTGTTCTCATATACTTTGATTTGTCATTGTGGTGTGGCAGTGACTCATACCATATTATATCATGAGTTTCAAAAGGTTTTATCATGTTGGAAGGGATGATCATGGACTCATCAAGAGTTTGAATCCACTTTCAGAGACCAGCCCAGCCAAGCACAGAGAAGCTGATATGCAGGAGGCTAATTAATTGATGATGAATCTGTTAGCTATGGCAACCCACAAAACAAATAAATACAAAATATTCTTTTGTCCCTTTTGCTTCTGCAGTGACAGGAGCAGAGTGGCACAAAGAAGGCAGAGATCATTGAGTGACATAGATTTTGGATGTCTATAAACATTAACTTAAGTTGTTGGTATTTTAAATGGTGTATCATTATATAATAATAGCAATAATGATAATAGGAATAATATCTAACATTTATGTAGCTTCAGTATGTGCCTGGTACAGTGCTAAGTGCTTTACAATTGACTAATGATTGGAAAGAGAGGCAGCTAGATGGCAGAGTGGATAAAGTGGGGCCTGGAATCAGAAAGATTCATAGTCATGAGTTCAGATCTGGCCTCAGACTCTTAGTAGCTGTGTGACCTTGGGCAAGTCATTTTTGCCTGTTTGCCTCAGTTTCCTCATCTGTAATATGAGCTGGAGAAGGAAATGGCAAACTACTCCAGTATGTTTGCCAAGAAAACCCCAAATGGGGTCATGAAGAGTGAGACATGACTGAAATGACTGAACAAGAACATGAATTATAGGTAACATTCTATATAAAGGGGAAAAAAAAACCATCCTAATGATAAGAGCTGTCAAAAAAGAGATATGTGTTATCCAAGAAGGCAGTGGATCCCTTTCCCCAGAGGCTGGCTAACTACTTGGCAGGGATATTATAGAAGAGATTCCTATTCAGATATAGTTTGCATTTAATTTTTATTGAGTTTCCTTCCAACCAAGATTGTATGATTCTGTAAAGCTTTCTGATTTCCCTCGGATATAGTGATAATTCACAACAAAACAATTTTTATTGATCAGAAGCCAATGGGCACTTCTGGGCTGGATATATCTATTACTAGCCTTGACTGTTCTTCAGAGCTTTACTTCTTATCTTGAAGGCAGCCATATCAAATAGCAACTTTGATTTTCATTAAGCTGAAATCTCATTCATAGATCTTTTTCAGACTCATGGCTTCACATATGAGATAACTTGGGAATCTACATTTCTAGCGCTGACCTGTCATTTCAGTTTCTATCCAACTTACTATCTTGACTATTTGCTCAATACTCAGTATATCTAAAAGAGAACTTGGGACCCATTCAGACTTCCTTATTTTTCTCAGTAGTCATTCTTCTAGTCATCTTTATGCAGATCCTGGGTGTGATCCTTGACTTTTTCCTTTCCTCTTTCCACATTCAGTCAGACTACAAGGCCTATGGACTCTTCTTTTGTAAAGTACCTTGCATTCATTCCATCCTTTATATTCTCATTGTCCACTCCCTTTCCCACCTTTCCCCACCCCAGCACTTACCCCAGATGCTCATCATCTCAATTTTGCTGGCATCTCCTAACTGCTGTCCTGTTTCTATTATTGCTTCCTTCTAATTCATCCTATGTACCACTGACAAACTCACCATCTTAAAACGTTTAATGATTCCCTAATGCCTGCAAGGAAATATGCAAAAGACTTCTACAATCCATGTCCCTTACCCCTTTGATGTAGCTTTTCCAATATTAAATGAGCTTCTACTTCTCTGAATTACTGCATTACTAATTATGTGTTAACATTGACATGTAGCACATGCTACCTTTTGTTGTGGGTTATCTTTTTATCTGTCTGTCCTATTAATCAAAATTATATACTCCTCCAGGTTAAGAAATGTGTCTTGTTATTCTTACTACCTTTTGTCTACTAAACACTCTACACAGAATGAGCACTTCATAAATGAATGTTCTATGCATTTGTGCATTTATTCATAAATGGATGATAGGAATTATATTAGCAGGCAAATTATAACAAAAAGCAATTGGCTATGGATTGTGTTTTAGAGAGACTCCAATGCTATAGATTGCTATATTATCCAGTAGCCCACAATAATTTATAGTACAAACCTTAAAGCTGAGATTTAATTCTGATACCTAAGTAACACAGAATATAATTGTGTGGTCATAGACAAAGGAAAAAAAAAGGAGAAAACAATCTTTGAGAAGATGGCAGAGTTTAGCACCAATTTCACCTTAACTTTTAGTCTAGACCAAGAATAATCATAGAGGATTGGTGATACCAGACAGAGGAATGGTGAAACGATGGTTATAGGGCTAGATCTATAATCAAGAAGAACTGAGTTCAAATCTCATCTCAAACACTAGCTCTGTGACCTTGGGCAAGTCATTTAACCTCTGTTTATTTCAGTTTCTTCAACTGTAAAATTGAGAGATAATAATTTTAAGATTGTTGTGAGGATAAAATTAGGTAAAACTCAAGAATATGAAAGCATTCTATAAAAGTTAGAGATTATCATTATTATTATTAGGTATTATTCTATGAGTCTTAGCTACTTATATAACAAAGATGTTCCTTTGAGCTTCTATCATCTTATCAACATCACCAACTTCAAAGTATTCTTTCCATTAAATAGTTAGACAGGACTGGAGTATTACAAGCAACAAAACTTAGGAAATGGTTAGTTCTAAAAATACTGAAGTATTTGTATCATGTTGTGAACCATGAGACAGGAAAGTTCGAATGATGAGAAGGGAGAACTACAAACATATTAGACCTAACAAAATCTACAAGAGGAAGTCAACATCCAGGTTCCTCATGAATCCTAGATGTAACTAAATATGTACATAGCTGTAAATATGTAACTATTATAAACCTCCACCAAACTCAACAAATGTTAGTTAAACGTCTACTTTGTATGAAGACTCATGTTAGATTGTAGACATACAAGGAAAAACCAATCCAACCCTTGCCCTCAAGGAGCTGAGAATCTTCTGAGGAATGGAATGGCATAAACACAGAACAGAATTTTGGCAATACAAGTTCAAATACTTCCAGTGATGGAGAAGATAGAGAGTTGCCTCAAGAGACTGATGCAACTGCACAGAGAATTTATCAACCAATTCTGATTTTAAAGATTTATACAAGATAGGTTGTCCTAAAAGCCTAAATATACCTCTAAAAAAAAAAGCTTAAGGCTTTCATAGCTTTCAACTATGAAAACTTTAAGTGATGAACATTTTAAACTTTCATAGCTTAAAGAATTTTGGGACAAGTTTGGTTAGCTATCCATGGCAACTTTATCATGGGAATAGAAGAATGGGATAATCGGATGAGAAGGTCAAGATACAAAAAGCAAAAACAAAACCCCAAAACAAACAAACAAAAAAAGACAAAAAACCCTTAATGTACCAGTGTAAAGCTAATGAAATTTAATAAGATAAATGTTAAATCCTCAATTTGGTTCCCCAAAATCAATTGCATTAGTACAGGATAAGAAAAATGTAAGAAATTGTTCACATTAAGAAAAAAAAAGAAGAAGAAATTTCATGTTGTCTTAGTGGATCACAAGCTCAGTGCAAATCATCAGTTAGATGTAGCAATTCTAAAAGCATAGTATCGCTTAGACTGAAGAGTATCCATTTATGTATATTATCTAGAACCAGAAAAGTTAAAGTCATTACTATGCTCGGGCAACATCTAAAGTACCCTCTTCATTTCTGGTCTTGACATTGTAGGAAGGATATTGACAACCAAGATAATTTCAGAGAAGGGTAAAAGGGATAATTAAAATAAGAAACATGATGCCATGGCATTGTATGATTGAAGGAAATGGGTACGTTTAGTGAAGACAAGAGACTTCTTAGTGAGCGAAGCCTTCAAGTACATGGACAGCTATCATGCAGAAGAGGCATCGAGTTTATTTGACTTGGTCCCACAAGGGGACTAGGCACAATGAGCAGCAGTTAGAGAGGAGGGAACTTCAGTTTTATGTAAGGACATACAAATAGTAGCTCACATTTAGATAGTATTATAAGGTTTAAAAACTCTTTCCCCACAAAATGCTTTAAATTTGTCTATTATCCCCATTGAACAGAGGAAGAAACTGAGGATCAGAACTTGAATAATTTTTTCATGGTGTCACATAAGTAAAATGTAATTCAAACTCAGTTCTCTTGACACTGAAATCAGTGTTCTTTCTACTAGACCATACAGACTTTCCTAATTATTTAGGAAATCTCCTTAAAATCGAGCTGTGCAGAAGTGTAGTTGTTAAGCTGCCTTATGAGAGTTATTTCCTAGTCAGTCTAACTTTCAAGTCAGACACTGGATGGATCTTTGTCAAACATATTTTGGAAGGAAAACCTGTTCTGCTGTGGAAGAGACAGAATGAACTTGGAGGTCTCTTCTAACCCTCAAGTCTTCATAGTTTCATGAGTCATAAGGACACTGAAAATTTAAGTGGCATCATCTCCATAGCATCATAAAATCCTACTGTCAGTGGAAGGGATGTGGAAAATTATCTAGTCTGAATATCTCATTTTACAAATGAGGAAGCTGAGACATAATGGAAGAAAGTGGTAGAAAAGATTCCTGTTGGAGAAACAAAAGCATATCAGTTATTGAACCACTCCACATCACAAAGTAATAAAAACTAAACTAAAGGAAGATACCAAAAGAAAAAAAAGTGAGTTGTTTGTGAATTACAGTTGGCAGGTTTCAGTATTGGCAGCAGTACTTTCACAATAAGGACAAGTAATGAAATCATTTCAGAAATTGTTTTTTCATCTAGTGAAGGATTCCAAGGTGACTGAGGTCATAAGCAACACAACTGGAATTCGAACCCAGCTCTTCTATCTCCTGTATTCTTTCCATTGCACTATAGTGCCTCCATTGTAATTAAATTCATTTATTCATTGCCAATTCATGTTACCCTCTGGGCTCATTTTTCCTAATCTGTGGAATGAGAGTTTTGGATTAGGTAACCTTCAATAACTGTAATATTTCTGAAATGTTGACCGTGAACCACGAAGAAATAGCATGGGGACAGGTAGGAAAAGATTCCATGAGCCTAAATGCCTGAATCTAGCCTTGCTCAGATTTGAGGGGTAAAGGCGATTTCTAATATAACAGAAACTTAGTTAGAATCTTAAGTGACTGAGTCAGAGTTTCTTAGATACATTTTAGGTGTACTTGCTTTTGAGTTTTAAGCACATGGCAGATGCCAGTTTTCATGGCTGGATTATAATATAAATACATCTGCTGCTCCAATATGTCATCAAACAAATATAACAAATACCACACCTTCAGTAGCTTTGTTTAGCTTATTTTTTTTTAATGCTTCCTAAAAGTTATATCTCCTATTAAAAAAGAAAGTTGTTACTTGGGCTGTGATTCCATTTATGTGCTTAACTATTAAGGTCAGTTGGTAATTCAATCCTGAATTTAAATAAATGCATTTTGAAGAGAATTAAACTTCCAAAACATCTCGTTTAAGGGTTGGAGGGTTTCTTTCTGGTAGCCTATATTCAAAAATTTAAAATAGCATTAATCTTTCATGACATGGCAAAATACAAATCTTGAATATATAATAACAGTTACATTTGTAGAGGAGTTGCATTTTCAAAAATATTTTCACATACGATTATTTCTTATGATTCTCAAAAGAAGCTTTGGGATAGAGCAAGTTTTACTATGCCCGTTTTATGGACAAGGAAGCTGAGGCTTACACAGTTCAAGGGATTTACCTAAGATCACATGGTTTAATTAATGACAGAGCTGGCACCACAATCAATATGTACTGACTCAGTTCTGCCTTACTCTTTCTATTCCCAAATGCCCAAGACAGTGAGTAGGCTATAGCTCTGATTAAGTCAAATATTTAATAGCCCGCAGAGGAAAATAAGTCTTAATTTCTTATTAAATTTTTTATTTGCATGAGAATTTTTTATTTGTAACCCACTGGAAATTTCCCATTATTTTTACTGAGCACTTAATCTATACAAATAGCTTCAGGAAACTGACTTAAAAGTCATCTCTTATGTGGAGACTAGTATTCCTATTTTTGTGGTTGTAGGCGAGACCATTGAAATGTATATATACTGAGATTATATTTTCATTAAGAAATCTGCATTCAGCCCACAAATCATTTCCTTTAGCTAGCTAAAATTTAGTCTAAAATGTCTTTACTTTAAAAAAAAAAGAAACAATGAGTTTAATGTTGAAAGTGGATTCCATTTTATTTTATAGCTGATTGAAATGAGCAATAATAAGTAAGAAAATATTAAATAGGAAGATGTATGCTAATTCATATTGCTTCAAAGAAAAAAAATGAGAACAAGTAAATTATGTAGAATGGAAAGCTCAATGATGATTTCATAACAGTGAGATCTAACTGTGAGTATTTTGGTGAATAGGGAGGAGATAAATAAGGACAATTTAATCAGGTAATGTTAATGTTGAAGCCTATTTAATACATGCCTGAGGTAGGCAGGAGAAAAATTATATTTTCTCCTTCCTTTGAAGCCTGAATTTTTTTGTGTAACCACACTGTCACCCTACTTGTTTAGCATGTAGTCCTCAAAGAGAATCTAGAAAATTTAGGAAATATATGTCAGGGACATTTTAGACAGCTATGTGAAGGTTGGCGACCTTTCAATAAAGTAACTTTGATTGGTGTCTTCATTAATCCTAAGTATAAACTGGTGTTTGTAAAGTGTTTATTAGATATAAATTGCATGTGTATTTATTCATGCCAAACTTTTTATAAAATGTCTTATAAAACAATCCTTATAATAAATTACTTTGCATACATTTCCAAAAAAAAAAATATGGATTTTGAGGTGTTATCACCTACATTGTCCAATACTGCTCTCTTTTCCATCTTCCAGAGAGCGATCATTTATAACAAGGAATAAAGAAGAGAGGAAAACACTGTTCAAGAAGTCTGACAAAATCTGTAATGTTATGTACATATAGTTTACTTCTACATATGAGAGAGGGAAATATATTCTTATCACTTCTTTGGATTTTACTTAGTCATTGTAATTTCAAAGCATTCACTTTATTTTTTTTTATTACCATTGTTATAATCATTGTATATATTGTTTTTTCTGGTCCTGCTAACTTTATTTGCATTATTTCACATACATCTTCCAATGTTTCTCTGTATTCAACCATATTTAATAGCACAGTAATTCTGTTATATTCATAAATCAAAATTTGTTTATCATTTTCCCCCAAATGATGTTTATCAAACTTGCTGTGAATATTTGGGTATTGTCAACCTGTTGGTCTAAGAAAGAGAAACATGATTAGGTTGTGTCCATTGTTTTATTTCTCTGAAAACTGGTAACATGCATGCATGGGAGCTAGTCCAACAGGGGGTGATATCATTTCATCCTCATTTCATGTCTGGATAGAGGAAATACTTCTTCTATCAGACCCACTCCCACCCCCAACCCTATCAGACCACTCCCAGCCTTGGGCTACATAGACAGAAAAATCTGTCTCCATTCAAGCCTGAGCACTGACTCTGTCCTCTCTGCCCCAACATCACCAATTGTACCCTTCTTGCTAATAAAGAAATACATTTAAGCAAATTTAGGCAAGGCATCAATCACATCTAATGATACATACCACATTCTACAGTCATAGTTATTAGGTACTATTTAAATTACTAAGCATATTTCGGTAGCTATATTGCTTTTTTAATAAAAGGGGAGCTGAAGTGAATGGCAAGGTCGGTACTAACACCTGGGGGGACCAAGCAAGGTCTCATGTAGGAGCAGAATCTAGATCAGGAATTCTTCATCTAGGGGTTGTGGAAATTTAAAATATGTGTTTTGATAAATATTTCAAAAGAATTGGTTTCCTTTGTAACAATGCATTTTAGTTATGTATTTAAAAATAGTATTTATGGGTCTCCAGACTGCTGAAAGGGTCCATGACAGAAAAAGGACCCTGATCTATATGGAAGCCAGAGATTCTAAGAGACAAAAGTGAAGGAGTGTGTTCTAGGCATGGAAATGGACTTTTGAGCCCTAGGTTATTGTTTTTGATAAAATGCTCTGTGTTTCAGCTTTTTAAACCCTGAATGCATATACAGGATTTAAAGAACTCAGAAATGTGAACCATATTTTAGAACTATTTAAACTATTAATTTGAAATATATAGTTTTGAGGATTAGAGATTTAGGGGTGGTGGGACCCCAAAATAGCAACACACAGGTCCTGCCCAAATGAATTTGACCGAAGTCTTCTTTCAGTCAAAGGCAAGGTTTATTAAAGATCTGCCATATTGGCCAGACTCTTAAGGAATCTGAACATTTGTGACACAATTGACAAGTGGGCTAGATTGAATCTGAGCCATTGACCAGATTGAATCTAAGATCCTTAATGGAGGGGAGATGGATCTTATATACAGAAAAACTGTGGGAGGGATCTAGGAGTGGCCAAGTAGATTTGGGGTGACAGGAGGAAGGGGTCTAGGGAAGATCTTTTTTTTTTTTGGCTTTTTGGTGGGGGCAATCAGGATTAAATGACCCACCCGGGGTCACCCAGCTAGTGAGTGACAAGTATCTGAGGTTGGATTTGAACTCAAGTCCTCCTGACTCCAAGGTCAGAGCTCTAACCACTGCGCCACCTAGCTGCCCCTAGGGAAGATCTTGATGAAAGTGGTCATTTGGCTTAGAGTGACTGAAGGTCTAATACCAGGAACTAAGAGAATGGGGTCTAGATGGGATCAAGGGTGGGAAGTAGCTGGAGGTGATCCTGAGGTAATAGACAATGAAGGGCTGGTCTAGGTTAAGGGTAACAGAGAATTGGGTTTAGGAGAAAATGAAAGGCCAGTTGATGTGATTATAGCTTTAGGGGAGCAAGAGATTTACCTGATCAAGTGGTAAAATTCCAGGAGTTTAAGGTGAGGGTTTCCAGAGCCTGTAGTGATAAGAACACTAGAGTGAGATATTTTGCTCTAGATAGCAGTTTGTTTTAGATTAGTGGCTGTGGGCAAGTCACTTAAACCATGGTTTCCTTATTTTATCTAAAATAGAAATAATGGTATTTCAATTCCCAGGGTTGTGAGGGAGAAACATTGCATAAACTTTGATGAGATAAATAAATGTGAATTTTTATTTTGATTAGAAATAAAATGAGTCTTTCCCAAGCCCTTTATTTCTGTGGTAATTTCCATTTTCTTATGTATCCTGACTAAGGCCTTAGCAATCATTTTTTCAACCTTCTTACTCTCATATCTCCACCCCGCCCTTCACCTGCCAACCAATCATTTTCCAAGTTATATTGATCCAGCCTCTGTAAAGTATGGAAATGGGGTTAGTAAGCCACTTTTTAATAGTGTAGAAAAAAGCGGAGTTCCTTGTTGGTCAATATTGGGCTGTACCATGAATGTCATTATTCAAGAGATATTTGGACAATCTAAACACATACGGAAAATTAAGTGAGTTATACATCATCATAAAGCTAGTAAGTACGGTGATAGGATTCAAACTCAACACTTAAAATAGTAGAAACCCATGACAACTGATAAGAGACCCAGCAATGTAGTAAGAAGAGGGTGACTTTAGATCAGAACAGCAGCATCTAGTTTTGACCTGGAATAGGAAACTACTGAGGCAACTAGGTGGCACAGGGTTAGAGCCAGGCCTGGAATCAGGAAGACCTGGTTTCAAATCTGTCCTCAGACACTTACTAGCTACGTGACCCTGGGCAAGTCACTTAATCCCGTTTGCCTCAGTTTTCTCATCTATGAAATAAGCTTCAAAAGGAAATAAGAAATTGTTAAGGTTTAGAGCTTTAGGGGTGCTGGGACCCCAAAATAGCCACACGTGGGTCCTGCTTGAATGAATTTGACCCAATCCTTTCAGCCAAAGACAAGATTTATTAAAGATCCACCATATTTCCCAAATTCTTAAGGAATCTGAACATTTGTGATGAGCTAGATGGAATCTGAGCATTGGCTAGATTTTAAGATTCCGAACCCCTTAATGGAAACAAGATGGAACTTATATACAGAAAGACTGTGGGAGGAATCTAGGAGTGGCCAAGTAGTTTGGGTTGACTGGAAGAGGGGCCTAGGGAGGATCTTGATGGGAGTGGCCGGTAAGTTGTGGTGACTGGGAGGTAGAATACCTGGCATCTGGACCACTTGACCAAGGGAGAATAGAGTCTAGATAGAATTAAGGGTAGGAAGTGGCCTGGGGCGAGAGGGAGGTAAAAGGCAATGAAGGTTGGGCTGGGTCAGAGGTAACAGAATCGGGAGATTAGGCATAGCCACAATGAAAGCAGCTGCAATGAAAGTCCAGTTGAGAGAATTACTGGGATGATGCCTCAGAGAAACACCAAGGACTTGACTTTGTGGGAGAAAACTGAAGGAGAGTGGGGGGAGGGGGGTTTCCCAGGGGCCATACCCTGTCATTCCCCCTTCAAACAAATAAGACTCAGAATCTTTTGGGCTAAGGGGCAAAGGTCTCTGCTTGGGCCCATACCTGGTCAAAACCACTCCAGTATCTTTGTCAAGAAAACCCCAAAAGAGGACACCAAGAATCAGACATGATTGAACAATAACAACAAAGGAAACCATCTTCCCCTCCCCAAATAACAAATTCTATTTGAAATTACTTTTTCTTCCAGGAAGCATTATATTGATGGGGAGACTTAGATGGTGGTTAATTCTAATTACTCTACATTTCTTATCCTTTCATATTGTACCTTATATTATAAGACACCACTAGGATCTTTCTTTGTAAGCCTCTTATCACAATGTCTCACACTAAATAACCACTACCAAATGGTTGTCAATTGACTATCTTAGTTATTGCGTATGACAGCTGCCATAATTATTTATAATCTTCCTGAAGTTAGGAATTCTATCTTATTCTTCATGTTTTCCATTGCATGTCACGTGTATTAGGTACTCAAGAAATAGTTTTTGTTAAATTGAGTGAAGAAAAGAATGAGTAAAAAATACAGAATTAGGGAGAATGGATTTTAAAAGATGTGCTTCTAAGTATGCTTAAAAATAATTTGTGCCTTACTATATTTTAGCAGGGAATTATTTGCTGCAATTTTAAATTTTGAACACCAGGCTACAGGGTTTTCCTTGGGGAGGAGGTTAATAATAAAACAATAGGAAAAAAAATGAAAAAGAAAAGAAAAAATTAAAATAATTTCAAAGAAAAGGAAACTCTGGATTTCACTAAAGATGATAACATAAGAAATATCATGAAAGAACGCTTTAAAAAAAAACCGGAGGAGAGGAAAGTTTGGGTATTTTTATTTTGTCTGTCTTAATTTTAGAGAGTGCCATAACCTGAGGCAAACACTTCAACACTGCAAAGCACAAGCAATTATACCTTTTACTGAAGTGATTTCCACCTGAAAGGGATGGAAATTAGAAAATGAAAAGATGAAGAAGAGAATACCTTGGGAATACTGTGCCAGAGTGCATGTATTTAAAACTCTAGTTTAGTAAATCTGATGGAGAGTCACCATCTGGTTGCAACACTGGTGGAAAGGAAAAAATAAAAAAACAAACTTCCTCCTATTTACCAAGAATAATGTGTGAATTGTGAAAAAGGGGCATTCATATTTTATAAAGCTTCATGTGTATTACTGGCCACCAGGTGTTACATTTCACTCAGTCACCCTCCAATTAAGTATTAAGTGGCCTTGAATTAAGTGGACTCAATAAAAGTTTCAAAAATAGGATGTTTTATGGTAATACACGTATGGATTCATGATAAAGCATTCTAATAAGCAGAAGGGTAAAACCTGCTGAATATAATATTGTTTTCAAGTTAATTTTCATGAGCAAGTTATTGCTTGAATAAAATGTATGTTGATAGAGATTGATGTCTGACTAATTATTATAGATGCATTTTTCCATTTTAGGAAATATCTAGCTAAAATGGGGAGGGGGTTGTTATGCTTACACATTTTCTCTGTTGATAGAGTGAATAAAAAGGAGAAAGTAGGTAAGGTATTCAGCCAGACTGTTTTCATAGGCCAGCTGAAGTGGTTTGAATGATGAGAAAGCACTCTAGCAGAAAGTGTCTTGGCCCTTCATGTAATTGTATTATATGTTAAGAATCTTATTTTTGATCCTTTTGTGCTGTGAAAGATTGGAAATCTCACCATGTGTGTACTCTGTATGTTTGGTCAGATTGCAAACCCTTCAAGAGTTTCCTGGAATTGGTATTTTTTTTGATGGAAAATTAGAAATGTTGGAGCAGCTGTGGGAAAATAGGCACAGTAGGAGAGCTAAGAATTGGTCTAAAAATTCTGCAAAGCAATTTGGAACTATATCCCACAAGTTACTAAAGAGCATACTCTTGTCCTAGTGACACAACTAGAAGGCATGTATAGGGTTCAAGGAGGACTAGCATCTTTGGTGTAAGCCCTTTTCAGGGCTGCTAATCTACATTTGGTGTCCACCTGGCCCTCAACTCCCCACTGTAGCCTGTGTAGTGACCACACCCTGTTAAACCATCTTGGCAGATGTCCTAAAGCAGGTTAAGGGTAATTAATAGGGCTCCAACCCATCAGTGAGTTAAGGGAATATTCCTGATTCCTAGCCAAGGCCTGTGTTGACCTAGTTGCTTCATTGTGGATCTCTCCATTGACCCTACAATTTGATTTTTCAAAAAACTGTGGTGTTCCAGTATTTGCAGCCATATTTCCTCATTTTAAGAATTCTGATGTTGACAAGATTTTTTGTGTCTGGGATCCCTTTAGAATCACTTAAAATATGTAAGTTTTCCCAAAGTGGAGTCAGACTCCTCTTAGTCAGTTCTAGACCCAGCTTTCTATCTCTCTAACAGAATCGTACACTTTGAGATAGAAGAAACATATAGACATCATTTGGTACAACCCCATCAAATTGCAGAGGATGAACTAATGTCTAGAAAAATGAAATGATTTGTCCCAAGACCCACAGATTTCATGCTTAGTGACAGTATTTTAAGACCTCTGACCTCTGTTTTTTTTTTCTATTGTATCATTGCCTATTATAAATGTACAAAGGGATTCAATCAGTGGTTCCTAAAATTTTTAGTTATGAGCACTTCTTTTTAATATCCAAAAACTTAATGGACTCAAGCATATGCTATTGGTAGCCATCTATTAGAGAAACCTCCTAATGATAATATTATGAAATCATTAAGTCTTTTAAGAGAATTTACCTTTAATTAACAACAATAAGTAATACAGTTGAAAATAATTTAATGCCAGCTGGAATAGGTTCATTGTCTTTATTGCAATAGTAATATCTATGATGAAACACACTATTCGGTCTACAAAAGGTATGTGTGACATTTGTCATAGTGAATCATTTTGTTGTAGCTAAATAAATGTTAAAATAACAATGCCCTTGTTGTGCATATGAATTAGATGATATTATGCTACAATTTTTTAACCTTCCATGAACTCTTAAGAACCTTTGAACTAAATCAGTAGACTACACATGTACCTGCATATCATGATCTGGGCAGTAAGGAGTATTTCTCAACTTGAATTTTCCTCTGTGGATTGCTAGGGAATTGTCTGTAAATGGCTATGGATCTCATTTAGGAGGCTCCATAATGTATAAGAGTTGAAGCAGTCCATAGAATATCATCCACAAATAGATTCTAGAGACTCCTTATCATATATAGCAGATTCTCCATTTATTTTGTACTTTGCGCAGGATTTATTCCATTATACTGGAGAATACATATGGTGAGCATCTGCTACCCCATTTTGTGCCTTACTTGATATGGAAAATTGAAGGATTGTTAAAGTTGACTCTGTTGTTTTGTCTATCAAGGAAGGTTCTGCAGGATTTTAACCATAGGCAGGGGAGGCACAAAGGAGAGTTTTTAAGACTGTTGAATTTTTTCTTAAAAGAAACAAAAATAGAATCCCATTTTTTCTTTACATCTCAGTCAATAAATAATATGTATTTATATATGTGAAGTACCCTATAGATCTAGTCCAATAGAGCTCAGACGTTTTTAGTCTCAGGACCCATTATACTCTTTTAAAAATATTTTTAATTTATGGAATAAAAAAGCATTTTCATAGCATAGTACAATAAAAAAAAGATGATTGTATATGAAACTATAATCTACTATGTGCAACTTGCTATTCCCTTTCAAATGTACAACAAAATTATCATGTCCTTTTTTTCTTTTTTTTCTTCCTTCCCCCTGCCATAGAGATGGCTGCCATACCATCTCGTTCAAAGGTATGGTCATTTTAGCCACTTTATTTACATAGTTCTAAATTGCTTTCCAAAATGGTTAAATACTGTTAGGTATGTGTGTGTACTCACACACATATGTACATATACATATATATGTATATATACATATATATTGCATGTATATATACATGTAAAATATACTAAACATACTTCTATTTATCAGTTCTTTTTCTTGATGCAGATGGTTTCTTTATACGTACTTTATAGTTAGTTTAGGTGTTTATAATAGAAATCATAACTTATTCACTCAAAGTTGTTCTTCAAACAATATTGCTGTTACTGTATACAATGTTCTCTTGGTTCTGTTCATTTCACTCTTCATTATTTTTTGCAAGCCTTTCCATACTTTTTTTCTAAAATCATTGAGCTCATTCTTTTTTTCTTTATTTTTTTTTAAGGTAACTGGGGTTAAGTGCCTTGCCCAGGGTCACACAGCTAGTAAGTGTCAAGTGTTTGGTCTGAGGCCAGATTTAAATTAAGGTCCTCCTGACTTCACGGCCAGTGCTCTATCCACTGCACCACCTAGCTGCCCCTAGCTCGTTATTTCTTACAGCACAATAGTATTCCATCACAATCATATACCACAACCTATTCAGCCATTCCCCAACTGATGGGCATTATACTCTCTTAAATTTATTTATTTAAAAAAAAATAGAAGTTTTTATTGATGTCTTCTGTCATCATAGTTATCTCCAGTATCATTACTCCCTCCCAGAGAGCCATCCCACATAACAAAAATATATTTTTTTAGAAAGGAAAAAATATCAGCAAAACTGATTAATACATTGAAAAAGTCTGGAAGCATGTGCAGTATATAACACCCCTGGAACTCCTACCTCCAGAGAGGTGAGTTAGGACTAACCTTTCATATATCTTCTTTCAAGTCATGTTTGATTTTTATAATTTTGTTGCATTTACTTTTGATTGTGTGTGTGTGTGTGTGTGTGTGTGGTTGTTCTTTCCAATAACATTGTTGTTGTAATTTTGTAAATTGTTTTCTTGTCTTGGCTTACTTCATTCTATATCAGTTAAAATACATCCTTCCATGCTTCTCTGTATTGATCACAATATATAATTTTTTACAGGACAGTAATATTCCAGTATATTAATGTACTAAAGTTTATTTCGTCATCCCCCCAATTGATGGGAATCTGTTTTTTTTTTTTTTCTAATTCATTGATGTCACAAAAAGTACTGTATAAATATTTTGGTCTATGTGAGAATTTTTGTATTAATGATGGCTTCCTTGGGGGTATAAACTCAGTAATGGAGTCTCTGATTCAAAGATATGGTCATTTTACCTACTTTATTTACATAGTTCTAAATTGCTTTCCAAAATGGTTAAACCATTTAACAACTACGCCAGCAGCATATCAGTGTGCCTATCATCCCAACCACGTTAACTATTTTATATTTTTGTATTTTTGCCATTTTATAGGATGTGAGAGCTGTTTTGATGAGCATTTTTCTTATTATTAGTGATCTGGAACATTTTTTCATGTAGTTGTTGAAAACCTTGCAATTCTTCTTTTGAGAACTTTTTATTCATATCCTTAAAGCACTTACCTATTGAGGAATAGCTTTTGGTCATCTAAATATTTATTGTTTATATAGTTTGGGGACCAAACCCTTAGCAGATAAATGTCATACAAAGATTATTTTTTTTCATTTAACCACTTCACCTCTTATCATAGATGCATTAATGTTGTCTGTGCAGAGGCTATGAAGTTTCATGTAATTTAAGTTACCCGTTTTATCTTTGGAAATGGACTTTATCTATTGTTTGGTTGAGAATACATCTGCCCAC
The DNA here is from genome assembly GCF_900497805.2 of Vombatus ursinus. NCBI lineage: Eukaryota > Metazoa > Chordata > Mammalia > Diprotodontia > Vombatidae > Vombatus > Vombatus ursinus. Next base: position 36,816,048 of record NW_020954599.1, on the reverse strand, counting down.
AGCTGTAAGAAGTGTAGAAGTATCTAATCTGTTTTTCTTTCATTTTTTTGGTAGTACTGTAATCTTCAATATTAATATTAATGCATCATATCCATTTAGAATGTATTATGGAATATAGTGTAAGGTACTGGTCTAAGCCTGATTCTTCCTAGATTGCTTTTCAGTTTTCCCAGCAGTTTTTATCAAATAAGGAGAATTTTCCTACATAATTTATGTTTTCTACTTTATCAAACACTGGGTCATTGAGTTCCATTATTTCTGATTCTTCCTTATCTAGTCTATTGCATTGAGCAATCTCTTTATTTTTTTTTTCACTAAAACCAGATGACTGCTGTTTTATACAGTAGTTGAGATACAGAGGTGCTATTCCTTTTTTATCCCTACTTCTTTTGTATCATTTCCTTAGGATTCTGTATTTTTTGTTCTTCTAAATGAATTTTCTTACTATTTTGTCAGATCTTTTGCACTCTTAAACATTATTGAGGACCCCAAAAGACTTTTTTTTGTTGTTGGTTGTATCTATCTAGGGTTAACATATTAGAAATTAAAACTGATAAAATTTAATACATATGTATGCATTCATTTAAATAGCGATAATAAACTCAGTGTATGTGAATATGTAAAAATATATTTTCCAAAACAAAAAAAAAATAGTGAGAAGAATGGCATTGTTTTATATTTGGGGACAAGTAAATCTCTTTTATGTCTGGCTTAATAGAAGATGACTGTATTCTTATATAAGTTTTTGCATCCAAACTGTTGACATATGTTGTTCTAGTTTAAATATATATTTTAAAAAATCTAGTCTCAAATAAAAATATATTTGAAAATGGTAGGAGTGTTTTAGAGGCAAATGATATCTACATATTATAATGAAAATAAATTTGGCTTCCTGGAGTCTTTGAAAATGTGTTAAGGACCTCCAGGGTTCATAGATTACACTTGGATAACTTCTGATCTGATCAAATATCCTTGTTTTGTAGATGGGAGAACTGAGACAGAAAGAGGTTAAAGACTAGTTCAGAGCCTGGATTAGAATACAGCTCTCCTAAGTCCCATTCACAAGATTATAGATAGAGGTCTACTACTGCAATTTAGTCTAATCCTTTTATTTTGCAGATGAGGAAACTTTAGCCCAGAGAAGTTAGTTACTTTCCTAGGGACTCAGAAGTAGTAAAAGGGTAGCAGCTTGACTTGAACCTAGTTCCTTTGGGTTTAAATCCATACTTCTTTCCAGTATGTCATATTGCTGCCTGTTTCTGGGTCATAGTAAGCTGTATAACATGGACAATTGAACAGGACTGAGAATTGGTCAATAGGAACTGCTTAATTGTCATAGTTTGTTTCACAGCTAAAACAAAATAAAATTACTTTTGAGGTTAAAAAGGATTTGACTTGAAAAATGAAATAAAATGTTTTCATTAATGTGCTATTTGTGTTTATATATGTATATGCATATACACACTTGCATACATACATACATGTTCACATATATGTGTGTTTGCATATGTGTGTGTATGCAATGAGGTCAATTTTGAAACCTTTTCAATGATTTCAAAAAAGCATTGTTTGTTTAGGTTTTCCTAAATAGTGCCAAACTCAAGTGCCAGGAAAGTCTAACATGGTTTAAATGAGCAAGTTCACATACTTCACAGGGAGATGTTGTCAAGTTAACAAAGTAAACTTCTCAAGTTGAACAAGTTGATGAAACACCTATACTATATAGATTACGTATAACTATTTGTATATTTCTTTTTTTCCATTCTAATGCATTTTAAAGCCCTAATACTTTATATTAGCTTCTAAGTACATGAACTAGATTTAAAAATTAAAGATTTTCTTTAGGTTAGGAAAAAAATTTAAATAATATCCACATATATTATGGAATCAAGGGCATATTAATGAAGCAGGAAAATCCTAGAACTGTAATTCTCCTCCTGAGTCTTATTTCCATTACTTACTGTAATTCCTTTCTGTTTCATCATCAGAATTAAGTACTGGATAATGTTTTGAGATCCAGGTATGGGATGAACAGATCAGTCAGTCAAAAACCCTTTTCAACAGCATCAAAATATCCATACTTTGATACACGTCAGGCTTCTTTAAATTTGAAAAGTATTAGATACAACAAGGTTACATGAGAAGAAAGTATGCAGAATGCCAATAACATTCCCATCAGAAACATCCCCCAAAATTAGACAATGGTCAAATGCAACTCAGAATCTTTTGTCTTCCTTTTTCTGCAACTTAAACAATATTCTAGGAAGCAATGACGAAAAGTTTTCTAAATAATTTAGACATCTGTCAAGCAATGGCTGAAAGAGATTTTGTCAATATTGAAACTCAGAGATCTTTCTCTAGGAATTCTTACTACTCAAAATCTGTTTTATAAATATTTCTTCTTAATGACATATACAATGGAAGTGTTCTTTTTCCACCAAATCACGAAAATATTTTATGATCATAATAATAGAAACAAATAACTGCATTTAATCTAATCTCAGTATGATTTAAGACAAATATTTTAATTAATATTTGAAATTAGTTAGGTTTGTTATTCTATATATTAACTGAAAAATATTTTGAAGAAATGGGAAATACATTTCATTGCTCTTAAATAGTGTATTGTTATGGACAAGCAGATCCTGTGGGCTTTCCTTTTGTGACCATTTTTTTGTTGGATCTTAGAGATATGTTGATTAAAATGGACCTGAGATTTCATCTGCATAGTAAATTCCCATGAATAACTTCTTCTAGAGATGCAGATCATCTTCTTACTGCCTTACAGTTTCCTTTGGTGTCTACGTGAATGCATGCAACCTGTGGAGTCCTTTGTAGGGGAATATGAAGTTAATTTCATTTTTAATCAAATTTTCTCTAAGTGTAGCCTATTGCTTCCCCTCATCCCTACTCCAAAAGCCTGAGTCTTGTTTGCACACTCTAAAACTCACTCACACACACATGCATACATAACATATATACATGTGTGTATAATCTTTATAGGAGTTAAAAAAATTATATCATATGCATTAAATGAACTAAAATATATTTTCAGAGAAAACTATTAGAATATACATTTTCTATAAAATAAAGTTTAAATTGGCCAAAATGAATTGCCACAACAGAGACAGAAGGATCTCAGTACAACTATTTAATCTTTCATCATTCCATTTTACAGTTGAAGAAATTGAGACCTAGAAAGATTGTCACACAAATAATAATCATCAAATGCAGAATCTGAATGCACATCTCTTCAGTTCAAAAGCATGGATTTTTCCATGATACCAGTCTGCAATCATAGAAGATAGCATTCAGTATCTCTGTAAGGTATCTGTGTTTTGAGAAGATATATGCATTTTGGTACACAGAAGCAAAAAAATAAAGTATAGTTACATTCATTTGCTCATGTTATTTACTCTATGGTAATACAGTTTGTGGCAGAAAACCATTTCTACTATAAAAAATAAAGTATACCCATTAATAAAGACAAAAAATACTATAGTTAAATGATAACAGTTCTTCCCCCTCTTTATAGTATCTTTTGCCAAAATTTATAATTCTAGTTAATCTTCTAGTTAATTTCCTCATTTCTTACCAAGGTTGGGTGATGCTGAATGATAAAATAACTTTCTATGACAAGGTGTATACTAAAGGTAGAACTTTGTTTATACCCTGAATTCTCCAGTGCCCTAGTGACCAGAAGGAGCTAATGTCAATTCAGAAAATCTACTCTTAGGAAGTAATTGTGCTCAATCTACTTTTGTACTTCTATACCATGTGAGTGGACAACATAATAAACTTAAAAACACTGTCTAGGTAGCATATAAATTATGTGCACAAGTGAAAATATGGCCCATAGATGAAATTTAAAAACCCTAAATAACAGTAGGTTCCTCATATTATTTAAAAAATCTGCTGGGGCCATCTGGAAGGTCCAGATTTGCTAGCAATCTTGAGTTAGTTTATTTACACTCTAAGGGATAGGACTATGTTCCGTCAGATGGTGTAAATTTTCTGCAGCTGGTATGACTCTCTATGCACAGTCATGCCTATAAACAAGATGTTTCATCTAAGAGCATCTAGGGGAATAGCTTCTAGCCACCTTCCTTCCTTAGAGTTTTTACCCACAGAACCATGTGAATGGCCCTCATGGGGCTTCCCTATTACCAACACTGTCAAGTTGGTCTCAGCAGACTCTCTTGTTGTTTTCTTTGCAAAGTAATTTGTCTTAAAGATTCTCAAAGGGAACTGTTCTAAGCCAATTAAAGATAATCAGAAGGAAGAATAAAAGTCTTGAACCCCAGGATATTCCTAAGCAGGCATCTACTCTTAGAATTTTTGGTATAATTCAAGATTATTCTTATTTTTAATTCCATTATAACTTCATTCCATTTAGTACTTATAAAACTATGAAAACATTAGCAAAAGACAATTATATGTTTCAAATAATAACTTGGAAATATGACATTCATGAAATTGGATAATAGCTGTTGAATGTGTTTAAATTACAAGCAAAAGTGCTTTAAAAACACAAACTAAAGTTTTCTGCTTTCTGCCCAAGTCATTTTATACTTCCAGAAGAAATGTTTATTAATGTCTTCTTTTTAAATATAAAGCAAAAGCATTTTCACAAAGGTGTGGCAAAGTGCTCTATTTCTTAAAACTCTGAAGTACAGAGCACACCACAGACAGAAATAGTTTTGCAAATGTCTAGCATTTTAAAGTAGTAAACACAGGCACAATCAGAGAAAAATACACAATGGCAACAAATTAGTTTTGATAATATTCATCCAGCACCCCAAATTTGTTCAGTGTCTGTTGTAGTCAATAATAATAATAATAATAATGATAATGATAATAATGATGATAATAATAATAATAATAATAATAGCCTTGTATGGAAGGTCAGTTAGTATGTAATTCATACATATGTACAAAGGAAGAAGGGGTTATCTTATAGGCCCCAAAGATATCCTACGCAGGGAATCCTTCACCTACTGAAAGGGTTCCTGGAAATTGGCAATCTGCGTTATACTTCAGAATGGTACATCCATAGCCCCCATTCACAAATATTTAGTTTTTCCCTTGCCAGTTGTACTCCTAAGTGTAAGTGAGGAGGGAATAATGGAAAGTCTGGAGAAAACCTCATCTAAAATACACTGCATTTCTATTTGCTTTACAATGGTGACATTGACTCAGTTAGAGACAGTATATTGGAATAGAATGAAGAGTCAAAAAGCCTGTGTTTTGAGTCCCAGCTCTGTCCCTCACTTGCAATTGTCATAACCATAGGCAAGTGATCCCATTTCTGAGAGGCTCACTTTTGTCATTTATTAAACAGAGATCATGGTATCTGCACTGCCTCGCTCACAAGAGCTATGAGAAAAGATCCTTGCAAACTACAGAACATTATATAAGGGGTAATTATTGATTAGAGGATCAATCTTGGAGTCAGGAAGACCTGAATTCAAATGTTGCTTCTGACATGTTACATTACCAGCTTTGACACCATGATCCAGAAAACTCTTTAAGATTATTGCTTTAGAGGCACTTGCTGATCTGTATATGTGGAAGAAATATCTACAGAGGGCATTCCATACATAAATGAGATCACTGGAATGGACCATAATGACAAATGTAGTAATAGTAATAATGATGATGATGATGATGTAGCTAGCATCTTTATAGCTCTTTAAAGTTTAAAAAATGCTTCATGAATACTCTCACATTTTATCCACATAATAATCTGAAAAGGTAGGTATTATTATCCTCATTTTTACAGATGAGGAAACTGAGGCAGATAGCAGTTAAGTGATTTGCCAGGGATCATACTTCTAGTAAGTGTCTGAGGGCACTGAGTGGGTCTTCCTTATTCCAAATCTAGCACTTTATCCACTGTACTACCCAATGGGATAATAATTATTATTATATTTGTAATAGTAATTGTCATAGTAGTTGTAGTAGTTGTAGTAGTAGTAGTAGTAGTACTAGTTGTAATAATATTGATGATAAACTGCTATACAGTTAATTAATACTGATGGAAAGTAGCATATGCTATGATCATAACATGAATTTCTCAGGACACATCAGCCTCATGCTTGTCTTATTTCTGTTTCCTAAAATGTAACAAAAAAATAGACAATGTAGTCTATTATGCATTTGAGTCAAAGTTTTATGGTACCAAGCTGTATCTTCCATCAATAGATTCTACCTTAAATAGGGAGGCATTGGAAAATCATACAAAGAATATGAGTGATGACATTTTTGTCAAAAATAAAATTAAACCTCTCCTCAAAAAACTACTAATAAAAATATTTGTTACTTTACTCAGATTGATATAAACTATTAAATATGGCCTCCCTCCAGATAGTGGCAATAACTGTTCTATGTAAAGAAAAAGAACTCATAATTTCCTCTAGACTTTTTTCTCTTTACCATTTTGTTTATTGTCATTGGAAATAAACAAATGTAAATATATGAACATGAAAGAATAAATGAATAAATATATAAATAAAATAACCAAATAAATAATATAAACAGTCTTTGCCCCCAAGGAAATAACACTCTATTAAGGAGAAACAGCTTGTACATCAATTTCGAAAAATGAAAGCGCTGTACAAAATAAATGCCATACTTTGAGGAGACAAAACTAATAACTGGGATAATCATCAAAGGCCTCATGCTGGGCAGCACTTAAGTGGAAAGCCAGAAATTCTGAGAGGTGGAGATGAGGAAGGAGATCATTTGACACATATGTGATAGTTTCTATGAAGGTCCTGTGTCAGGAGATGTAATGTTAAGTTTATAATTTATGATAGGGACAATACAGAGCTGCAGAAGTTTCTTGAGCAAGGTATTGGCATAATTAAAACCATGATTTAGACATATTAATATAGTGGGTGCATAGAAAATATATTTGAAAGGAGACTAGAGGCAAAAGATCTGTACTATGGTGGTGTCCATTAGAGTGAAAAGAAGAGGACAGATGTAGGAAATGGAGATCAGAGACATGAGATATTGTCAAAATAGAATTGACAAGACTCAGTTACCGGTTACTGATTAGATATTGGGGGGGGGAGAGAAAGAAAAGGAGAGAGAGAGACAGAAAGAGAGAGATTGATTAAAGATGACTCAAAGCATTTGAATTTGGCTGATATGTTTGATAGAATAGAGAAGCTAGGAGAAGGGTTGGGGTTAGAAAGGATGATAATGAGTACTGTCCAGACATCTTCAGGTTCCAGGTCTCTGGAACATACTGGTGGCTGGTGCCCTGAGATTGGAATTTTGGAAAGAGATGAGAGCAAATGCCTCTCTATTACCTCCAGGATCGAACATATCTTCCTCTGTTGGTATTTAAGGCACTTTGCCACGTGACCCCTTCATCTCTTAGAAGCATACTAGGTTACTCACCTTTACCCAATCTATGATCAAGTCATACTGAACTACTTGGTTGTTCCTCAAAACAAAGTCACTCTATCTTCCACCTCCGTGCTTTTCTATCGATTGTCTCTTACACCTGGAATGCTCTGCCCCTTCACTTCCACCTTTTACTTTTTCTGGCTTCCTTCAAGATTCAGCCTAAATCCCTACTTTTGAAGGAAACCTTTTATTCTCCCCAGCTCATATGCCAGCTTGGGGGTATAATGTTAAATGTTTGACAAGTGATGCATGAAAGAGTGTACACAACATATACTTTTAAACCTATCACTTTCTTAAGTCAAGACAATTAACAGAACAATAAATTCTGTCGTGATCCATGGCATTTTCCAGTTGCCAAGGTATAAGTGTTCACACTGCACATTTAACAATTGGCTTTCATGAGCATGTTCACAGTAGTTCCAATACACCACTGAACAAGGTGCCAGTATCCTCTCTTTTCAGATTACCTTCCATTTACTATGTATATTTTATATAAACCTAGTGATTTGAATGTTATCTTCTTTGTTAGAATGTAAATTCCATGAGTGAAGGGGTCTGTCTTTGCTTTTCTTTGTATCCCCTGAACTTAGCACAGTACTTGTCACTTAATAAATGAGACTGACTGAAAAGGTGAGGACTGGGTGTGTAGAGACAGTAAGTGATCAGATGCTTGGGGAGCTGATGGAATAACCCAGAGGTCCACAGGACCCTCAGTTGAAAATCTCCAAGATTCACAGTCTCATTCTCACTAATTTGGTTCTGGCTGGGAACCTCTCTTGCTAAAAACCTTCTCTAATTCCATTGAATTCATATAGTTTTTTCTGCATTCAGTTATCACATTGTGCCCTACTCTTTAATTGTTCTTCTCAGATCCTCTCAGACTGAATGGAGTAGTATAGTCAATCAACCATTTATTAAGCACCTTTTATATGCTTAATAGCACTTAATGGCACAGTGCTAAGTCTAGTGGATAGAAAGCCAGAGCACAGAAAACCTAGGCTTGCATGCTAGGTCTACTACTAATCCTCTCAGTAACTTTGGCAAATAAGTTAACCTCTCTAGGCCTCAGTTCTCTTATCTGTAAAATGAGGTGGCTGAATCACTGGATTGTAGCTTTAGATCTGGCAGGGAACTCAGAGGTCATCTACTCCAATCCCTCCTCATGTTACAGCTGAGGAAGCTGAGGCCTGGGGAAGTACAGCGACCTGCCTAAAATCAAATAAGTAGTAAGCAATATAACCCAGACTGAACCTAAGTCCTCTGATTTCAACTACATTCCTTTTTTCTATTGAAACACACAACCTTCATGTTCTTAGGGTCTCTGGTATCCTGAATCTTACTTTAAGTTACAGTAATAAGGGAAAGGCAGTTTTTGAACACAGAATACAAGGATAGTGATAGTTTGGATAGGAAAAAAAAGATCAGAACAAGTTGGAGAGGAATAGCATATATTATAAGTAGATAATATGACAAGATTAAAGATATGAAAGCATGTCCAAGAAAGATGCATAGTCCATATTGGCTAGATTTAGAGTGTACATTGTGGTTTAGTGGGAGATAAAACTGGATGAGATGTAGCATAATGTGAGGGATTAAAGGCCAACCTTTGAGTCTGGAAAATTTGTGTTCAAGTCCTGCTTCTGACAAATGGCACATACTGGTTGTGTGACCATTGGCAAGGCGCTTAAACTCTCAATGCTATTGGCAACTGACTAAGATTATGTTATGAAAAAATTACACATGGGAATTGATGGAGGGAGTTTTTACCCAGAAGATTTCCCAAGCTTATGAAGTCAGAACTCCAGATCTCTGTCCTCCACCCTCCCCACCAAAACAACAACAACAACAACGACAACAAGCTGAATATGTAATGCGTGATGGAATCATCAAGGGTCTTTAAGGCCGCAGGCCATTGAAACTTATGAAGTAGGTAATAGGTTGCCATTGAATATTTTGGAGCATATGTGTTTAGCACAATCAAAGCAGGCATTTTAAGAATATTAATTTGGAGGCAATGTAAAGAAGGGATATAATGATGTCTGGAGGTAGGAAGGCTAGTTAGGATATTATTGCCTTAATCTGAGTGATAAAGTCCTAAAATAGGGTGGTAGAAATAAGAATGCAAAAAACCCGATGTTGTACAAATTAATACTTATTCAGATGCTAATGTTTGTCAAATGCCTTGAGCTCTTCCTAGGTAAGATACCTCATATTAACACCCTGGGTTATGTTTATTAATTCTTACTTTGCACATTTAATCATTTCATAAAATGTGATTTTTTTGGAAGGGAAATTTCTTTATACATACTTCCCCTTTCTTTGCATCTTTGTGCATCTCTGACACTTATAGTTTTAAGGGCAATGAAGAATATTTTTGCAGTCACAGTATTTTAAGGCACATGCAAAACTTTCTTGACAAAATTTTAATAACAACCTACTGTGTAATTATAGCCTTCAGTTACAAGAGAGGTTAGCTAAATAAAGTCTGCATTTAAGTGACAGTCACTAGGATATGATCAACACTGGGTACTATAATTTTTTTAAAAGAAATGATTACTTGTGGATCACAGCATTTGAATGAAGACTAAAGACAGAGCATTTTGGCAAAACCTGACAAGAATAGGAAAAAGGCATGATTTGGTTCGAATTCGGTATTTAAAATATATAGAAGGCATATCTATAGAAGGTATGCATTGACCAAAAAGGTACTCATATACAAGAAGAATCACCCAGATAGGATTACGTAAAAGGTTTTGGAAATGTTAAATCTCTTTAGAAATTGCTATCAGCATTGTTGCTATTATTATTATTGTTATTATTATTTTGTTCTATTTTCTATAAAGTTCAGACAGAAATTACCTTGGGAAAATTGTTATCCTATTATTCCTTTATATTTTGTGTTGCATGTTCTATTGGGCAAGCAGACAAAATGATTGCTTTTTGACACTCAATTAATGTATTAGAATTAAGCTCATCTTCGAAAGGTTCACAGAAAACATCTTCTTTGGAAAAACTTCAATAACAGGCAGGACAATAAGGATGATACGCAACTTATCTTCCCATATCACCTTGTTTTCTTGTTTTCTGCTACTGGTCTTGATCTTTTAAAAGCTTATTATTCCATGTAGTTTGGAATTTATGATTTTTTTTAATATGGAGGCCTATTAAACATTTTAAAATGGATTAATTTTATATATGGGGCTGGAGGTGGGTCATGGAAGACTTCTAGGGGTGGAGCCAAGACAGCAGAGTAGGAAGCACTCAGCTTAGCTCTCCCAACAATCCCCTCCATACAATTTAAAAATAAATCTTCAAATAGAATTCTGAAGTGGCAGAGGCAACAAAAGGTCATGGTGAGACATACTTCCAGCCCAAGACAATTTAGGAGGCCAGAAAGGGAGGTTTGTGACACATGGGTGGAGGCTAGCCCAGAGGCCACATGGATGAAATATCAGTGGTGGGACTAGGTGGTGGCAACAGGAACAGCAATACTGTGAGAGTATTAAAGCCAGAGATGGTTAGGAAACTGGTTAGAAAGAGATTATAGGGTATCTCTGTATGTAGGACCAGACACTATTTGAAAATCCCATTGCCTATATCGACTTCTGTGTTAGCAGAGAGAAGTACTTTCAGTCAACAAGCAGTAGGGAAACTGAAGGACAACTCTTTGGTAACTCTACCACCTATACCCACTTCTGGGAAGGAGAGGAGCACTTTTAGTTAAGAGGGAGTAGAAACCCTGAAGGGCAGTATCACTTATAACCACAAGAGATCAGGAACCCTGAGGAAAGGTACTATTTTTGTCCCAAGGGAAGAATGACCCTGAGGAGCAGTATTGATTGCAATCCTAAGAGATCAGGGGCCCTCGTTGGATAAGCACCAGAGTACAAACCAAGAGAGAAATGACCACACCTGTTCCCAGATTACATCAGCTAGGAAGCATTGAAAATTTCTAAACCCCTACAATTAGCTCTGAAAGCAGGAGCACAAAAAAGCCTGAAACTTGGGATAAAACCCCTACCCCCAAGGCAGGAAACAGAACCCAAAATTAGCATAATGTTAAAAACAGAGAAATGGGTAGAAAATGAACAAATGGTAACAACAACAAAAGAACCATATCATGAAAAGCTACTACAGTGACATGGAAGATTAAGAGACAAACTTAGATAAATACAAGGAAGTCAAAACAGCTATAAGGAATGATTCAAAGGAAAAAAAAAAAGAATTGAACACCAGCCCAACAAGAATTCCTGGAGGAGCCAAAAACTATTTTCAAAATCAAGTAAGAGTGGTAGAGGGAAAAAATAGATAAAGAAACGAAAGCAAAAGGAAGAAAATTATGAAAAGACAATTAACAGCTTGGTAAAAGAGGCATAAATATACTAAAGAAAATAACACCTAAACAACAACAACAACAACAAAAAAAAAAACAGAATTGTCCAAATAACAAAAAAACAGTACAGAAATTCATTGATGAAAATAACTCCTTAAAGAGCAGAATTGGCCAAATGAAAAAAAGAGATATAAAAGGTCACTGAATAAAATAATATATTGAAAATTAGAATTGGCAAGTGAAGGTTAATGGCTTCATGAGACATTAAGAAACAATAAAACAAAGTCAAAAGAATAAAAAAAATAGAGGAAAATGTGAAGTGGCTTATTGGAAAAACAACTGACCTATAAAATAGATTGAGAAGAAATAATTGAAGAATTATTGCATTACCTGAAAGTTGTAATCGAAGAAAGAACCTGGACATCATATTTCAAGAAATTATCAAGGAAAATTTCCCTAATATCCTAAAATTAGAATTAAAAATAAAAATTGAAAGAATCCACAGACTACCACCTGGAAGAGGACCCAAAAGAAACACTCCCAAGAATATTATAGTCAAATTCCAGAGCTTGCAGTCAGAGAAAAAAAAATATTTCAAGTAGAAATTGTTCAAATATCATGGAGCCACAGTCAGGATCAAGGGCAGCTCGGTTAGAATACTGGGCCTAACGTCAAGAAGATCTAAATTCAAATCCAGCCTCACATATTTAGTAGCTGTCTGACAAGTCACTGAACCCTGTTTACCTCATTTTCCTTATCTATATGAGCTGGAGAAGGAAATAGCAAACCACTCCAGTATCTTTGCCAAGAAAATTTCAAATGAGGTGATGAAGAGGTGGATAGGGCTGAAACAACTGAGCACCAACAAAACAGGATCACTCAAGATTTAGCAGTTATCACATTAAAGAAGTTGAGAGGTAAGAATTTGATGGATTAGTAAGTGAATTCTACCCAACATGTAAGTAACAATGCCAATATTACATAAACTATTTGGGAAAAAATAGGTAAAGAAGGAGTCATAACAAATATCCTTTATGACATAAATATGATTTTGATATCTAGACCAGGGAGAGCATAAATAGAGAATGAAAACTATAGGCCAATTTCCTTAATGAATATTGATGCAAAAATTTTAAATAACATAATTGCAAGAAAATTATAGCAATAGATCTCAAAGATCAGATGCTATGACAAGGTAGGTCATACCAAGAATTCAGGACTGCTTCAATATTAGAAAAATTATAAATATAATTTACCATAACAATAAGAAAAGAGAAAAAAATCATATGATCATATCAATAGATGCGTAAAAAACCTTTGACAAAATCCAGCACCCATTCATATTTAAAAACATTAGAAAGCATAGGAATCAATGGAACCTTTTTAAAAATGATAAGTAATATCTATCTAAAACCAAGAGGAAGAATTATCTTTAACAAGGATAAACTTTAAGCCTTCCCAATAAGAATGGCAGTGAAGCAACAATGTCTGTTATCATTACCATTATTCAATATTGTATTAGAAATTCTAGCTATAGCAATAAGACTAGAAAAAGAAATTGAAAGATTAAAAAGTAGGCAATGAGGAAATAAAGCTATAGCTCTTTGCAGATGAAATGACAGTGTACATAGACAATCTTAGTGATTCAACTAAACAAAAACTATTTGAGATGTTTAACAGCTTCAGCAAAGAAAGCCCAACAGCAAGATATAGGAGAAATTCCATTCAAAATAACTGCAAACAATATAAAATGCTTCAGAGTTTACCTGCCAAAGCAAACCTAGAAATTGTATGAATGCAATTACAAAACCCTTCTTTATACCAAGTCAGATCTAAACAATTGGAAGAAAAATATTAATTGCTCATGGGTAGGCTGATCCAATATAATAAAAATGACAATTCTACACAAATTAATTTACTTATTCATTGCCATACCAATGAATTATTTTATAGAGGTAGAAAAAATAATTACAAAATTCATCTGGAAGAACAAAAGGTCAAGAATATCAAGGGAATATATATATCTCTCTCTATATATACGTATATGTATATATACATATACGTATATATATGTGTGTGTGTGTGTGTATATATATATATATATATAAATGGAAAGGAAGGTAGCTTAGCAGTTCCAGATTTGAAATTATGTTACAAAACAGTGATCATCAAAACAATCTGGTACTAGTTAAGAAATGGAATGGTGGGAAATATAAAGAGAGGTACTATCTGTATCTAGAGGAAGAACTGATAAATAAAAGTATGTAAAGAATAATTTTACACACACACACATCTATTTGTGTTTAATATTAGTCATCTCTATGGCAATGGGAGTGAAGGGAAGAAAAAATGGGAAAAAAGAAATTTACATGACAACTTCATTGTATATATGGAGGGAGTAGTAAGTTGTACATTATAGATTTGCAATTTCATGTACAATCATCATTTTTATTGAACTGTTTTATGGAAAAGCTTGCTTTGTTCCCTGAAGTGAAAGTAGAATAATTAAAAAAAAGAAATTGAATGGTGGATCAGTGGATGGATTAAGTATAAAACAGACAGTAGTAAATGGCCATAGCAATCTAGTATTTGACAAACCCAAAGATCCAGCTTTTGGGGGCGATAATGCAACATTTGGCAAAAATTGCTGGGAACATTGGAAAATTTTTGGCAAAAACTAAGTATGACCAGCTTCTCACACTGTATACCAAAATTAGATTAAAATGGATAAATGATTTAAACATAAAAGGTTTATCACAAGTAAATTAGGAGAGCATGGGAGAAAAATGTACCTAACATATATATATATATATATATATATATATATGGATAAGAGAAGAGTGTATAACCAAAAAAGAGACAGAGGGTATCATGGGAAGTAAATGAAAATTTTTCCTTATGTGAAATTAAAAAGCTTTTGCATGAACAAAACTAATACATTCAAAATTAGAAGGAATACAGGAAACTGGGCAAAATTTTTGCAGCGTGTTTCTCTGATAAAGATTTCGTTTTTCAAATATATAGAGATCTGAGCCAAATTTATAACAATAAGAGCAATTCCCCAGTTGATAATGGGTCAAACAATATGAATAGGCAGGTTTCAGAAGAAGAAACCAAATCTATCAATAGTCATATAAAAATGCTGTAAATAACTACTGACTAGAAACGCAAATGAAGACAATTCTGAGATACCATATCATACCTATAAGATTGGCTAGCATGATAGAAAAGGAAAATGACAAATGCTAGAGGGGAATAGAAAAATTTGGACAATAATGCATTATTGGTAAATTGTTAACTAGTCTAACCCTTCTGGAGAACCATTTGGTATTGTCCCCAAAGTTCTATAAAACTGCACATACCCTTCAACCAAGCAATGCCACTGTATACCAAAGAGATCAAAGAAAAGGAAAAAGGACCTATTTATAGAAAATAGATATTTATAGCAGATCTTTTTGTGTTGGCAAAGAACCAGAAATTGAGGAAATGCCCAACAATTAGAGAATGGCTAACCAAGTTGTGGTATATGATTGTGATGGAATACCATTTTGCTATAAGAAATGACAAACAGGATGGTTTCAGAAATACCTGGGAAGACTTACGTGAACTGATACAAAGTGAAGTGAGCAGAACCAGAAGACTGTATATGGTAACAGCAATATTATAAGGATGCTCAACAATGAAAGATTTTGCTATTTTGATTATGACAGTGATCCAAGATAATTCCAAAAGACACATGATGAACAAAGCTATCCACCTCCAGAGAGAAAACTGATGAATTCTTAATGCATATTGAAACATATTTCTTTTTTACTTTTTATTTTTTTCTTTTGCAACATGGCTAATATGGAAATGTTTTGTATGACATCATATATATGTATATGTATATATGCATATATATGTGTGTGTGTGTGTGTATATATATGTATATATGTATTCAAAATCAAGTTGTTTCCCTTCTCAAGGAGGGGGATGAAGAGGTAAAAGAGAGGTAGACAATTCAAGACTCAATTTTTTTATTTTTATTTTCTTTTGGTGAGGCAATTGGGGTTAAGTGACTTGCCAGAGTCACACAGCTAGGGAGTGTTATGTGTCTGAGGTAAGATTTGAACTCAGGTCCTCTTGACTCCAGGGCCGTTGCTCTATCCACTGTGCCTCCTAGCTGCCCCCAAAACTCAATATTTTTTAAAAAGGTTTTTTTTTTCATAAGTGATTAGGAAATGTTTGATGAAAGAATTAAAATTACTTAAAAATAAAACCAGAAAAATGTTATATATGGACAGTTATACTCAATGATTTTATTTTTCTTTGTGATGATGCCATGTTCCCAGTACAATTCTTTTGTTGAATTATCATGTATGTTTTAGGTTCTATGTTTATAATGCAAGGATTTCCTCTGTCTTAGTTGATTGATAGTGAGCTTCTGCTGTCTGTTTCTGGAAATCTGATTATGTTTTTTGTAGGTAATTTTATGCTAAATTTGTGCAACAGTTGCTTTCCATAATCTAAATTTATTGCTAATCCTGAGCTCCTTAAAGATAACCTTTTTATTACAACATGATGGCCATGACCAGGTTATAAATCATTCTCATAAGTTCCTGTATTATGCCAACAAATCCTCATCACTCAACTGTTTGCTTCATGCTTCTTTCTTGACCTGCTGTTGGTTGATTTCATAGGATATTATTCAAAGATCACCATTTGATTCTACTATTGGCTCTTCTCCTTCTATCCAGGCTCTTCTCCCTATATCTTCTACCATTCTGTGGGTTACAATAGTTACTCAGGCTGTACCCTTGTTGTTATATGAACAACCAATCTCTTTTTCATCTGGTCTCAGACACTTACTAGCTATGCGGCACTGGGTAAGTCATTTAACCCTGTTTGCCTCAGTTTTCTCATCTATAAAATGAATTGGAGAAGGAAATGGCAAACCACTGCGGTATCTTTGCCATGAAAACCCCAAATGAGGTCACAGTGTTGGATATGACTAAAATAATTGAACATCAGCAACTCCAGCAACAATAACCGCCTTTTCTGCTTTATATTTTCTGTGTGATGTCTTATTCTTGCATTCAATTTATTATTAGAAGTAGGCTACAACTTCCCGAGGTTCCTCTTGTGTCTCCATTACTCTTTCAATCAAAAACGCAATTTATGAAGTACAAACTATCCTAACCTGTTTTAAATTGAGCTTATTACCCATACCCAGTATTAGTCAGAGATAAATATGATAATGCACTAACTAAATAGCCACCAATCTAAACATATGTCATAATCAAAGATATGGTAGATATTCTTCATCCACTTACATGTTTTTTTTCTTTCTGGACAAGATTGAACAGTATCCATTCTTCAATAAACAACTATTAGAGGAATGCAAGTAATGACAGCCCTATTAAGGTTAGATTTAATTTTTGACAATTCAATTAAATGGATTAAGAAATATAGAAAGGCTAGGATATGTAAACTTCAGAAAGTGATTCTATTTTTAATTGTATTCTGTATTTAACTAAACATAATAATTAAATGATATTCTATGATTTCTTTCTCTTTAGTTAAAGAATAAAAGATACTCTAAGCCACAGCCAAACTGGATGACTACTTCCTTTAGGTTGTCGTTTTTTGTTTGCCTTTGAAAGGCAAAGCAACAAACATTTATTACTTGCTTATTATGTTCCAAGTACTATGATAAATGCTGGGTATCCAAAATAAAGGAACAAGAAAGTCCCTGCCCCCAAAGAATCTACATTCTAATTGACTAAGACAGCACACAAAATGAGCCAAAAAGTTGTATTTTATTCTAATGTAATTTTTATTAAAATTATTCCTATGACTGTCTTATTTCCTTTATTAGGTTGAATGCTCCTTTAGGAATGTGTCTTATTCATCATTGTATCTCTGGTGTCTAACACCAGAAATTGGGGAAATATTAGGTACTTAATAAGTATCTCTTAAATCTTTCTTGTTCTCCTTCTTTTTGCCCACCAATCTTTTTTCTTCCTTGAGCAAAGCTAGAGAATTCATATTTTTAGACATTATTTTGGTTCATTTCTCCTATAATAGAAACCAGTAGCATGGGCCCTGTGGTTTTTACTTTAATGAACACAAATCAAAACCTCAGAAGATTCTGGGTATCAGAGATCAAGCATCTGATGATAATGGGCATTAAAATAAACAATTATGTTAAGTTGGTTTCAAGACAGATTATACATACATACATACATATACATATACATACATATATATATAAATAGTTTAGTCCATAAAGATTTATGCTTCCTCTACCATTTCTCCTCTATTCTTAAGGATAAATCATGGAAAGTGTTGTTTCATTTTAGTTAGAGATAGACCTTTAATATAATCAACATGTAACAGTATGAAGAGTGTTAGACTATGTTGTCATGTTTCTTTTGAAGAGAGGAGAGGATTTCAATCCACTAAAACATGATTGATTTCTTCTTTCTATGAAGACAAAATCAAGGTATGAAATTTCTGAAGGGACTACCTAACCAGATCAACCTTTCAAGAGCTTTAAGATTAAATATAATTTCTACATGATCTGGTCCACTCTCATTTCATAGCAAATTCTTAGGGGCACTGGACAAGTACAGCCTTTTAGGGAATTAAAAAAAGCCAAAAATGAAAAAAATACAAAAACACTATTTGATTATTCTTGACAATTTTCCAAGTAATTGATGCCACAACTGTCTTACCAGCACACTTGTCTCTAAAAGCATATGAAGCTATCCCCCTTCAGCTTCCTGACATTTCCAATACTTTAATCGGGACACCAAGCCATTATTATATTTTGCTTCAGGGGTCCAGCAGTACCTATGGAACATTTTAAATTGAATAGCCCTCAGGCCAGTTTTTCTACTGTACCCAATGATAATTGATGAATATGCTTGTCTTAATTCTTTATTTTAAATTGTTCTTTTTCCATTTGGCTTCTCATTTTAAAATTTAAATTATTTTCAAATTACCCCATTATATTATTTGTAGAACATTTATTAGGTTTTATATACTATATTATTTAATTTGAGTTAAATACTATAATATACCAAAAGGATTTTTAATCTAGTATAACTTCAGAAAGAAATATGTCCATCTGCTTGAATCCTGTTAGCTTCAAATAGTTTAATAGCTTTAAAGTGAGAGTTATTTAGGTTAAATTAAGTGATACAATCTTGATTTGTCAAATGAGTCATCAAAGAACAATGAAATCTTTGTGGACAGCTGATAAAATATAGTTAAGAGATTATATCAAAATGATTTGCTGAGGACTTCTGAATGAATGAAAGCAGAAACTTTCAATTTTTATTGGCCATGTGGTTTAAACTTTGATAAGTCTTAAAAGTCTCACATGTTAGTTATAGATATTCATCCATCACAGCTTTTGATAAGAAAATGCATTATGAATTTTATCTTAGTTTAGTGCTAGAAATGTAGGCAATTTAAAAAACCAAGTTGTGAAGTAAATGTCTTAAATGTGAGATGTTGTGGAATATTCACTCTGAAGAAATAATTTTCTATTTAGTGATAATTAGTTATAAAGTATATTATATTTTAATTAACTAAATTCTTTGTTTAAATACAGAAACAGAGAATGGGTTTAGCATCAACCATCATTGATAATAATGTGCTCCTGAAAACCACTCATTAGCATTGTAAGACACATTGATCTGTCAAAGACTATATTATGAAGGTTTGGTGTTAAACCCAAGTGAATAACTTGAAAACCCTTCACTCTCTCTTCTTAAAATCCTTATTCTCTTAACCTTTATGGAATTAAAAATTATTAGCTTACACTAAATGATATGTTTATACACATATGCACAAACACCCCTCATATATATACATACACACACACACACACATATATATATACACACATACATATATATGCATACACACACATATATCCCTCCTATTTTTTCCATATCTCCCTTATTAGATTATAAAATACAAGTCAGGGACAAAGTTCATAATTCATAGTGCCTAGTGGAGTGTGATAGATGGATAGAGAGACAGATGATAAATAATGATAGGTACATAGATAAATACATACACACATGTGTACATACACACATATATAAATATATGTATATATACATTTTAAGTGACCATATTTAAAAAAAAATTATATCAAGCTGTGCATAATGAAAAAAAAACTTAAGTCAAAAATGTACTTGTTGTAAGGATGGGATTAGTTCAAATATGTGTACATGGACCCTCGGTAGGCTGGTCTAAAGAAACACGGGGTCAGCCGAGGTTTTAAAATACAACTACCAAAAAGGAGGAAAGAAAAAAATCCATAAATATCAGTTCTCACTTTCCTGGATTTCTTTGTATTCTTTGATACTATTGACTAACTCCTACTTTTTGATACTTCTACCTTCCCTTTTCTTTTGTGAGACTGTAGTTCTATTGTTCTCCATCAGCCTATACCACTTCTTTTTTAATGGCCTTCAACCTCTACATGGGCATGTTCTAGTACTCTTTAATTCTCTTTAATGATCTAGTGGCTTAAATTTTCACATCTCTACATATGGCAACCCAATGTGTATGTGTGTGTTTCTCTGTATCTCTGTCAGTGTAGTGTAGTTAACAGAGTACAGCTTCTAGAGTTAGATCATCTGGGTTTTAAATATTGTCTCTACTATCTACTGACTGTGATGGGCAAGTCACTGAACCTCTTACGGTTAACAAATAACTCTCTAGATATTCCAATATTAGAGATTACAATGAAATTATATTTGGGTGCATGTGTGTGTGTGTGTGTGTGTGTGTGTGTGTGTGTGTGTGTGTGTGTGTGTGTGTGTATGGAGATAGAGACAGAAAGAGAGAGAGAGAGAGAGAGTCATAAACACAGAGAAGTCTTTTTTACAGGTCAAAATTCCTAACTCCCCGAATATGAGAATTTGGATGAACTAATGGCACGTACAATTTAATAAATCCGAAAATACATTAATCATCCTCTTCCCCAAACCTGTAATTCTGATTCTGTTGATGTCTCCAATATCCAGTCAGTCACTGATGCTCAAAGCCTTGCAGTTAACTTTAACTTCCCTTTTTTCAATTCCTATATCTAATAAGTTGCCAATGTAAATGAACCTTACCTCCACAAAACAATCTGAATCTTCCTCCTCATTGCACCCACACACGTTCCTTTTACATTCATTATAATATGAGCCAATACTACTTATCATCTAGATTACCACGATAGCCTCCTAAGATGTCTTACAGCATCAGGTATCTCCTTTTTCTGAGATATAACAATAGTATCATGCTTGATAGTTCATAGATAGTTAGTAAATGCTTCTTAAATCATTCACGCTGATGTCTAAGGAAGCATCCAAACTTAAATCACTGCACTCAAAAATGTCTGCAGGGGTGGGGAACCTGTGGCCTCAAGGTCACATGTGGCCCTCTAGGTCTTCAAGTGCGGCCCTTTGAGTGAATCCAAACTTCACAGAACAAATCCCCACCACTGGTCTAGTGCCTTACTTTTGTCTATTTAATGAAGCACGAATAGCTTGCATTTAAGACCTTCCAAAACATGATTCCAGTCTTCTTTTCCAGATTTCTCTTGCTTCTGTCATTCATATAATCAATCTTACAAACTCAACACTGATTGTTCCCTGTCCTACTCTCCTATCCCTACGCCTTCGCTCTCACTGTCATCCTTGTCTCAAATAGACCCCTTCCCTATCTGTTGAACTCCTTTTCCTTCTTCATTTAAGTATTAACGCCTTCATGAAGCCTTCTCTGATCCTTGCTCCATTCCTTTTTCTTTCAGGCTAGAAGTGATTGGTTCTAACCTCTCTTTTGCACTTCAGATTCTATCTTCTAATACAGTTATTTGTGCACATCTTATTCACTCATTAGATTACACACTCCTTAAAGGTATGGATTATGTCTTATTTCATCTTTTATGTTGCTGGACTCTAGCATAGTGCATAAAATATAGTAGATAACCGGTAAAAAAAAAAAGGGTTATTGATTGATTTTAATCAGTTTTAATTTGGAGGGGAGAGATGGCTAGAGAGGAAAGGGATCTATTTGTTTTTCTTGTTATTGAGTTGTTTCAGTTGTGTCTGACTCTTCATGACCTCATTTGGGGTTCTCTTGGCAAAGGTACTGGAATGGTTTGCCATTTCCTTCTCCAGCTCATTTTACAGATGAGGAAATTGAGGCAAACAGGGTTAAGTGACTTGCCTAGTGTTACACACCTTGTGTCTGAGGCCAGATTTTAACTCCCAAATATGTCTTCCTGACTCCAGGCCCTGAACCCTATCCATTGTGCCACCTAGTTGCCCCAAGAATCTAAACCAATGATTTAATTGGAGTTGGGAAATCCCAGTTAGGAAACTCCAATTGTTCTTCAATTTGTCATCTTTAAGGGTTGCCTAGAGCAATGACAATAACTTGCTCAGGATCATAAAGACAGTATATTTCAGAGCACAACTTAAGCCAGGTCTTCTGACTCCAAAGTTAGTCGTATTCACTAAATCCTGCAGACTTTCCATGGTCACTTAATAGATAAATGAATGATTTATGGGATTCAGAATTTCTGCCTCTCAATTTTCTCTTCCCTAACTTCACAAAATGAGATTTCACTCAAGTTTTTAATCAATTAGAACCTAATTGTTGTATTGGAGAAGCATCATGGTAAGCTCAAACAATCACTAGTTTTGGAGTTACAGGATCTACCTTTGACCTTGTCTCTATCACTTACCACTTGTGTGACTTTGGACATGTCAGACAAGATCTCAAAGGTCAGTCAGATCTCTAGACCTCAGTTCTTCACTTATAAAACAAAAGGTAGTAATCAGTGGTCATTAATATAACCTCTAGCCTTCAATCTTTAATCACCCTATGACTAGCAAAAATAATATCTTAAAATACGGATTATGAATCATAACTAGAAGCGTTGGTAATATATACACCAGAAAAAAATCAGATGCATATTACCAAGATTTTTATTTACTAAATAGATAGATAGGAAGGAAATAAGGAAGACAATTCACATTTATTTAGCACATAGTATGTGCCAGACATGGTGCTAACCACTTTATAAATATTATCTCATTTAATCCTTACAACAACTCTGGTAGGTGCTATCGTTATTCGCATTTTACATTTGAGGAAACATTTACATGTGAGGCAGAGAGAGGTTAAGTAGTTTGCCTATTTTTGACACAGTCAATAATTTAAAGATGGATTTTAACTCAGATTTTCCTGACTACAGGCTTAGCCCTTTATTTACTATGCCACCTAGGTGACAGACAGAGACAGAGAAACAGAGAGACAGACAGAGACAGTTATTTCTATATGCATGCATATCTCTGTGTGTATATGCATGGGTGGAGTGCTACATAATCTGCTAAAATTATTAAGAATATATATTATATATATATTCTATATATATATTAAGAATATATATAATAATTCTATATATATATTAAGAATATATAGTATATTATTAACAGTATGCCAATAACAATATGTATTATTAGTTTATTTGCCTCTGAGGTAATATGTATTATTGATATTGATATTTTGAAATTAATACTACTACTATTGCCCAAGTCAACTTCCAAAAAACCTTGACTTCACCACTGAGAACCATTTAATTAGTAGTCAATAAGCATAGACCCTAGACTAAAGATAGGAAATTTTTCTTCATTAGATGGCCAGGATTATTGGCCATCAGAGTACCCATCAGAGTATAAACTATATAATTATGGGTCCAATGGCATGAAAACCTGAATTCCCCATCTGTATTTGTTTAGATAAATTTGTGAAAAAGATTTACTGAGGATCAGTCACAAGAGGCCTTCAGACCAAAGATTCCATTTTCCTGGTCTTGATTTTGACATTACAAGTATTGGAACAAAATCTCAACTTAATTCACGCCTTCTATCCCTTTTTCCACTGGCTGTCCCCTACTGTGAGCTCTTCTGATCTTTTCATCATTGCTTTATTTAAAAAATATTTTGAAAGTTTTCGTTGTTACTTCCTTTGGGAAAATCATATTCAGCTCTTCCACCACTGAAAGATTCAACCACTCTCAAAGTTCTAATTTTCCAAATTAAAATATACACAGAAACTTTTCACATCTCAAATACATTATTAACTTAATATTCCAAACTCTGATCAACACAATAGGACAGTCTGATTGTTTATCAATGACTGTGTCATAGGACCAATATAAAACTTTACCTGGCTTACTCCATGTCCAAACTTTATTAATATACTGTCCTAAAAATATTTTTTCTGTTTACTAAAGATCTGTCTTTGACTTTCACATAACCTTACACAAAAGCAATAGTACATACAATATCCAATGTTTATGAAATATTTTATACCATTTCAAAAATTTTGTGAGATTTTTTTTTTCAGTTATTGAATATAGCTTTACTCAGGATGGAGAAATAGATCTATGCAGCTTAGCACATAATAACTGGGGATTTGGGGCAAGTCATTTCACTTCTGTGAAGTGTGCCTCTATTTTTCAGTGTGCCTCTGTTTTGTTTTATTTTTTTAAACATCTCTGAAAAAAAGAGGTTGCAATAAATGTTCTTTGAACTCCTTTCCAGATCTCAGATCTCTCCTTCCCCCCTGCCACCTAGAGATAGGAATTTTTTCTTCATTAGGTGGCCAGGATTGTTGGCCATCAGAGTACGAGTACCCATCAGAGTACAGACCATATAATTATGAGTCCAATGGCATTAAAATCTGAATCCCCCTATCTGTATTTGTTTAGATAAATTTGTGAAAAAGATATACTGAGGATCAGTCACAGGAGGCCTTCAGACCAAATATTCCATTTTTCTGATCTTGATTTTGACATTACAAGTATTTAAACAAGTATGTGTGTGTGTGTGTATACACATATATGTGTGTGTAAAATATATACATATTTAATATATATTTAGCTAGATTTGGGAGATAGATCATGGACAGTCTCATTGTCAAGAAGGCTTAATTTTAAATTTTGCCACTCATACATTTCTCTGGCTTCCTTCAAGTCCCAGCTAAACTCTTACCTTCTAGTAAAGAACTTTTTAGGATTTCCCTTAATGCTAATAACTTCTCTCTTTTGATTTATACAATTTATCACACACGCACACACACTACACAATACATGCATATATGTATGTTTGTGTACACACATATACTCATATACATATATGCACACATACACATGTATATGAATATGTATATATACATATACACATTTTATATATAATTATTTACATGTCTGCCCCATAAAACTATGAACTCCTAGAGATCAAGAACTGTCTTTTGCCTTTCTTTCTATCCCCAGCACTTAGCACCATGCAAAATAGGCACTTAATATATTTAGCTATGTTTGTTTGCAGTGTGGTGGATTAGACAGTTTCCCAGGTTGTCATTCTTCTCTTTAAAAAATGAGTTGTTTTTAAGATATTTACATATTGAAAGATACTTGATATAAAAGTACTTGATATTTACTCAAATGAGTACTTAATATAGAAATGAGTGAAGGTTGACATTTTCTAAAAGAACACATTGATGAATGCCTTCATTAATAGATGACACTTTTTGGATATTCTGATTATCTGATTAAGTTTGATAGCAATTCTGCATAACTCTTAATAGAACATGTTTGGAGCACACCTAAAAATTTTTGAATTATATGGCTATTTCTGAAAACATTATTAGTTTTCTAACAAAAAGAAAAAGTGAAATTTATATATGGTATGATGACAATTTTTCACAGGATTTTGGTTAAATATTTGGGAGAATGATACCAAAATCCTATGAAATAGAATATGAAGAGAGAATGAATATCTTCCTGTGGCCTACAGCGCTTCAGTTCTCTAATGGATCTAAAATTTCAAAATGGACAATTTCTCCAGGGATGCATAATGCAGCCAATCTATGTATATTATTATATTTACTATATTACTCTCTCTCTCACTCTCTCTCACTCTCTCACACTCCTTCTCTCACCCTCTCTCACTCTCAGTCTCACACTCGCTCTCTCTTCTCTGTCTCTATATATACACACAATATATAATAAATATGTACTATACTAGACATGTATGTACTATATTACTATATACTATATAATCTTCTTGAGGGCAGAGGCTGTGTTTGTATCGTTCTATTTCCAGTGCCTTTAACATAGGATTATTTAGTTTTTATTTGTTGAATAGAATTGGATTACAGTAAAACTCATTTGATTTGGTAATTATCTTTTTGTATGAAATATGACAAAAACAATGAATATGGTATAGAAAACCACTATGAAAATCAATCACATTACTTTTTCAATAAATATTTATGTATAGATCCATTGTTATATCTGTGTAGAGAAAGATAGATTTCGATGATATGGACACGTGTGTACATACTGTATGTCCTGGGATACTGTATCTCTCTTTAGAGAGACACTAACAGAGACAGATGCAGAGACACACAGAGATAGAAATGGATAGATGAAAATAGCACACACTAGAAGTACTGTGCAATTGTTGATGGGCAAACGTATGCTTTTCAAAAGTAGGAGCAAGTTATATTCTTCAAAATATAGGCAAATGATCGTGCCTTAAATTCTTGGTAGAATTCTAGAGATGCCTTTTTAGCCTTTGGAAAAGGAAAAAGCAGTCTCTAACTCAAGAACAAGTTGAACAACAGTTTCAAGAACAAGTCAAGTCAGACTACAATCATTTCCTTTCTTTCAATATTTAATACTGAGGTACATATTTTAAGTACTGAAAATTCTTCTCAATATTAAATATTGCATCTACAGACTGAGTTAACATGAGTTAACATCCTCATTTCATTTGACATGTAGAGGAGCCAGACAAAGAGAATAGCATTCCACCTTTCCATTTCCAAGGACCACACTGGTTTGAGGTTAGTTCCAGGGTTGGAGTTCTTAGAATTAGCTAAGCCCAAAATGAGACTCTTAACAGCAGATAAGAATTTTTCTCAGGCATACAGGGTCTAACTTGGACAGTTTAGTACCTTGGGAAGCAATCAGACATCAAGCATTTATTAAGCACTTATCATGTGCCAAACCCTGTGCTACGTGCTTGGGAAAAGAGAAAAAAAAATAAAACCATTCCTGCTTATAAGAAGATTATAGTTTATCAAAGGAAACATTATATATACATAAAAGAAGTCAAGAATATTGTTTGGACTTGAGATTTTATTGGTACAGGGAATTCCTAGGTGGGACAATGGACAGAGTGGAAGGCCTGAAAACAGGAAGTCCTGAGTTAAAATCTGGCCTCTGATACTTACTAGCTGTGTGACCTTGGGCAAGTCACTTAACCTCTATTTGCCCCAATTTCTTCAACTATAAAATGGATAATAATAGCCCTGACCTCCCAGGGTTGTGGTGAAAGTTAAATGAGATAATATTTGTAAATCAATTAGCACAATGCCTGGCATATAGTAAGTGCTATATAAATGATAGCTATTATCACTATAATTACCAATGTTATGTGGGCACCTTCTCTGTAAATTACAGTTCTGGAGAGTTATCTAGATCACTGAGAAGTTAAAAGATTTACCCGGGGTCACACTGCCAGGATGCATCTGAGGGAGAGTTTGAAGTCCAGGTTTGCCTGGCTCCTAGGTCAGTTCTGTCTCTGCTGCATCAGGTTGTAGATTGTATGGATAGATAGATAGATAGATAGATAGATAGATAGATAGATAGATAGATAGATAGATAGATAGATAAATTGATAGATAGAAATATATATCAGATTGCTGATTTTGTGTGTATATATGTATATATGTGTATGTGTATGTATGTATGTATATTCATATGTACACACAAATACACACACCCACACACACATATATAAAATTACAAAGCAGCTTTAAGAAAGAGGTACCAGGTATAGGGAGAGGGAGTAGGAGAGAGGCAGTGAATCAGGAAAGACTTCACATTGAAAATAGTGCTTAGAGATAAATCATGAAGAAAACAAGGGATTCCAAGGGGTAGAATTGTAGAAGGAGTGAATTTTTGGTATGAAGGACAGCCAATTCAAAGGCTCAGAGGTAGCAGATAACATGTTGCCCATCAGGAACAGTAAAAATACCTCTTTGACTATAAAGTACATATAGGAGAGAAACAAAATAAGTCCGAAAAAGTAGATTGAGGCCAGGTTGTGAAGGGTTTTATTGCTAAACAGATGATTTTATCTCTAATTTTGAGTAAATGGGGAGATATTGGAATTTGTTGTTTGTCCTTTGTTCTTGAAGAGGACCATGACATCAGGGAGGTGATGCCATGACTTGCAAGTGAACTGGATTTAAGTGAGGAAGGGCTGTGCAAAGTCATCAGCCTCAGTTTCTCGTTCAGAACCATCTGGGTCCAGTGGCGAGATATAAATCAGGACAACTGGAGATGGCCCCAGATGCAATGGGAGACAATGGCCCTTTTAAGCTAAGGCTCTTTCTTCTTGGAGTTTACTGAATAAAGGAGTGACATGCACAGAACTGCACTTTCAGAAAATCACTGTGGCAGCTGTGTGAAGGATAGATTGGAGCAGTAAGAGGCTTGAGACAGATTGCTAACCAAAGTAACTTACTCCATAACTTTCATATACTAATTATCACTCATTTGGTATAACTAAAGTAAATGAGAGGCCAAACTTTATCTTTCAGCAAATACATTAGAAAATTAAGATCAAGTCTTAATTCACTGTTTCATTGTGCTGCAGATTTGACCTTAGGTTCCCAAAGACTATGCCATTAAGCTCTGGCTGGCCCTAGCTTGCTGGAAAGTCTTCAAGTGTGAGCCTTCAAGTGACCACCTGGTGGTGGACTGGTATACCTGTCACATGAGGTCAGCTTTAGATTGATAAATTTTTTGGCCCCAGCAAATCTTGAAGTTCGTCTACTAAGCTGAAAAGCAGGGGTTCTTAACCTGGGGTGTATTAACTTTTGAAAAACATATTTTGATAGCTGTTTGAGTATAATTGGTTTCCTTTATAATCCTAAGTATTTTATTTTATATATTTAACATTAGTCTGAGAAGGGGTCCATAGGTTTCATGAGACTGCCAAAGAAGTCCATCACACACACACACACACACACACACACACACACACACACAACACACGCACCACTCCTGATTGATATAAAAGGTTTGTGATCTTTGCATCAGCAGAGGGAGTGTTGACGTTAATAAAATTTCATATCCTTACCATTGACATCTGGAAATCTAGTATTCTACTCCTTTTAGAGAATGTTTTTAAATTATTTGTGATTGGCTACTTTTGCTTGTTCTGAATGATTCATTGTTAAAGAATAAGAATTAGAGAAAGACATCTAAGCATGGTAGATAAAGTGAAGAGCCTCCCTTGGAGTCAGGAAGACCCAGGTTCAAGGACTGACTCAGGAATCCATGAGCCGAGTGACCCTTTAGCTTCCCTGGTGACTCTCTTAGCTTTCAGAGTGTGTGTAGAGCTGAAAAGGTGCAGGGAATTTCTCCACTAAGTATTCCCTATGTGAAGGAAATGACATGTCCAATTCAGGTAGAAATGAAAGGATTAAGAGGCGGAATCTGTTCTGAAGAGTACAAATCAGAAGAACTTTGTACTGGAATTTGGATTTCTGCATTATTTTAGGAAAAGCATTCAATTTCTCTATAGTTTATCTCCCTTATTAGCCAACATAGGAATTATATGATCTGTTTTATCCCATCAACTTTATCATACCTAATACCTAAAATAAAGCTACATTCATAGTAATGAAATTTGCAATTAAAGTTCTTGATACCATACTTTCTCCATTTTTATATTGTTCTGGTACTATTTATTAGTAGTAATAATTGTGATTATTAATTTTAGAGGCATACTCATCCAGAACCTACCCTAACTTGTGCAATGGATGACACATGTGACTCACCTTTAAATGCTATTTTAAGGTAGAATTCTCTATTTTACCACTTCCATTGTTTCATTACAAATCATTAATATTATGTGAGCTAGAGCTTTAGAAATAGATGTGTATATGTATGTTTGTGTGTATATGTATTATGCATACACACAAATATAGGGCAACTAGGTAGTATAATGTATAGAGTGCTAGGCCTAGGGTCAGGAAGGCCTCAGATACTTATTAGCCATGTGATCCTGGGCAAGTCATTTAACTCTGTTTGCCTCAGTTTCCTCATTTATAAAACAAACTGGAGAAGGAAATGGCAAACCAATACAGTGTCTTTGCCAAGAAAACCCCAAGTGGGATCATGAAAAATTGGACATGACTGAAATGGCTGAACAACTACAAAAAGAAACATATCTATTCTAATAATCAGCTAGAATTTTTATCACCTAAGAATCTGTTGACACTCAAATTAAAACCCTGAACAAAATAATTCAGATTTTTAAGGCATTCTGTTTCCTAACAGTGAATTTACTGGAGAAAGTCAATTATGTATTTTGAGGCATCTTCAGATGATACAGTATTTTCTGAGAGAGTCCTGCTTTTCACTCCTTTGTACTTAAGAAGTTGGCAAGAGATTTTAAATCACACTTAACAACATAAAATGGTCTTCCATTAAATAAACTGTCCGTCACAGAAATATTTGTAAACATCTATATCTCAAGCAATTACATTCACTAATGCATTGAATGTTACTTCTCTCAGTAATCCATGTATTACACAAGCACTTTTAAAATCACTGGAGATATTTTAGGGGAAATAATGTGCATTATCCTTTAAAAGGCACTATATAGTGAACTTTGCTTTTTTGATATAGCCATGCGTATTACCCAATACTTACAGACTCAAGATTTTTAAAAGGACACATCTGAATGAAATTATAGTCTAATCAAGTAAAGTTTTAATAATTAGAACACTAGTATAGAAAAACATCCATTCCTCTACAATAAACTAAGAAGAATGTAGCAACCATGGAGGCTGAACTGGCTCTTTCAAGGATTAAACCCATGTCACTGACATTATTTACTTTTAAGTCTACTTAGCTAACCTATTCTCATTCACTGGACAATTAATTATATAAAATTGACTTATTTTGATTTATGGATTTTTTTCAAAATCCAAAAACTTAAAAAATACGTGGAAAGACTCTTCCTATGTCTCTGGTTATTTTTCCTCTACACTGTATTTAGCTAGTTAGGCAACTGGCCTTTCATCCCTTTTACTCACTTCTCAGGTGCAGTCTAGGACCCAAACTGAATTTAGACTGTCACCTCTGTGCACACACAAGAGGAGATGAAAGTCACTATGAAGGTAGTTTGGCACAAGTACTCAAGATTGCCAGAATTTAGTGTTCTATTCCTTTGAAGCAAAGTGCTTCCAATTCATGTTAATCACAGATGTGCAAAAAAAGAAAGAAGAGGAAGAAGAAGAAGAATGAAGAAGGAGAAGGAGGAGGAATAGAAGGAAGAGAGGGAGGAGGAGGAAAAGAAGGAGCTGAAAAGAAAAACAGAAAAACTCTTCTACAATTTTATAAACAAATATTAAAAGTAAATAAATGGATGGATAAGAGTATACATGCACATATAAAAAGATGAAATATTTAAATAAATAAAAGTTTAGAGTAATAATTTTTTTCACTTTTATGAGATATAACTAGTAGGGGTGGAGGGAAGATCTTGTAAATTAAGATCAATACCTGACATATTTTCTGGACATAGCTAGCATGGTTTAACCAAATAGGGATAGGAATAAGGTTTGAACTTTTGCTTTAATTGGTACATGGAACCCCCCAGGTGACAAAACTCTTTTTACCAATGTATATTTAGCCTTTCTCTGCAACTATTATATAATTTCCTATAGCACTGAGATGAGAATTCATTTGCTCAACAACATGTAGACGGTGTTTGTCAGAGCCTGGTCTTGAACTCAGGTCTTCCTGGTTCTTAGTCAAAATCTATATTCATTACAGTACTATACTTCCTCTCTAACCAAATACATGCATGTAAATTAGGAAATCTTGGCCAAGCATTCCTATTGCTTAGGTGTAGGGAAGAATTTAAGTAAAATTGGAAAAGAAAACGTTTTCTTTTTGGCATCTCTCTAATAGACTTATATGTCTGCTCATTACTGACCTTCCTCCCCTCCTCCCCACATCCTTATGTCATTTCAGTTCTATATTTCCAAAGGCCAGGTGCAATTTTATCATGGCCTCATATAATTACTAGTCAATTTTAGACTCCCAGGACCATTTTGACCAGGCTACAAAGCTTCCCATGTTCCCCAATGTTTGCATGGCACTATTCCCTTCCCCCCTAATAAGATCTACTACCTCTATTTTTCTTTTCTTTTGGGCTCTGCTGTCTACCAGGGTCAATAGGTGATTTTAAGTATGGGTTTTCTCTCTACTAATGCAGACCAAAACCCATTTACACCTTATTAGATTGTTACAGAGGTTCCATGGGTTATAATTTTTAAAATTCAATCCATTCCCATTTCCAGGTCCGTGTTTAATTCAGTAAAATGACTTCCTGCTAGTACCCATTTAGACAGTGGTCTTTTTGCCTTCAAGGTAGACCCAGGGGCCCAGCAATGTGCAGGGGGCTTCTTAAATAAATTGTAGACCTAAGATTGTATGTCACAAGTAGTTTAAATACCTACAGATTTGGTCGTATTGCTGGCATGGGTGGTTAGATAAACTCTCAGGATCATTCCATCTCTAAATCCTATGATCTTACTCACTTTTCATGAACTGGAGCCCTAAGGTCAAGATGCTTGTACTATAAAATTGGAGAAATTCAGTGCAAAGGCAATTAACAGTGTCAAGATAAATAAAACATTATAGAAAAATGAAAAGAAATTTAACATGTGGAATGTATGATATATCTCATTGGTGTAGACTCTTAATATTTCTTTCCTCAAAATATGCTATTTTGTCATTATTTTAAGCCAGCATTGGCATGGGTACCTGAGGGAGAAAGTCAACCTGTTTAATTAAGATACAAGTTTTCATTTTCTCCATCTGCAGTTCTCCTTCCACATGTATAGTTCACAGAGTACCAGTCGACATTGTGTTATGTGGGAGGGAATGTAATTAGGAAGTTTGTGGATAATAAGAGACTTTAAACACTCTCCTTAACAAAATCATATTTCTTCTTACAGAGAATGCTCCTTCAGCCTGTGCTCTGACTACTTATACTTTCTTTAAATCAATGCATAAACAGATTTCACTAGGTGTGAACAAAGGCTGCCCAAAGCCTTTTTGCAAACATTTACTTCTGGGGGGAAAAAAAGAATGATTTCTAACTAGGGTAAACACTCTTAAAGGAGGGGGCTGAAAGTGGGAAATCTAAAGTAGATTAAATTCTAGCTTTTCCTCTTGTAGCATAAGTAGTAGCAGCCACCATCTGGTCATTTTAGGGGATATGCTGTTATATATCTAAGTAAAAAATAATCTCACCATGAAATTATACAAGTGTCATTCGTGTGGTTGAGTATGTCGTCCTGATGAATATCTGGCCACTGGATACAGATGGCTCTGGTGGAGAAAGTGAGGCTGGTGACCTTGCACAGCCTTCCCTCACTCAAATCAAAGTCAATTGCAAGTCATGTCATCCACTCCTGGATGTCATGGTCCTCTTCAAGAATGAAGGACAAACACATAACCTGTTGAGTATGACTGTAAAATGAATTGTTTGCATTATTAGATAAGTCTTTAAACTTAAAAGGGGGAGGGGGGTGCTATTTGGAAATCCAGTAACGAAAATGTTTTTAAAACTACTGTCCCAGTTAAAAGTTTGGCCACACTGTGGAGCATGTGAAAAGAAAATGAATCCAAAGTATACTTTCCTGCAACGTATGATGTAAAAGGGGGAGTGAGGAGCTGGACAGAACTATACATTAAGAATATACACATATGAAAGAAAATCCCAAACTTGAAGAGAGAAGAATGTTGAAGAACTTTTGGGTAATATTCAGCGGAGGCAAAAACCAAAGCATTGTAATCATTAAAGTATCCTACAGAAGATTACTTAATCCCCCAAAAAAGGTAAATGAAAATTTTAGAAATAGATCACCAGTTTAGCATGAAGGCATCCTGAAATAACAGTCAGGGACTTCAGTTACCTAGGCACTTATTTTGCAGGAAAATTGAAGAGGGTTAGACTAGAGGACTTTCAAAGTCCTTTCAATCTTTGAGACTGAGTGACTTAGAGAATTTACTATTGTAACTCACACATTTCCATCAAGAAAATAACTCTTCTAGCATAGCTTTTGAAAATCCCATGTCATTGTCTAGCCATGATTAGACACTAGTACAGACTTTCAGAGAGGACTTTACCAGAAGAAGGGAAAAAAAAATCTAAACATTGAAGAAAAAGCTTAATAAAGAAAATAAATTACTTTTTTTAAAGAAAGAGGAAAAAATAACACCACCTATTTAATTACCTTGCCCTTTTCATTAGCCTAGGAATCAATTAAACCACAAGTGTAAGCTAAATGCTCCTGAAATAGTTCTGTTTCATGAATATATAAAATCCACTAGGAAGTAAATTTCTCTCAAATGTGAATTAAGATTTTTTAAATCTTCATTTACTTGATTTACCAAAAACATTTGTCTTATTGTTTTCCTGTCACAAAAATAAATTTACCCTCTAAACTTGTCCAAAGTGCTGGACTAGGAGAAACAGAGGGAAATTTTGGCTTTAAGTTTCTCCCACTGTAAAGTAGTGTTTCATTTCCTTGGTTTAAATAGCCTTTTAATAACTTTTTTCACATCAGAAGGAAAAACAGGCAACAGTCATCTTTTCTGAAGGCAAACAGTGCAAATCCAATGGAAAGATATTGTCTATATGCTATCCACATATTAGTCATCTTAAATATTAGGATTATTACATGTATTCTCTTTTGGGTTATCTAAGTTGTTGATAACTTAATGAAACTGAAATTAGCATGACATAAAGATAGATAGATACAGATAGATACAGGTATCAGAAGAAAATATAAATGAGTGAAACTACATTAATAGTTAACCTTACAGCCCAATCTTTGGCTAATTAACAAAAAATATTCAAGGAAAAGAATCATTTAGATATTTTTCTCAGCAAATAGTATTCACATCAGAACACTTTATCTCCTTGTTTTTCTGATTAAATTCATTTCAACAATCCTTCATAGTTAAAATGTGTACAAATAGATCCATTGAATTACAGTTTTGGAGTTTGGAGGGACGTTAAAGAACATCTGATCTAATTCCCTGATTTTATATCTGAGAAAACCTAAAATCTGAGAGATTATGGGTCTTGTGATGGTCCAACAGTTTATCAGAGCAGAGACTAGCATGCAGGCCTCCTGACTTCACATCTGCTGTTCTTGCTGCTGTTTTAACACAGCTTTCTGATTTGATTTTAAAACTCTACGTTGTTCAACTTTAAAGAAAGGAAAGGCAGATATGTACATTTACAGCTTAATAATGTATTAAGTAGTGTTATGTAATGTAGTGTTATATAACACTAACCACCTTTCAACATTCATTTCTATAAGATTTTGAATTCCAAACATTTTTCTCCCTCCTTCTCTCTCCTCCCCCCTCCCCAAGATGGCAAGCAATCTGATATGGGTTATACATGTACAATCAGACTAAACTTATTTCCATATTAGTTGAATGTGAAAGAAGAATCAGAACAAAAGGAAAAAAAAAACATGAGAAAGCAAAAACAAAAAACAAAAAAGGTAAAATGGTATGCTTCAATCTGCATTCAGATCCATAGTTGTTTCTCTGGTTGTGGATAGCATTTTCATTCATGAGTGACCTCTTTTCACAAGACACAGGTCAGATGCTTCCTTGCACAAGGAAACCTGTCTTGATTCCCTCCATTGTTAATGCCCCAAACCTATTAAAACCTATGAAAAAAAATCTGCTTTATACCTATTTTGCATATTTCTTGTCACACTTATTGCACATTCCCTCAGTAGAATCTCAGCACCTTGAAGGCAGGACTTGTTTTGGTTTTTGTCCTTGGAAATTGTGCCCCCACCCACAGCTCATCTATAGCACAGTGCCTAGAATATTGTAGGCAATTAATACTCCTTGAATTGAATCGAATAGTTGTGTGTGTGTGTGTGTGTGTGTGTGTGTTTGTGTCTATGTGTTACTGATCATGAATGCATCTATTGCACTCTGAATTTCTAAAGATAACTATTTTAGGCCCATTCCTCTTAAGTTCTCCTCCCACCTCCCCCCAAATTTCATTATTTATCTAAATTCCTTTACCATTCTAAAGATCCAGTGACTTGTTGCCTATGATTTTTGAAAAAAAGATAGAGGTTGAGCCCACATTGTCTATTTGCAGGTACTCAAATAATCAATAGAAAATATAAGTAATGGCAGAAACTTTAAAAAAATTTTTTTTAAAAACATTATACCAAGCATAAGTACAAACAACTAAAGGCACTGGTAACTATTTGTATTTTGATGAACTAATTTCAATGCATGAAATGCCATAACATTTCTTCAGCCCCACATTGTGAGCCTTCCTCAGGAATCCTTGTTCATTCATTCTCATTCCCTTTTCTGCTTGTGAAACAATGCGAAATGAAACAAAATAACATCAGAAGACTGAAGGGGCAGGGATTTTTTAAAAACAAAATTTCAAAGTAGTAGCCTAGAAATTTTTCTAGAAATTTGGGGGCTCTCACTCTATATGTGTGTTTGTATGTGATTGACCATATTAAAGAAGGTCCTGTAGTATAGTTTTACTGTACCCTGCCCAAATACTTTCTGGGAAGTACGAAAGAGGATAATAATAATAATAATAATAATAATAATAATAATAATAATAATAATAGCAACAATGAAGACTACTATGATGATATTTCCTCATCTGCAAAATGGGATTATTATGAAGACAAAATGAGATATTTATAAAGTACTTTGCAAACTTTAAAATGCTATATAAATACTAGCTATTATTATTTTCCCTATTTTTGTTAGTAATACCTTATATAAATAAGCACTTTATGTTATACACAACATTTTACATGTGTTATCTCATTTTATCCTAACTCCTCACTCTGCCTCAGGTGCAGCTGATGATTTAAATAACTCCATCTAGTTGCCTAAGAGAAATACTTCAGTAATTAGGACACATATTTAGGTAGATTAGAGTGCTTTCTTGGCTCCTGAACAACTTGGGAAGTGCTCTTTTTGGTGGGGGACCTTCTGCCTTTCTCTCCTCAGGTGTCAGAAGGGAAAAGGACATCAAAATTTGTAGCCATTGTATCTAAACCTGTAACTAGTGTCAAAGACTTTCTGAAAGATAGCCTTTGCTCCTGGGGAGGCGGGGGGAATTAAAAAAACAAACAAAAAAAAATTTAGGTCTAGCAGCAGTAACAGCAAGGGGAACTAAGCTCATTAAGAAGGCTGTATTCCTGCAGGTGTGACATGGGAAGAACTATGCCTCATGGCAGACAGAGGAAACTTTCATGTTCTGTGCCATATGAGACTACAACCAAAACCAGAGAAACACTAACTCTTAGATTGGGGTTTTGGCCTTCCATGACTGAGAGCGGGACGCCTAGTTCTGCTCCTTGGAAACTAGAGAGAAAACTGTTGAAGAGAATTAGGAGATACATGGAATAATAAGAATAATAGTGATGATAATGAACTAGTATTTATATGACACTTGCAGATTTGCAGACCACTTTTATTTATTTTATCTCGCTTGACCCATACAACAACACTGTGTGATATATGTTATTGTGACTTTTTTTTTTTTTTTTTTGGTGCAGATGAGGAAATTTGCTGAGCTGGTAAGTAGTTTGCCCAGAGTCCCGTAGCCAGTAGACACCTCAGGGAATATTTGAACTGAGTTCTTTGTGAGTCTGAATCAGCCACTCTACCCTCTATGTCATCTAGCTGCCTAGGATAGCCATAATTTAAGACATTTGTCTAAAACCACTAGAACACATAACTAAGACCAATAGTTGCTTACAAGGGTTTGAAACAATGTAGATTTGCAAAGGACCCACAGTGAACCTGGGTTCAGGAACTTCTGAGTTCATATTCAACCGTAGACATTTACTAGCTGTGTCACTTTGGGCAAGTCACTTCATGTCTCTTTACTTCTGTTTTCTCATCTGTGAAATGGGTGTATTAATGGCACCTGCCTCCCAGGGCTGTTGTGAAGAACAAATGAAATGTGTTTGTAAAAAGGCTTCACAAGCCTTAAAGCACCCTCAAAACTACCACCAAGGGTGGGGAAACTGCAGCCTCCAGGCCGCACGTGGCCCTGTAGGTCCTCGGGTGCGGCCTTTTGACTGAGTCCAAATTTCACAGAGCAAATCCTTTTATTAAGTGAAATTTGGACTCAGTTAAAAGGCCACACCCGAGGACCTACAGGGCCACGTGTGTCCTGGAGGCCACAGTTTCCTCGCCCTTGACCACCACCGTCATCAATAAATGCTTAAATATAATAGGAGTTATACTTGGTAATACCTGCTGGAAAAATCCTGACTCTCTGGGACTGTAACTGTCTGGGGTCCGATACTGATCTATAAGAGAAGGCTGCTTATTTGGGGCTATCCGTTTTCCCAGGATTCTAAGTTGAATTTGATGTTGTATTGATTTTTTCAGCAAAACTTTCCTTCTTTACTTTTGTGAACTATCTGCTTGCAAACGGAATTGACAGTGCTTCAATAGAAATAGAAATGTATGATTTAGAAATGTAGATATGTAGATAAATAGAATGTAGATATGTAGATATGTAGATATAGATATAATATGTAGATGTAGATATAATAGATATATAGATAAATAGAAATGTAGATATGTAGAGGACTTGGGTTTAAATCTTGCCTCTATCTCTTACTCTAGTTCTATGCTTGGGCAAGTCATAAGTGGTGCAGTAGATAAGAGTCCTGGGCCAGGAGGCAGGAAGACCTCGGTTCAAATCTAGCCCTAGACATTTACTTGTTGTTTGATCTGTGGGCAAGTCACAGTCTGTCTGCCGTTTCTTCATCTGTAACATGGACACCTAACTCAGGGTTGTTATGTGGAAAAAATTACATATATAAAGGTATATGTGTGTGTGTGTGTATATACATATATATATATATATATAATGTATTTGACTTTCCTCTTCTAAATTTATTCCAAGTAAGTGAGGAAGTTGGTTTAGATCAGATTAAATATTGTGTGTGTGTGCGCGTGTGTGCGTGTGTGTGTATGTTGTGGGACTCTGATAGTCTACAGAAACTGGTGGGCCCTCTCTCAGGTCAATATTTTAAATGAATAAAATAAAATATTAAAACAATTACAAATAAAACTAAGTATAATGAAGTACAGTTACCAAAAAATTAAAAAGAAATACACAACAGTTCATGGCCTGAGGGTAAAAACTCCTAAGGATCGAATCTCTGAGGTTCCTTCCAGCTATGGATATATGATCTTATATTAGCATGGTTGGTGCTGTTAGGTACTGCATTTTTAGAATTTTCTGAAGGGGGTAAGACAAAAAAGCCAGGAAGTAACAACTCTTCCAGATGGGACCTGAATCCTTTGCATTGTGAAAAACACTGACTCAGTGTTTACAGTCATGCTTTTATAAGCGAGAAACCCATTTTCCAACGTACAAGACGTTATACAAATAACAACTCAGAGAAATGTGAAAGAACAAATGAGTCATTTGAAATAGCTTTATTTATATTTTTATTTCAAGAAGATGTTGGGAGA
Organism: Vombatus ursinus; assembly: GCF_900497805.2. Lineage (NCBI taxonomy): Eukaryota > Metazoa > Chordata > Mammalia > Diprotodontia > Vombatidae > Vombatus > Vombatus ursinus. The sequence goes on along the minus strand of NW_020954599.1, from coordinate 36,776,611 downwards.
AAACAGTTAATTGGCTTTCCAAAATTATGTTTCAATGTATTGAGTTTCTCTCATTTTCTTGTATTAGAAGTAGAATAATATTAGGCTTAGAAAAAAACCTTAGAAGTCATTTAGTCCAACTCACTCTTCTAATGGAGAATTAAATAGAGCTCTGGAAAAGTGAGGTAGCTGTCTTTGCCAATAGTCTTAAAGACAATTAATGGCAGAACTGAAAAGGACCCTCATTTCCTGAAGAAAAGACCAACATTCGTTCTATTTCACCACAAAAGTTGATGTCCTATGTATCATTTAGGAGGTTCAGAGTGGACATTGTCCATCCAAAACATTACAATCAGATGATACCTACAATTCTCTCATCAGAATTGTATTCCTCTACCTTTATTAGCATTAATTAACCTTCTACTGTAAGTGCTATTTTAAAGAACAATGAGAAATTATGGCATATATTAAGGTTCAGATAACAGTCATGATGTAAATATTCTTGGAATGAAATATATTAAAGTGTTAACTTTTCATTTGAATGAATAATTTGTGAAAATGTTTGGATAGGATTATGGGGTTAGAAGAGCATTAATGAGCCCCTAGAGGATAGAGACTAGACAGTCCAATGAATAGAACATGGGGACCAGAGTCATTAAGACCTGATTGCTAATGCAATCTCGGACATATACTAGCTGTGTGACACAGGCCAAGTCACTTAACCTCACTCAGTCTCAATTTACTCATCTTTAAAATAAGGATCAAAATAGCACCTACGTCCTAGAGTTGTGAGGATCAAATACAATATTATTTGTGAGTGTTTAGCATAATGATTGACAATCAAATAGGTACTTAATAAATGTTTACTTCCTCTCCCTCCCTATATTCTCTCTACTTAGTACAATGTCCTGTAGATAATAGGTGCTTAATAAATGCCAAGTTAGAGGAATAAAAGTTTACAACGTGTCTGTGTATTTGGTGGAGAGGAGGTGTCAGTGTTGGGCAAATACAGAATGAGGAGGTAAGGACACAAATATTAATTACATTCTTTGTAATATTACCTGAGATTTGACTTGATTAAATGGAAACAAATACTAAGTTAGGTGGTGTTATAATATTGACCACTATTATACACCCAAGAAATTTCAAATGCTGGTTGTTAACTATAAACTATATTCCATTTCAGGAGACATTTTTTATGGTAGATTTTTTAATAATGTACTTTAAATGGCTAATTATTGATTATTTTAATTTAACTGTAAATACTACATATACTATACCTTTTTTTTTTCTTGAAAAGTCTAACTTCAATTTGATGACATCCATTCATGATTTCTGAGAATATTTGGGGTTTTATGAGATTTTGTGGTTTGTTTGTATTGTTCTTTTTGTTGTTGTTATTGTTTTGTTTCATTTAGTTATCATGGATCCAGAAGTTTCAGAGCTAAAGTGTAAGATTATTTGGGGTTTATAGATTAATAACTTACCTTTTGCCAAGTAAAACAAAATTGATTTACAAATTGTGATATGTTGATACGAATCATGGTTTCTGATAAAATTAAGAAAATTGGGGAAGTGCTACTAATTACAAATTAGCAGTAATTGTGTGTTTTAACCTTAGAAAACGGATATGTTAGCATTGCATTACTGCATTTAGGGAACAAAATCCTTTTCATTATTCATTTATTCACTCAGTACCTTCAACTGTATAAGGATCTCTTCTTTGTACTTTATAAGACACTGAAAGATAAATAGGATATGCTCCTTCCCTTCACAGAGCTAATAATCTAGCAGAGGAAATGACATTTACAGCAATAAATAAAGCAGAATATGAAGAGTATTCTAAGAAATTTGAGAATAAAGCTGAATTTTTTTGATGTTGGGGTGGGGGAAGAGAAGGAGCACTGAATTTGGAATCATAAATTTAAGATCGTGATCCAGATTGTAATGATTCCCATGCTCCCTCTTCTTTACCATCTCCTGGGTCTCAATATTGGTTCTGGTTCTGAGAAATAAAAAAACCCACGTGATTGTCTCCAGAAATTATCTTTGTGGAGAATTGCAGATGATTCAAAGTGGATCAATATAGTTGGTTAAGCTGAACATCTCCTGAAGAACAAAGGCATCTGGAGGCATTCTGAAAGGAAGGAAGGAATGAAAGAATCAAATAAGGAAGCGAGCATTTATTAAGCACATACAATGTGCCAAACTCTGAGTTAACCATTTTATAAATAGAATCTCATTTGATCTTCACAATAACCCTGGGAAGTAAATGCTATCATCTTTGTTTTACAGTAGAGGAAGGCAGAGATTGGATGAATTTATTTAGGATTGAACAGTAGGCAGTACCTGAGACTGGATTTGAACTCTGATCTTCTTGCCTGCAGCCCCAACTCTACTGTGGCACTTAATTGCGTAGGCAACAGTCTAGGAAAAGCAGACCCCAGAAATCTTGGAATATACTAATGACAAAGTTAGACTTACACTGAAGTGGATGTTATTATTATTAATTATAATAATAATAGTTTCACTGTAAATCTAAACTCATCATTAGTATGTGATATATATTTTCATCATTGATAATGAGTTATTAATAATTTTAGCAACAACTAATTAAATTATTAGCATTAATAATAATACCACATGGAATTAATAGAATAGGTGAGACTAACAGTGACTGATGAAGTCAAGAGTTCAGCCTCTACATTCACCACCTTGCTTGTGGGGAGAACTTGAAGGTGAAATCAGAAAGTCATTTAAGGGTTGAGGTGAATGGAAGATGCAAAAATAAGGACAAAAAAAATGAAAGCCATTTTATGTTCAGCAAGCTTTGCAATGTCAATCTTCAAAGTAAAAACTATAAACCTTCAGCTACCATAAGAAGTCATTATTTTCTAATCTAGGTCATGTTTTTGCCTATACATTTTTAGTTTAAATGCAAGAAACTCTGAATTATTCATATTAGTAGAGGGGACAATGTCAAAGATAATCTAAATGTATGCATAATCTCAGCAGCTCCCTTCTCAAGAGTGATTTCTATCCCCTGGGATGGTCCTATGTTGAGTTATGCTCCCTCCCTTATACCTTTTCTTCTTTCTCCTAAGGAAATGATTTTACTGAATTATAGCATGGTAGAATGATCTACTAGCCAAGAAAATGAGTAGTACAGAATCATTTGCTTGTGGAAACTTTAAGGAACAGTCACAAAGGAGGAATTAATTCTGGAAATGGCAGACCCTTTCCAAAGGGTCTTTGAAAGCACCTTATTCATCCATTCATTCATTTATTCTTTTATTTATTCATTAATTCATTCATTCATTTGTTTATTTAGTGGGGAGGGATAGGGCTCCAGTAGTTACATCAGTAGAGGGAAATCTTTTGTCCAACAATTCACCCCGTCAATATAGATATAACTTATAGATTTAGAGTTGCCAGCGCCACCAGAGGTTGAGGCTTGCTCATTTAACTCATCATACAGCTCTTCTGTGTTAAAATACAAACATCAATCTAGGAATTCCTGACTCCAAGGCTGGCCCTCAATCTATTATACCATGTTGTCTATTTGGAAATGCCTATCTTGAAACTATTTTAACTCTGTTAAAAACCTGTTAAATGTTGTTTTAAAAGGTTACATTCTGGTATTACATTCTGGTATCATGAATTTGGAACTAGAAACTGAAAAACAAAATTCCAAAGGTAACTATTTCTCACCTGCTTAAGGGGAAAAAAATGTTATCATTAAGAGTGGAAAGGACAACTGAAAGAATATGATTCTGAGTCAGAAAACGCCATACCTTTGAAGACTACTTTATCTACCATGGACTCTAAACGCCACCAAGAAGAAATAGATACTCTCTTAAATTGTACTTTGCAGCTTAGTGTTTATTAATCAGAAAATAAAAATCTGATCTGAAAGGGTGGAGATAGTGGGAAGGGGGGGGAAATATCAGAAAGGGCATATTAGTTCATTCTATTTCTTTCCTTTTAAAAAAAAATCTTTTCCAAGGATTAATTGGGATGGAAATTTGTAATTGAAGAAATAAGTAAGGCATAGAATATAACAACCATCTTATGCCCACAACTACTGGTACCCTCCCTTTCATTAATTTTGTATTTATTCTCTATATATTTATATGCATGCAGGTTACACTCTCCCCCTTTAGATTTTAAGTTCTTTTAAAGGAAGAACTGTTTTACTTTTTTTCTTTGTATTTCCAGCCCCTAGTGTCTCTGTTTCTTACAATCTGTGTAATCTTGGGCAAATTATTTCCCTCTCTGGACTTGATTTTTTTTTTTCTCATCTGAAAATAACTGCCTTGACCTAAATTATTTCTGTTGTTCCTTTCATCTCTAAATCTATGAATTTTTCTTCATTATAATTAGATAAGGATTAAAAACAAGATAGAAAATGTAACCTATACCTGTCTAGGAAAATACTAACATTTTATTCTTAGTGAAATTACAGATCTTGGAACCTATAATAATTCCAGATATTTGGACATTGAACCAAATAGGTAAATTAGGAGCTAAGGATATCAGAGCTTTTTTTTTTCTTCTTTTCTTTCTTTCTTTCTTTCTTTTTTTTTTTTTGAAATTGTCATGAAGAAAAACTTTAGAGTCAATGAGCATAACTGTACATATTGATGGAAAAAGTATAATTTAGACTTAGGCATTTATTTCTTTTACAATTCATCTGTCTACTATTTATTGTTAAAATGCAGTTGTATTAATAACTGTGCTATATATTTTCATAAAAAGCTAAAGAAAGGAACAGTTGTGCTGATATCCATCTTAGAAAAAACAAACTTAGTGTTTGTGCTTTTCTGCCTCAATTGTTTCATCTGCAAAATGCAGTTCACATGATT